>NC_140588.1:1106607042-1107128127 GCF_964204655.1 Triturus cristatus | reverse complement strand
GCATTAATGTTGTGTACAAACGCCTTAGCAGATTACTTCCATCCATCCCACAATATGAAAAGATCATCAATGAATCGAATCCACGTCACTACTACATCGTTTCATTCTCTTTTGTATTTTATTTTGAGCACCTTCTCCTCCCACCAGCCCATATGCAAATAAGCATAGCTGGGGGCGAAGCAGGTGCCCATTGCCGTGCCCTGTAGCTGCTTGTACGTGTCTCCCTCAAACATAAAGTGATTGTTATTCAAACACAATCTGCAAATTTCTACTAACATGCTTGTATGTTGGTATAAGTTGAAGGGTCTTGTGTTTAAGAAGTGACGTATAGCTCATAAGCCATCTTCGTGAGCAAAACTAGTATATAAATTCACAACGTCCAATGTTATCAGGTGATATTAACCTTTCCAGACCACAGTGGCAATCTTGTTCATGAAATCCCTTGTGTCCTGAATGTATGCAAGTAATGCTTTTGCATACACCTGCAGAAACGATTCTAGATATCTTGAAGTGGCCTGCCAGGTGGTGTTTCTTTATTTTTATAGATTTTGGGTATTAGGTATAGGGTGGGCATCACTGGATTGTCCACTCTCAGGAATACATACTCAGCTTGCGTAATTAACCCTAATCCCCGCTACCTTGCTAGATTTGGGGTATTAGGTATAGGGTGGGCATCACTGGTTTGCCCACTCTCAGGAATAAATACTCAGCTTGCGTAATTAACCCTAATCCCCGCCACCTTGCTAGATCTTTCAAATATTTCTGCTTCACTTCAGATAGGTTGCTCTGCGGTACTTTAAGATAGCATTCTTGATCCTTCAATTGCAACTTAGCCTCTGAATTGTATGATTCTAGTGGCCAAAGAACCACATTCCCACCTTTATCTGCCTGTCTAACCACTATGTCTTGCCTATTCTTTATTTTGGTGACTGCAGCCTGGTAATCTTTTTCAAATTGGTTCCCATTTTTTACAAAACCTTTGCTTGAGGATAATGACAAATCTTTTAAATCCTTAATAAGAAGGTCTGAGAATATGTCTATACCATCTTTAGGGGTATTGGGCATAAATGTTGATTTAGGTCTAAATGGGGTTGTACTGCTATCATAAACATCCAAACACAATAAATCTGTGGTTTGACTCACAGACCCCACTGTTGATAACCCCTCACCCTCCTGAATGGAGTTGTGCTTCTTCTCTTTCCAGTTGTGTTCTCTCTAGACTAACTTAGCTGCTATGGAAAAATTTCCTGAGCTTTAATTTTTATATGAATTTTAAAAAATCAATACAAGTCTGCGTATAATTAAAGTTTGTGCACGTGCAAAATGAAAGTCCCAGTGATAAAATTCTTATTTCTTCATCTTTTTAGAATTAGAACTGTCAGATTAATTACTGTTGTAGTTTTTTCCATCCTCTGCGTTGGTACGAGTCCTTTTTCCTCGTCCCAGAACGAAGTTCCATGCCCACAATGTCTGTTTTTGCATTTCCTTGGTTTTCTTTTCTGTAACCCTGCGGATTTGGCCTTATACTCTGAGTCCGGTCTAAATATAAAAAACCAAACTCTTCAATTACCGACGGGGGATCATCAAGTCACTCCAGATCACGGTGTCCATCTTCAGAAGCTTTTTCTATATCGGCGCTTACAAGGGAACAAGCTTCTGAACTCATACCTCCATCATCTTGTATCCCACGATTTCTCTTTTCCTCCGCCTTTATTAGTAGATTTAGACAGCCTTTGCCTTCAAATACTGTCAAAGCGGCGGGCAAATATATATATATCTGCCACCGCATATAGTCCAGCCTATCACGCTGAAATTTCGTTGCTTTGCGTTCTGTTATTATTTGTTCATGTTTCTTAAAGCGGGTACATAGATCTAATTCAAATTTTGTCATGGCTTCATCACTCATCGCTTTTTTCTATTCAACTCCAATTACCATGATCTCAGAAATCATTTTCTCCTGGTCCTTTGATGCATATTTGATCAAAATTTTCATCATGTTTTCTGATGAAAGTGCATTGTTAGCGGCCCATTCTCTGATGTCATCAGTGATGTCACTGACCATGTCATGAATGATATAATATGTGACGGCATGAGAAGTGCATTGTGGGTGCACGAGTTAAAGTTAGCTGAACTAACTATAACGGTGGAATTTCTATGGTTTTGTAGGAGTGAAATATCCAGCTAACTATAACGTCCTTGAAACCTATGTTTTTTTCTGTGAATTTCTAATGTTTTTTAAATGCTAATTTCTAGCTATAACGTACCTGAAACTTATGTCTTTTTCAGTAAATTTCAATGTTTTTGTAAATGCTAATTTCTAACTATGACATCCCTATTAAGTCGCCTTGAATCCTGACGGTTCCTGGTGGCCAAGTAGCCCACCAGGTACATCCACTAAGCGCCACAGAGCTTCTGATGCACTGCTGCTCAGAGGATGAAGTCCACTTGTGTCTTGAGGTCCTCAGGACACAAGAGGACCTCATTGCCCCACCAGCAGTGCACCAGAAGACACATTTGCAGAGTGGTGTAAAAAGAGGCATGTCCTCGGAGCATCTCTCTGCAACGAAGCCCGTTGGCATTTACAAGAGATACCTGGTGGACTAGTTGGCCCCCAGGGACCCTCAGAATTGAAGGGGAATTAATCCACCAACTTAAAACGTGACACAGGGCGCGTTTGCACTGTGGTGTAGGGAGGGGGCGGGACCTAATTTGACAAGTGTGCAAACGTACCCTCTGGTGCGTTTTAAGTTTGGTGATTAAGTCTCCTTGAATCCTGAGGGACCCTGAGGGCCAACTAGCCCACCAGCTACCTCCAGTAAGTGCCCCTGAGCTGCAATGCAGAGTGGTGTGAAAAAGGGGCATGGCCTTGGACCACCACTCTGCAACCCAGCTCCCTGACGCTTACTGGTGATACCTGGTGGGCTAGTTGGCCCCTAACGACCCTTAGGGTTGAAGGAGACTTAATCCTCCAACTTAAAACGGGCCACAGGGCGCGTTTGCACACTTGTCAAATCAGCCCACGCCCCCTCCCTACACCACTGTGCAAACACGCCTCCTGATGCTTTGTAAATTGGGGGATTAAATCCCCTTAAGTCCTGTGGGTCCCTTGGGTCCAACTAGCCCACCAGGTACCTCCAGTAAGTGCCACGGAGCTGCATTGCAGAGAGGTGTAAAAAGGGGCATGGCCTTGGACCACCTCTCTGCAAGGCAGCCCTGTGGTGCATAATGGAGATACCTTGTGGGCTAGTTGGCCCCCAGGGACCCCCAGTATTGAAGGGGAATTATTTACCCAACTTAAAACACACCACAAGGTGCAGAGTGTTGCTGGGAGGGGGCGGGGCCTCCAGCACGATGCCGGTGTTTAAAAAAAAAAATTGTTAGAAGGGGGGCTGTGTAGCCCCCCCATCTTTTTCTGTTTTTTGGGCCCTGGGGACCCCATACCTTTAAAAAAAATCTAAAATGGGAGGGGGGCCTTGTGAGCTCCCCTCCAGTGGCCAATTTCAGCGCCGGGGACCCCATCACTCAGGGCATGGCCACATTATTTCTTTTTTTAAGGAGGTGGCTGCGTGGCCCCCCTCCAGAGGCCTCTATTGGCCCCGGTGACCCCATTCCCCGGGGACTGCCTTTATTTTTGTGTTTATTGTTTGGGGAGGGGGGCCACGTGACCCCCTCCCGGGCCACTTCCAGCCCCAGGGACCCCATCCCCTGGGGCCTAGCCACTCTGCTGGGGACCATGAGGGGAAACCCAATGACCCCACGGTCCCGCCAGCTCCCTGCCTCCTGCTGGAGCGGGCATTGCTTTTCCACACAGGGAGCTGCTGACATGCAGCTCTCCGTGTAGAAAAGCAATCTGCTTTGGATTTTAGAAGTGAGAGCAGGAAAGCTGCTCTCGCTTCCAAAATCCAAACTAGAGTTTGCAAATACAGGGCGGGAGCCGCACGGCTCTTGCCCTGTCATTGCAAACAGCAGTGTCCCAGGGGTAGGCACCGCTGGCCCCTGTAGGAGCCGGCCCTGGAAGGTGGCGGTCCCCAGGGCCATCCAGGGCTCCAGTAGGGGGCCCTCCCAACTAGTGCACAGACCCGGGGAGGTGGTGGTCCTTGTGGCTCAGGGGTCCGTAACGGACCTCCGAATTTACATGATTAGTGTCCCGGGGAGGTGGCAGTTCCTGGGGCGTGTGGAAGGGGTTCGAACCCCCCACACAGTTTCATTTATATTAAAAAAAGAAGCCCCGGGGGTTGGCAGTCCCAGGGGCTGCAGGGGGGCCATGTGCCCCCGCGAATATTTGAGTAAAACCCTGGGGTGGTGGTCCCCGGGGCTTGGGGGGCCTTTGAGGCACCTCACAAATTAAACAAGCCCCGGGGGTGGCGGTCCCAGGGGGTGCGGGAGGGCCGATGCCCTACCGCATATTATAAACATAGCCCCAAGGAGGTGGCGGTCCCCAGGGCTGCGGGGGCCCTCCTGGGCCCCTGAAGTAAAAAAATACTAACACAACAATGCCCCTGGGAACTGGCCCACCTGGGGGCTTATAGAAAACAAAGTGCGGGAGCCCGTGCTTCATTTTTTGTTTATAATTTCGGCAGGATTCGCGACCCCAATGCCAATGCCAAAATGATTTAACAAAAATGCTTTTTTGGCCCTGTGGGTCCTTGTGGCCATTAATAACATTTCCTATGGAAATTAACATGGAGAAAACACTTTTTGGGACCCCCTTTTTTTCTCAGCCCCCGCTTGATGAATCACCCCCAAACTTTCAGGATAGGAGCTGGCCTGGATAGACCTTTTTTTGTGAGAAATTCGCAAAAATTTGTCAAACGACGCCAAAGTAATTAGAAAATCAAAAAATGCTTTTCCTATGGAAACTAGGTTCTAACTATAGGGGGGTATCTCAAAAAAACGGGGGGTCCCAAAATGTGTTTTCTCCATGTTCATTTCCATATGAAACTTTAGACAAAGCTACAGCCCGAACCCCTGAACAAAATGACACTAAATTTGGCACAAAGGTGGCACTTGGTTCAGAAAGTGACCTTTCTTTTAAATGGTGTAAATCCATTCAGTAATTCCGGAGAAATAGAAAAAAGAGAAAACTTTTGATATCTGGGCGGAGCCTAATCACACATCTCATCGTGAGATCTGATTGGCTGCCAACAGTTCCAACCAGGAACTGTTAGCTGCCATCTTGTGACTAAGTTAAAAGGATTAAAAATCCCAGTCACTGAGAAAGTTCATATTTCATTTTTCAAAGGTATGTTGCCAATGGCGTGGGTGAGAACGCTGGTCGTGGTCAAAAAGAACCGCTGGGAGGAGCCCCACTGAGCAGGATGCAAGAGCGGGCAGCGGCGGGTGCTGAGCATGTTGCCCGTGATGAGAGCCAGAAATAGGAGTGGCATGGAGGCGAGCTCTAGTCTATGCCCGCTGTAGAAAAGATGCGGTCGTGCTGGCGGGCTGCCTGGAGGATGGCTGTTTCAGGTGTTCAGGGAGCTGATCGGGCGAGGCCATGACCCCCAGCAAGGATAAACTGAAGGATCAGGATCGCACGTGTTAGAACTTACCAGCACCGTAGCCAGTATGGTATTGCTGGGTCGAAAATGGTGGCATTACCTTAAGATGCCAGCCGCCCCATTGTAGGTCGGCGCAGGCTCTCTTGCCCCCGATACGGTTAAGGACAATGTCTCAGGAAAATACATAGTGAAGGTAAGCACAACAGCCAGGTTCCGGTGAACAATGAAGGACGCGGGGCGCAGTGTATGCTTGGGTTCATGCTGTGGGTGCCGGGTATAGTTAGTCAGGCGTGAGAAGAGTTGTTAAAGCACAAGATTTAGTACCAGATAACTATAACACTAAGAACTAAAGGAGATATCTATGGAGGGGATGATCGGGGTTCTAATTCCGGCCAGGCAATACATGTGAGCATTGTTTGGAGGCTCTAAGATTACAACCAGGGAGAGTCTAGCTTGGTATTGTTTAGGCCTCTGCATGGCTGAGAGTGGTCACTCAGCGCCCATGCCCTCTCTGCTCTTGTGCAGAACCAGTGTCTCTTATGCTATGGATTTTTCCACGGCAGCACATTGTTTACCTTAAGCCGACCAAAATAGAAGGCGGACTAGTGGGGGCCCAACTACCGAATAAAGAAAGAAAGCCAAAGGGCCAATCATATTCCGCTCAACCTCGGACCTGGGGAACTGGGTTCGAGTCTCGGCAATGACGCTGAACATCCTGTGATTCTGGGCAAATCACTGAATCTCCCCGTGCCTAACAAAATATGAATGTGTGTCCTCATGTAACGTAACAGGTGCTCTGTAACGCGCTCTGATACCTGATTGGATTCAGATCAAGTTTGCGCTATATAAAACTCTGCAAAAAGGTGAGATAGTGGAGTGGCAACACCCCAAAGCGGTAATGGGGCGACAATTATGAACCTGACATGTAGTCTCTTCAGGCTCGACATGTCTCACATCAGGACCTTCAGGAGCGAGTCACCCCTAAATCTAGGGTAAGGCACGACTACTTACTATGGGGCATATCAACAACAACCGGCGATAATTATCGCTCAGCGCTCTTAGCGTGAGGATAATTATCGCCGGCTAGCGTGAGTTTTTATCGCTGAGATAGCGTGCTATTAGCAACGCTTATCTCAATAGCGATAAAAATCTACACGCTAACAGGCTAACGTGAGATTATCGCTGGAAACCCAGCGATAATCACACGTTACCTTGTTGATAGCGACAGGCAAACTTAGCCATGATATCCTCCTTCCATAGGATATCATGGCTAAGTCTGAAAATTAGCAGATGTAAAAAAGCAGCGTTAACCGCGGTTAGCGCTGCTTTTTTTGTCTCTAACAGGGTTAGCGACATTCTTGATAATAGGAGAAATGTCGCTTAGCGACATTTCTCCTATTATTTTACTCTGGAACGCCCCCTTTGCATCTCATTAGAGATGCAAGGGGAAGCGTAGAGTAAAAGGGTGCTAACATGCAAATTTGCGTGTTAGCACCCTGTTGTTGATAGGGCGCTAGTTTTATCTCTGCTTTTTTGGCTTTTAAAGCCCTTGTTGATATGCCCCTAAAATCTCTATGAAGTAAGCAACAGTGGAGAGAGTCATGTGAAGTAATTGGGGGCTTTAAACTGTAACTTACAATAATTCGGATAGGCATGTGTCCCTTACTTAAAGGCAGACCTAAAGATGGGGGCCTGGGCTGAGACGTAACATGTCAGGACTACTGGCCTTTGATGGGCAAGCTTGACTCTGACCCAGCTACTTTCCCTGGTTCACAACAAACATAGATATTCGGACAGGACCCCGTATCAGAACCAGGAGGTGTACCACAGCGGCAATGTCTTCAGCTTACGGCGTCACAGCCCCCCCTTAAGGCAAGGGTTCAAGCGCTGCTCCCTAGTGACTCTGCGGTACTTCTTGTGATATCATTGACAGCTCGGCACTAGGGCAGCATTAAAGTGTGCTTCGGGGTTTGATGAAGCAGGGCACGTGCAATGTTACTCCGGTCAATAGGTAATCTGCTAGGAGCAGTGCGTTGCCACGGGTCTGGTGTAAGTCATGGGGAGCACTCAATGGCCAGGCAGCCCCTGCGGCTCAGTGCTTCGCACTGCAAAGGTGATGGGAAGAAAGGTTCAGCGTCTCCGGCGCTCAGGGGGGGTCCTTCCCGCAGCAGATGAGCGCAGAAGCTGTTTAAACAGCACAGCATGCTGGAGGCCCTCACTTCTGCTGGGCGCGAGTTCAGTGCATGTCTCACTGCCAGAGAACTCTAGTTATTAGACATTCAGTTTCAGTTGTCAGTGGAAGCCCCCCAAATTATTATTAGGGGCGTATTTCCTGAAGTGTTTTCATCACAGCAGGTGCCAGGTGCCTGGGATTTCCTCTGAGGGTCTTCCCTGCCCCCCCCCCCGCCTGCTATCCTGCGCCACCCATACTGCAGCTCCAGCCACCACTAAGCACAGTAAAGCTGGGGTGGCGGGGGCAGGTGGAGCAGCAGCCCCCAGCAGAGGCAGAGAAGAAAGCAGGCTTTTCTTGCAGCCCCCGGGCTCCAGCCCCCTCCGAGGAAGACGTCTCTGTTTTACATGTCAGGAATTGAGTTATTTTAATAGGATTCTTGGTAAATATATGATATTGTATTCACCCCATAATTACAGGCCCGACAACTGTTGCCTTTAGAAATAGCATGAAATGGTATCAGCTTTCTACCCACTTTGTAAGAATCTTATCTTGCTAAGTTGTTGTGCTGCTTTCAGATCCTGGATATTGCTGCGTGTGCGTCTTCTCCTCAGCATCTCTCCACACTGAGGATGACGGCTGGTGGCACGCAGCAGACTATTGCCTGCCGCGGGTTTACGGAAGAGTTTGCTTTCTGTTTTGTCATCTTTAATGTATACTTCCACATCCAGGAAACATACGGACGGGTCACTGATTGTAGCTGTGAAGTGCAGGTTTATATTGTTTTTTTCAGATTTGGCACAAACTTACGAGCTGATTCTGCTGTACCTCGCCATATCACGGATAAATCATCAATATAACTTAGCCAGAGTTTTATCTGAGTGTCAATGACCGTTTTGAAGTTACTTTTCAAGATTGCTTCTTCCCACCAGCCCAAATATAAGCAGAAGTAGCTAGGGGAGAAACAAGATCCCACAGCTACTCCTCTTATCTGCTGCAGGAACTGGTTCTGGAATAAAAAGTACTTATTGTTCAAGCAGTACCTAATCATGGAAATTAGCATTTTATTATGTTGGACCAGATGTAGGGATCTGCTATTTACAGAGTGTTGCGCAGCTCTAATGCCGTCTATGTCGTGTAGGCTTGTATATAAGGACGCAACATCCAAACTCATTAACAAGCAATCAGGTTCCCAAATTACATCAGCCAATTGTCTTAGGAAGTCCCCAGTATCTTGCACAAAGGATGGAAGATTTTTAACAAATTCTTGTAAGAAAAAATAGATGTCTTTCGTTGTACTGGAGTCAAGCTATCCTGGCTGATGACGGCTGAGGTGCCAGAAACCGGTCCCAGGATGCTTGATTCCGGTCCAGGGAAGACATGGCTTGGCAGTTCGGGCTGGACTGTTCCCATGAGGCACAGGGTCAAGACTGATTTGCATATGGCCATGTCTGAACTGGGGTGGCGTAGTGGGCAAAAGAACGATGGATTTAACCCAGATCTCTTGACTGGGGGAGAATGTATGCATTGTCAGCATTCCGTCCATCATTTGTTTGTTGTAACGCTTTTCGCCCTAAGTGGGATGGGTATTCCCAGACGTGGGACCCGTGCTCACTACGCCACTGGAGTCAAGCTATCCTGGCTGATGACGGCTGATAGCCAGAAACCGGTCCCAGGATGCTTGATTCCGGTCCAGGGAAGACATGGCTTGGCAGTTCGGGCTGGACTGTTCCCATGAGGCACAGGGTCAAGACTGATTTGCATATGGCCATGTCTGAACTGGGGTGGCGTAGTGGGCAAAAGAACGATGGATTTAACCCAGATCTCTTGACTGGGGGAGAATGTCTGCATTGTCAGCATTCCGTCCATCATTTGTTTGTTGTAACGCTTTTCGCCCTAAGTGGGATGGGTATTCCCAGACGTGGGACCCGTGCTCACTACGCCACTGGAGTCAAGCTATCCTGGCTGATGACGGCTGATAGCCAGAAACCGGTCCTAGGATGCTTGATTCCGGTCCAGGGAAGACATGGCTTGGCAGTTCGGGCTGGACTGTTCCCATGAGGCACAGGGTCAAGACTGATTTGCATATGGCCATGTCTGAACTGGGGTGGTGTAGTGGGCAAAAGAACGATGGATTCAACCCAGATCTCTTGACTGGGGGAGAATGTCTGCATTGTGCAACATTCCGTCCATCATCTTGTGTGTTTTGCTGTTCGCCCTAGGTGGGAAGGGTATTCCCAGACGTGGGTCCCGTGCTCACTACGCCACTGGAGTCTTTAGAACAGAGAAGTGAACAGCCTACCTCCAGCTGGGGCCTGACAACTGCACGTGATCAACGCATGATCACGGCCCGTGCTCGAGTAAATGCAAAGAAGATGGCGTCTGAATAGTTCTCGGCCTACTCTTTTAGCAATGAGTTTCCTCCAAGCAAAAGCATGAATATCAAACAGGTAATGCATGTATGGATGCATCATGCTGACATAATATAGGTCCGATACTCCTTATATACGGGGAATCTATCTTTTATCCCTCACACTTATTTTCATCGCTATTGTTCACATTGCTGTTTTCAAGTTCAAAATCTTGTAGGTAATCCAATAGCTCTGCATCTGCAGCTGTCAGATTGCTACTTCCATTAGATTAGGTTATGTTGCTGTTACTACCAGGTTTATATTGATTTAAATGGTATTTTCTAAGTTTACGTTTTCGTATGAACTTGTATATATCCACTCGAGTTTAGGTGTAGTCAAAATTCTTTTGTGGACAAAATGACAACCCCAGTTCCAATAATTTATTCTCTGCTGTATTCAGACTCATTGTGGACAAATTGACGACAGTTTGATTATTGGCTGTTGCATTTATTGTTATTTGGGCTTCCATCCTTTTTGTATTGTTTTTGATGTTGTTGCTGTTGGCGCCATTCGTTGCATTTGCGTGTTTCTCTGCTCTTGCAGTTGAGTCTTTGTTTGGTTGTTGCATTAGTTTGTGAGGGCGCAGTGTATCTGCGATTCTGTCTGAGACAGTTTACCTCTTCTGGTACCGTAAATTTGCGAAACCCCAAATTAGACCTTGATCTTAATTGTACACTTTCAGAATCACTTTCCAAGTTGGAGCTTGAATCAGAAACTGATGATGATGCCGCAGCTTGTTGTTCACTTACTTGTTGGTCATAATGGGCAATTAATTTTTTAGCTGTTTTGATGGAATCAAATTTCCTGGCAAACGTGCATATTTACCCATGCTCATAATCTTGCCTGTCCCTTTGGAACTTATATGTTTTTCATTTTTTAATCACTTCTTTTGCCAGTCTAATTAACATGTCTTCACAATATTTCGTTGTTTGTGATGTGATTGCAAGCTTATTTATTTCACTCACCAGGTCGTCAATTTTTCTTTGTAATTTCACTCGGTCACTCTCTGTGTACTTTACAAGTATGGTCGACAGTCTTTTAGAGAAGTCCAAGTTGCATTCTGCCCACTCATTTAACATCTGAGGGTCTAAGTTCTCATAACCTGGAGCAATCATTATGCGTAACCCTCTTGGAATCCGCCCTACTTGTAAGTATCTTTCCAGAGATCGATGTTCCCACCACGTAGCTTGCTCCATATGCATAGCTTTCTCAAGTTGTTTTAATATCTCCTTAGTGTTTGTGTGTCCTTCCATAGTCTGGCTACTGTCAATCCTCTGCTGATGCTAATACTGTATTTAGACACTTATTTGCCCATATCTTCTTCCATTAAATTTTAGCTATACATATATTACAAATATTTTTTTTTCATAAAGTCACATATGTCATCAGCAGAGGATTACGGTCGCGTGAGTTATAGTTGCCTACTGTAACTATAACGGGGGAATTTCATTGGTTTTTTATCAGTAAAATGTCCAGCTAACTATAACATGTGTGAAACCTATGGTTTTTTCAGTGAATTAGCAAGGTTTTTTAAATGCTATTTCCTAACTATAACGTGTGTGAAACCTATGGTTTTTTCAGTGAATTTGTACGGTTTTTTAAATGCTAAGTTACTTTACGCCATTTGTGGCGTGCGCGCCCACTTAACGCAGTTCGTTCCGTGCACGGTTTTTATCAACTTTAATAAGCCCTGTACATTTGGTGGCCTTCGGCCTTCGGCCACCAAAAGCACAGGGGGTGAGGTCAATGTGGATAGTGTTTTTTTTATTTTGATTTTATAATTTCATGTTGCCAAAATTACGTTTTTTTTCTCTATTAATAAGCACTGCACATTTGGTGGCCTGCGGCCACCAAAAGCACAGGGGGTGGGGTAAGTGTGGATAGTGTTTTTTTTATTTTTATTTTTTTACCGTAAGCGTACGGTAAGCTTACGGTAAGCGTACGGTAAGCGTACGGTAAGCGTACCCCGCGAAATTGCCGAAAAAAAATAAAACCGTTTTTGCTCTTGGGGGATGTTTGGGGACTCCCTCAACATGACTATGTGGGAGGGAGTTGTCAAAACAGCCCCGTAACATGTTTTTGGCCATCATGTTTGATAAACAACACTCAGTGCGAGAGACAAAATGGCGGACGCCGCTTCCTGGTTTCGGCCGATTCGAATGTTTACTAAGATCTAAGAGCCAATCAGAATCGCGCTCGCGCACGCCACCGTAAGCTTACGGTAAGCGTACGGTAAGCGTACGGTAAGCGTACCATTAGCGGGCTCAGATATATATATTGATTTAAAGGCTATTTTCTCAGAATCTACTGAACAGATTTACACCAAACCTACAAAAGGCACTTCCTTGACCTAGGGACTACCTCTCTGCCAAATTTCTAGTAATTCTGTTCAGCCGTTCGGGCTGTAGCTCGTTCTAAACGTCCTATGGAAAAATGCATGGGAAAAACGCGTTTTGGGACCCCCCTTTTATCTCAGCCCCCTCTTGACGAATCCCCCCGAGACTTTCAGGGTAGGAGCGGAGCGTAGCGCCCCACCTATTTTGAGAAATTCGCGAGGATTCGTCGACCGGCGCCAAAGTTATTCAAAATAGAATGTTGAGGTTTTCCTATGGAAACGTGGTCCTAACTATAACTACCTACTGGCGACCGCCAGTAGGTAATATATATATATATATTCAGTGAAAAAACCATAGGTTTCACACATGTTATAGTTAGCTGGACATTTCACTCGTAAAAAACCAATGAAATTCCCCCGTTATAGTTAGTCACATATTACATCACTCATGACATGGTCAGTGACATCACTCATGACATCACTGATGACATCTCAAATGACATCACGGATGACATCACTGATGACATCATCCTTGTGATAGAGTGGCAGACCTCCTCTTCCCCTAATATAACCTTTGATACACACATTCAAAAATAGAGACTGAAATTTTCAAAAAAATTGACATACCAATACCAGTTACAACAACCTCTTCAGTAATTCTAAGATCCATATACACATCCACTCATTCACCAACAGTCCTATACAGTCACTCATACATGTACTCACTCATCATATGTGCTCATACACCTATACCTCCTGTTACACAATGCCACTCATCCATAGAGTAACTCACACATAGTCACTCATGCTAATAAAGAAGCAAACATACATTTATTTGCATATACAGTTATACACACACCACCACACTTACTTCTACGGAAACTTACACATACTTAGTCTTATAAACAGTCACTTATAGAAACACATACTTATTCATACAGGAACTCTTTCAATCTCTCACTCTCACATATACTCACTTATATACACCAATAGTCACATATACTAGTTTAATAGATATGTAGTTACTCACAAAGACACTATTGAGACAGTCATTCACTCACTAACACACCCATACACACACTCATCCACCCATACAGTCCTGCACACATGCTGTCTTCAACACATACAAAGAGTGAATCACTCATTCATGCACCTATGCACTACGTAATACCCCCCACCGAACCATGCAGACACTCAGACTGATACTCAAAAAAACAACTAATAACCTATATAGACACCCATGTAGCTACTCACCAACCCATGCAGCCACTTATACACAAAGTGAGAGACTGATACAGATATTTTCATATTTAAACATTACTCACTAAGCCATGTATTCACTATGATACACTTAATCAGTCAGTCACACAATAAATTTTTCAAAAACAAAGCATCCATTTAGACACTTATATACCCATTTATTCTTCCATTGACCTTGAGATATACATATATAAAACATATTTAATTTTCAGAAAAACACACACTCACTGGATGATGTCATCAGTGATGTCATCAGTGATGTCATTTGAGATGTCATCAGTGATGTCATGAGTGATGTCAGTGACCATGTCATGAGTGATGTAATATGTGACGTCATCAGTAGTGCATTGCGGGCGCGCGAGTTATAGTTAGCTGAACTAACTATAACGGGGGAATTTCATTGGTTTTTTACGAGTGAAATGTCCAGCTAACTATAACATGTGTGAAACCTATGGTTTTTTCACTGAATTTGTAAGGTTTTTTAAATGCTAATTCCTAACTATAACGTGTGTGAAACCTTTGGTTTTTTCATTGAATTTCTAAGGTTTTTTAAATGCTAATTCCTAACTATAACGTGTGTGAAACCCATGGTTTTTTCAGTGAATTTGCAAGGTTTTTTAAATGCTAATTCTTATATTTACCTTTTTTTTTTTTTTTTTTTCCAATTTTTTTAACATATATATTTTTTAATTTTCTATCCTTTTTTAAAGACTATGGTTAAAATTTAAAAATTCTACAATATATTTTTTATTTTTACCATTTTTTTTAAACTAAACAGGTAAGATTTATTAGTATAACATAGTGGTTTTTTTTCCCCCTTTTTTTTTTATTTTTTTAACGTGCGCGTACGGTAAGCGCACGTCTTGCTTTTATAACGTTAGATTTCTACGCTGTTTGCGTTCAGTTACGCAATTTGCGTAGACGTACGTCACACGCGCGCAGCGCGTAACGCGTACGTTGCACGCGCATGTTACGCGGAAGTGAAGGAGCGTGCCTGTTTTGCGCATGCGCGCGTGCGCGTGTCTGTTTTACGCGCATGCGTACTTTTGCCGTAATAGCTCCGTAAGCGCACCGTAAGCGTAACGTATGCGCACGGTAGGTCATGTGATCAAGAAACAAAACTGTTGATTGGTTTAAAGTACTTTCAGTTCTAGAACTCTCCTACACCACACCCATTCCCCTCATTTCTGCTTGTGATCCCTTAGGAGAAGGAGCTGAGTTGTCTTTGTGATACGATGGCAGAACAACAGACCTCTTCTGAGAGTGAGGCTAGCAGCACTACCTTGAGGCAGAGAAGGAGGAAACAAAAGAGCTCTTTCATATGGGAGTATTTTTCTTTTCCAGAGGGCCAGCAAAAGGTAAATGCACCCTTAGTGAATTGTAAGCTTTGTGGCCGTGTACTTTCACGAGGGAACCCCAACAAGAAGTATTCCTTCGGGAATCACACCATGTTGAGACACCTTCATGATGTACACGGTAGGACATATGCTCGACATACTGAAGGTAACCCTTCAGTAAGTCAACCAAGCACATCCACAGCAGCTCAGCCTGGTCCATCATCTGCAGGGCCGAGTCCATCTTCGGCAGGTCAGCTGAGCCCTTCATCTGTGGGGGGAGCATCTCCTTTTTCTCGTCCTCTGGAAATCAACCATCGGTTTTCGAGGGTTTTAGTTCGGTGCGCCACTTGTCATGATCTAATTTGTCATAGGGAGACCAGTGTTGCCCTAGTGAACAATTTAATAGATCAGCACATTTGTCGTAGAGACTAATATTCCCACTCTTTCTTTCCTCTGTCCCTGCATGAACACAACGGCTCTTTTAAGAGCCAACCTTACCTTTCAACTTTTTTTTATATATTTTTTTAAACATTTTTTTTTTTTTTTTTTACCGTACGCGTACGGTACGCGGAATTTTTTTTTTTTTTTTTTAAAAAACACTAAAAATCAATTTTCACATTACAAGGTCCTTGAGAGACTACAATGAAAAACTGAAAATGTGATTGTGGAGAAGTGGAAAAAAGGGACCATGAAATTTTTGACTTACCATACCCACTCAAAAAATTATTTATTAATTTAAATTTAATTTTAATTGCTTTAAAAATGGTTCAAGTTTTCGAAAATTTTCTATCTCAATCTGAAAAAAAAGAAAAAAGTATTAATATTTAATGAAACATTTTATTATACAGTACACATATTTACATATTTTCCCCAAAAATGTTTTGCCTTTTTTTTAGCTGTTTTCAGAATATATTGCATTTCACTATAAATTGTGAAAGCAATTGCATTCATCATTTAACAGCGGGCAAAAAAAAAATTACAATCTCAAAGATTGTTTTAAAAAAGCCCAGAATCTCTTTTTGCATAAACATAACTTTATAGAAATGCATAATATCATCTAATATCAATACTTATTTCTTTAAAATACCGTCTGACAATTTTGTTTCAGAAGTATAATCCCAAAAATATTATATCTCAAATAACTCCACAATACATGTGGTTCCATTTCCTTTAGGCCAAATAGTCACAAAACGAAATTTGAAAGCACACTTACAAGTGGCAAGTGGCAAGTGATAAGTACTTTTACAGACTGACACATTATGAATCCACTTTTCAGATTCTGATAAAAGCACATGTCCAAACTGCTTTTTGAGACCAGCACCATGTGTAACCTGGGTGACTGACTACACTCCAGCAAGGGCAACCAGCCTTAGTGATCCTGAATGTATTTGCATTACTGACTGAAACCTCAAACCCCACTCGGTTGTGAATACTGTGCATGATTCCACAGGATAAGCAGCTGGGTGTGTGCTAAGAGTCTGCTTCTGCACAAAAAAATGGCTCCCCCTTTCCATCTAATGCAAATGTAAAATCACCAGAGCAATACGCAATAAATCTCTGCCTGTAATTCCTATTTACACACAGAGTCATGTTTTCACATTAGTCACAAAACGAAATTTCTTTGCCAATTTGAAAGCACACTTACTACTCTTTTTTTTGGCAAGTGATAAACACTTTTACAGACTGACACATTATGAATCCACTTTTCAGATTCTGATAAAAGCACATGTCCAAACTGCTTTTTCAGACCAGCACCATGTGTAACCTGGGTGACTGACTACACTCCAGCAAGGGCAACCAGCCTTAGTGATGCTGAATGTATTTGCATTACTGACTGAAACCTCAAACCCCACTCGCTTGTGAATACTATGCATGATTCCACAGGATAAGCAGCTGGCTGTGTACTAAGAGTCTGCTTCTGCATAAAAAAATACCTCCCCCTTTCCATCTAATACAAATGTAAAATCACCAGAGCAATACGCAATCAATCTCTGCCTGTAATTCCTATTTACACACAGAGTCATGTTTTCACATTAGTCACAAAACGAAATTTCTTTGCCAATTTGAAAGCACACTTACTACTCTTTTTTTTGGCAAGTGATAAGTACTTTTACAGACTGACACATTATGAATCCACTTTTCAGATTCTGATAAAAGCACATGTCCAAACTGCTTTTTGAGACCAGCACCATGTGTAACCTGGGTGACTGACTACACTCCAGCAAGGGCAACCAGCCTTAGTGATGCTGAATGTATTTGCATTACTGACTGAAACCTCAAACCCCACTCGGTTGTGAATACTATGCATGATTCCACAGGATAAGCAGCTGGCTGTGTGCTAAGAGTCTGCTTCTGCATACAAAAAAATGGCTCCCCCTTTACATCTAATGCAAATGTAAAATCACCAGAGCAATACGCAATAAATCTCTGCCTGTAATTCCTATTTGCACACAGAGTCATGTTTTCATATTAGTCACAAAACGAAATTTCTTTGCCAATTTGAAAGCACACTTACTACTCTTTTTTTTGGCAAGTGATAAACACTTTTACAGACTGACACATTTTGAATCCACTTTTCAGATTCTGAAAACAGCACATGTCCAAACTGCTTTTTGAAACCAGCACCATGTGTAACCTGGGTGACTGACTACACTCCAGCAAGGGCAACCAGCCTTAGTGATGCTGAATGTATTTGCATTACTAACTGAAACCTCAAACCCCACTCGGTTGTGAATACTATCCATGATTCCACAGGATAACCAGCTGGCTGTGTGCTAAGAGTCTGCTTCTGCATAAAAAAATACCTCCCCCTTTCCATCTAATGCAAATGTAAAATCACCAGATCAATACCAAACAGCTTTCTGAGACCAGCAACATGTGTAACCTGGGTGACTCACTACACTTCAGCAAGGGCAACCAGCCTTACTGATGCTGAATGTATTTGCATTACTGAGTGCAACCTCAAACCCTTAAAGTATTCCTTATTTTTACCAGTACACCTTAATTTATCGTGAAAACATAGT
Source organism: Triturus cristatus (assembly GCF_964204655.1). NCBI lineage: Eukaryota > Metazoa > Chordata > Amphibia > Caudata > Salamandridae > Triturus > Triturus cristatus. The sequence goes on along the minus strand of NC_140588.1, from coordinate 1,107,110,093 downwards.
CCATATTATTTTACATGTTCCTCACATTTAAATTTCTCCCAAAACAGAAAATGATAAACACAACTTCAACAAAAGGAATTCCAATTCTATTATTCATTTCTTAATTTACCATATACATCCCCTCTCAAACTCTAAACTCACCTTTAAAATTAGTTAATTGTAAAAGAAATGTGGCACTCAAACAGCAGATTATCAGAGCCAGGATCTCTGTTCTGTACACCTCTCTCCTTTCAGCAGAACCAGATAATGGCAAACTTTCCCTCTCTTTTTCCACACATATACATGTTAATTTCAAATCTCAGTGCTTCCCCCTTTTTTTCAAATGTAATCACACATTTCTATTGGTTGAAAACCAACCCTTTTCCAAAAGTACCCTTCCCCCAACTTGACTTCTGCCTAGTACCCTTCCCCCAACTTGACTTCTGCCTGCTACCATAGCAACAGCTCATGGAACACTGCTGAGTGGAGTTAGGTCAGAAGTTCGCCACACAATGTTTCATTTCCAAAGAGCAGGAGTGCTTGAATTTTCAAACCTAACAGCAAATCCATAGTACTGTTCTTTGGTAACACATTTTTCTGTACCAATAAAAAACATGCTTCTATAAATGTACACATACAGCCTAGTTTTTATTCTAGAATGTTATGAAACAGCCAATCAGTTCTTTTTTTTATAAAAAAAATATGTATGCCTCCATTTCCAAACTGTCTTTCATTTCTTTTTACCATTCTACTGAATTACACCTCCTGAGTGCATCCAGTTCTCCTTTGAAGATGTTCACAGTGTGGATTGTAGGGCACAGCTATTATCTTCTGGAGTGAAAAGTATGCAGAGAAAACAGATATGGTGAGAGACCTTGCTTTGCCAAATGTAGACATTAAATGGATTGGTCAGAGAGGGTTAAAGTGGCACCAATTGATGCCATTGGTGAAATCCTTCATGCAAATCCAACACCCTGACCTCATAATAGTGCACTGTGGTGGCAATGACCTAGGCACTTTGACTGGGGTAGGTCTGGAAATGCTTATGAAGGACACCTTTGCACAACTGTTTTCACTTTTCCCTAAAACTGCCTTTGTGTTTTCTAACATATGCCAAAGGCAAAAATGGAACTGGTCCAATCATTTTTGTCCACAGATTGACAAAGCAAGAAAGCACGTCAACAAATCTGTTTCTGCTTTCCTCCGTGACTATGGTATGGGTTCCATTTACCACAACAACTTGCGTTACGACATGCAAGACATTTATAGAGGAGATGGTGTACACTTCACTGATGAAGGGAACAGAGTCTTTCTCTTGAACCTTAGACTCTGCATCGGTACTTACTTGTAGGTACCACTAAAAAAACACTTAATAAACACAACGGCTCTTTTTAGAGCCCCCTAATATCTAAACACTTAAATCTGCATTTCATTTTTTTTTTTTTTTTTTCTACCGTACGGTGAGCTTACCGTACGCGTACCCCGCGATTTTTAAAAAAATTAATAAATGTTTTTTTTGTACTTTTCTGTCCTTCTTTGACCCCCTTTCAAATGTTAGGGGGTCTGTAACTCTCTTCCTTGCCCCCTTTTCAAGTTATCTCCCTTTTTTTTTCTGACTGAAACACATGAAATGGCGTCCGCCGCTTCCTGGTTTCGACCGATTCGAATGTTTACTAAGATCTAAGAGCCAATCAGAATCGCGCTCGCGCACGTCACCGTACGCGTACGGTAAGCGCACCGTAAGCGCACCGTAAGCTGGCTCAGATATATATATTGATTTAAAGGCTATTTTCTCAGAATCTACTGAACAGATTTACACCAAACCTACAAAAGGCGCTTCCTTGACCTGAGGACTACCTCTCTGCCAAATTTCAAGTAATTCTGTTCAGCCGTTCGGGCTGTAGCTGTGTCTAAAGGTCCTATGGAAAAATGCATGGGAAAAACGCGTTTTGGGACCCCCCTTTTATCTCAGCCCCCGCTTGACGAATCCCCCCGAGACTTTCAGGGTAGGAGCGGAGCGTAGCGCCCCACCTATTTTGAAAAATTCGCGAGGATTCGTCGACTGGCGCCAAAGTTATTCAAAATAGAATGTTGCGGATTTCCTATGGTAAGAGGGTCCTAACTATAACTACCTACTGGCGACCACCAGTAGGTAATATATATATATATATATATATATATATATATATATATATATGAGAGAGAGAGAGAGAGAGAGAGAGAGAGTGAGAGAGAGAGATATCCCACAAACAAAGGTCGCCCTCAATGAAGATGCCTCTCAGCAGGTAACCGCATCTTTAATGAACTTGGCAGCATCACCCACGCCAAGCATAAAATCACTTTCAATGGTCTGACGAGTTTCAAGCTCTTCCGCCCTTGTTCACAGGCCTAGGAACTAACATCTTACAGTCACCTGTTATATTAGCCATTAACTCCACCCCCAGTGGGTATCATGTCACTGATCGGTTTTCTGGGCCAGGTAGTTCTGCAAAAGTTATAAAACCCAAGTGGGTGTGTCGTTGTTAGTGAAGTAGTCCATTCACATACCGAGTGGCTTGATTAAAATGCGGAGCATGGAGCGAGCTGCACATCCTACCGTTCACCAAGTGCCCTGTCTGCTATATGTATATATATATATATAAAAAAATGACCTACTGGCGGTTGCCAGTAGGTAGTTATAGTCAGGACTTAGTTTCCACTAGAAACTCATTTTTTGTTTTGTCAATATCCCCACAGTCCCCAACGAAGTGGCTAGGCCCCGGGGTAAGGGGTGTGCGATTCCTAGTCACACTGGATTAGCGGCTCCCAGCAAAAAAAAAGATTTTTATATTATCAACCTAGGTTATATGTTTGGACCTTGGGTGGCTCTAAAAAGAGCCCTTGTGTTTATTGAGATATTTTTGTAGCTACATGTAAGTGCCAATGCAGAGTCTTAAGTTGTTGAGAAGGACTCGGTTTCCCTTATCTGTGAAATGTACACCATCACTTCTGTAGATGCCATCCATTTTCAAACGCAGATTGTTGTTGTATATGGACCCCATATTATGGTCTCTGAGATAAGCAGAAACAGCTTTTTTGACATTTTTTCTAGCTTTCTCAATCAGTGGACAAAATTTTTTGGACCAGTTCCATTTCTGTCTGTGGCATATGTTAGAGTAGACAAAGACAGTTTTGGAGAAAAGTAACATCAATTCTGTAAAGGTGTCCTTCATAAGCATTTCCAGACATACCCCAGTATATCTGCCTAGGTCATTGCCACCGCAGTGCACAATCATGAGGTCAGGGGCTTGGAGATGTAAAAAGGTTTTAACCAAAGGCATCAATTGGTGCCACTTTAATCCTCTTTGTCCAATCCATTTAATGTCCACATTTTGCAAAGCTAGATCTTTGTCAATACCTCTGTGTTCAGCATACCTTTTGCACCAGAAAACATAGCTATGTCCCACAATCCACACTCTAAGCATCTTGATGGGAAGTCTGGATGCCTTGAAAAGATGTCTGTGGGTGAAGTAGGTAGTTGGTAGAATAAGAGGTATCTAAAATGGTGGATAAGATGCAGTTTTAAAAAAAGAAGAGAAATGATTGGCTGTTTAAGAACATTATAGAGTGAAAAATAGGATGCATGTTTCTGTGTTTAAAAAGCATGTTTCTTATTGGTTAGTAAAACATGTTTGAAAGGTACATTAGATAGGATAAACTGATATTTTGGAAAGTCAAGCACACTTGCTGTTTGTAATTGCAACATAGTGTGCTGAACTTGTGACCTGTGAGTTCAGTTGAGTGTTTCATGAACTGTTACTATGGAAACAGGCATTAAGCAGAATGGGGATAGGGTTGGAAGTTATGTGTGGCTTTAAATTTGTATTTGTTATAAATATTAAAGTAATATGTTATTGCAGTGAGATTTCCCAAGTCAGTGCTATGGTTATAAGTGGTGTGTTATTAAAAAAAATGCTAAAATTATTTGTAATATACTTTTGAACTCTTGTATGGATCCGCGGTTCCATCGCTTACAGTGCACAGTCCAGGCGCGACTCCAGAAAATTCCAGAAGCAATTTCGGTTCAGTTAGAGGCCAGTTGGCAAGGGTTGATATGTGTAACCAATAGAAATATGTTTTAGAATTTGAATTAACCTGGGAAGCAATGTGATTTGATATTTACATGCATATGTGTGGAGAATGAGACGGAAACTTTGCCATTTTTCGGTTTTGCTAAGAGCAGTGCACTATATTCATTGTGTGCATAAGAAAATCTGGTGTGTGATTCTGATACTTCATAATCTACAAATCAATTTGAAAGGTGAGTTATCAATTTGTGAGGTGTACTATGTGGTGCCTTTGTTTTTAAACATAAAATATAAATCATAAAATGAGAAGTTTGTCATATATTTTGCAATGAAGAAATATTTATTGCAGATTTTTGTAATGTATTTATATGTTGTTTAATATTCACTTTGTAAAGTATTATGTGTGATTTGGAATAGGGATTGCTGATTATGACTGACTGTTTTAATGTGTGGATATGTACATTAGTAGTATACTGCATAATTTTAGGTGTTGATTGCAAATTGGAAATGTATATGTAGAGTTAAGGTATTAGTGATGAGACTAGTTTTTATAAGTCTCTAAAGAGGTACAGTTAAAATATGCGACATCATTTTTGGTGTTTGGTTACAATTTGAAGTTTGTTCTGTGAATTTATGATAATGTTGTGGTAGAGAGACACTCATTTATGTTTTTCAGTGATATGATGAGACTTTTTGCAGGGACATGTGAATGGTTTCTGCTTTGTATTTGGCTAGGTGTAATATTAAAAGTAGTTGTAGAAAGGTAAAGTATCAGTAGAGATTTATGCAGTCCTTGCAGAGCAGGTATTGTCCTGTTAGTACTGAGACAGTCCTCCAACCACCCATCGACCACCATACACTTATTCATTCGGTGAACTAATACATAAGTGCTTATAAATTCTCTATGCACTCTGTTTTCTGCACTGTAATTATTTCAGTTACAAGTTATGTACTTTTAGAATGCCCTAGCCAGTTACACAAGTAGAGGTATGTTATTCTGAACACTATGCATGCAGATGTCTAACCAGCTACATACTAATGATACACTCTTGTAAATACCAAGTGAGTACGAATGCAACCTTGGAATCTTCCTGTCTGTCCCAAGCAATTCTCTAATAACCCATTCAGCCCTATCTACTTATCCTATCACTGCACCAATGCCTAAGCACTTAGAAATTCACCATGCACTCTGCTTGCAGCACTGTAATTATTCTAGTACTATACTATACTATACTATACTATACTATACTATACTATACTATACTATACTATACTATACTATACTATACTATACTAGTACTATACTATACTATACTATACTATACTATACTATACTAGTACTATACTATACTATACTATACTATACTATACTAGTACTATACTATACTAGGTCTAATATTCTAGTCATGTACTTATGGAATGGCGTAGACAGTAACACTAGTACAGCTTAGATATTCTGTGCACTGTGCATGGAGACCTCGAACCAGCCACATACTAATGATACACTCTTGTAAATACCAAGTGAGTATGAATGCAACCTTGGAATCTTCCTGTCTGTCCCATGCAATTCTCTAATAACCCATTCAGCCCTATCTACTTATCCTATCACTGCTCCAATACCTAAGCACTTAGAAATTCACCATGCACTCTGCTTGCAGCACTGTAATTATTCTAGTAATATACTATACTATACTATACTATACTATACTATACTATACTATACTATACTATACTATACTATACTAGGTCTATTATTCTGGTCATGAATGGTGTAGACAGTAACACTAGTACAGGTTAGATATTCTGTGCACTGTGCATGGAGACCTCTAACCAGCCACATACTAATGATACACTCTTGTAAATACCAAGTTAGTATTCAGTCACTGTCCATGAACTGACAGAACCCTGTCCTTATCTATTTTCTGTGCCGAAACACAAGCACTTATAAACTCACCCTGCTATCAACTACCAGCACTCTACCTATCCATTCACTGTCCATGCACTTGTACAATGCCTCAGGCATGAAGACACGCAGTGCTACAGTCAAATGTGCACAATCTATTCGGTCCCCTAACCCCCTGCAGACTACTGATTCACTCCTGCCAAAATCCAGGTAGTAGCCATGCAAGTCAGCAATCACACTGTCACTCTCTGTCCAATCCTGCAATCATCCTGACTGTCGAGGCCTCAGACGGCAGGTACAGAAGGTGCCGAAATCCACAGGAGCAAAGTAAGCGCCTTTCATCTCCTCTAAGATAGCTCACTCCTTGGTTATGTAAACATAAAGAAGGGGGCAGTATCTCTAGGGAGCGGAGAGACAGCGAGTCGTCACCAGGGAGGGTTAGGCTGGATTTTCAGGGAGACAGGGAGTGGCAGTGAAAGGAATCTGCAGCAGTGAGAGAAGGACAAGGGAGATTGGTTAATGTTCAAGTTATGTCTATACCAACCACTAATACTATACTAGATGTATGTGTTGTGTACCCCCACACACTTACACTGAGACCAGCAGCATAGCCCTATACCTCTAATCCACCCGAAGGCACGTATAACTGAGGTTTTCTTCTTTAAAGTGCAGAGGACTTCATATAAGCGAATACCATCAAAGGAGTTCTTTGAATCGAAAGTAGAGTGGCTATGAACCCGGGTTTCACTACTCAGGAGCAGGAATAGGATTGGGTGCTTACATATGCAGTGAGTCCCAAAGTCACACACCCATTAATATGCACTAGTTCACTTACATTATCGTGTGCTGGCGCGTAGAGGAAACGAGAGTGTTATCGTTGTACATCAGAATGCTTCCAAACAGGTTACGGATGAAACCAGAGGGTAATATCCAAAGACTCTTACACCTGAAGCTCAGGAAGCTAGCGTGTAGCTGCGCATGCCGATGACGCCGCCAGGCATGTTCTGAGTCAATAAAGCAAACAACGAGTCTCCAAACAAAACATTAAAAAAAAAAAAAAAGGAAATCTCTCAACGCGTCCTCCGCGCGTCTTAAAGATACAGCGTAACTCAATGTCGATAGTGCTTCCTTGCACAGTGGCTCTCCACCACAACAGAAACAGGGTCCCAGATTACCCAACTGGAGTCGGGAGAAAACAGGTCTTCTAGCACCGCTTGTGCATGCTGATGCACACCAGTATTGCCACGGAATTATGCAGCGCGATTTCGCTCGCGTCCATCACCAGCGTGGCGGGAAGGTGTGATCACCATTCAGCACGTCTTCCCGCTACTGGCCCAGGGAGTCTTACCGACTCGTATAATGTCTTAGGGATATTCTGCAAATCAATAGACAGGTAGAGCTGAACACACAACGGGGCGTAAAGAGGAGTTGTCCAGAAGCAGGTGTACTTCGTACAGGAACAGGGCGTGGCTCCAACAGAAAACAAAGCCAAGCACCGGGGAGTGGGTGTTGCCGGATTATAAGCAGTGCTAGTCAGCTGATTTCATATTGCAGTCTGGGAAGGCATACAAGTGGAACGCCATTCTGGTATATTGTGGGATATGTAGTGTATGAGTGTGTCAAAGGGAATGTCTACCTGTAACAGTGACAGAACCATGTCCTTATCTTATCACTGAGCTGAAACACAAGCACCTAAAAACTCACCCTGCTGTCAACTACTAGCACTATATCTAATCAGTCACTGTCCATGCACTTGAACAATGCCTCAGGCATAAGAGACGCACTGGTACAGTCAAATGTGCAGAATCTATGTGGTCCCCTAACCCCCTACAGACTACTGATTCACTATTGCAAAAATCGAGGTAGTAGCCATGCAATCAGCAATCACACAGTCACTCTCTGTCCACTCCTGCAATCATCCTGACAGAAACCAGTCCTTATCTATTCTCTGTGTCAAAACACAAGAATTAATAAACTCACCCTGCTGTCAACTACCAGCACTCTAACTATCCAGTCACAGTCCATGCACTTCTACAATGTCTTATGCATTAAGAGACGCAGTGCTATGGTCAAATGTGCACAACCTATGCGATCCCTTAACCCCCTGCAGACTAATGATTCACTCCTGCAAAAATCCAGGTAGTAGCCATGCAAGTTAGCATTCACACTGTCACTCTCTGTCCACTCCTGCAATCATCCTGACAAAACCCTGTCCTTAACTAATCTGTCTGACAAAAGAGAAGCACTTATAACCTCACCCTGCTGTCAAATACCATCACTCTAACTATCCAGTCACTGTCCATGCACTTGTATAATGCCTCAGGCATTAAGAGATGCAGTGGTACAGTCAAATGTGCACAACCTATACGGTCCCCTACACCCCTTCAGAACTGATTCACTCCTGCAAAAATCCAGGTAGTATCCATGCAAGACAGCAATCACACTGTCACTCTCTGTCCACTCCTGCAATCATCCTGAAAGATCCATGTCCTTATCTTATCATTGTGCTGAAACACAAGCACTTATAAACTCACCCTGCTGTCAACTACCAGCACTCTATCTTTCCAGTCACTGTCCATGCACTTGTACAATGCCCCAGACATTAAGAGACGCAGTGGTACAGTCAAATGTGCAGAATCTATGTGGTCACCTAACCCTCTGCAGACTACTGATTCACTTATGCAAAAATCGAGGTAGTAGCCATGCAATCAGCAATCACACTGTCACTCTCTGTCCACTCTTGCAATCATTAAGACTGATGCCTGTTCTTATCTAATCTCTGTGCCGAAACACAAGCACTTATAAAACTCACCTTGCTATCCACTACCAGCACACTACCTATCCAGTTACTGTCCATGCACTTGTACAGTGACTCAGGCATTAAGACACGCAGTGCTACAGTCAAATGAGTACAATCTATGCGGTACCCTAACCCCCTGCAGACTACTGATTCACTACTGCAAAAATCCAGGTAGTAGCCATGCAAGTCAGCAATCACACTTTCACGCTCTGTCCACTCCTGCAGTGATCCTGACTAAACCCTGTCCTTATCTAATCTGCGTCAAAACACAAGAACTTATAAACTCACCCTGCTGTCAAATACTAGCAGCTAGATTGGAAAACTTACCTGCTGAGCCACGCCACGCCATTGCCGCCATTGCCGCCACCGCCAAGGGTCCAAGGGTCAACAGCGTCTTCCGCGTCGCCGCCCCGGGACTGCAACTCCCGGCAGCCTCAGCGGCGGCGCGACGAGGTGACGCGAAGCAAGCGCCAGGAGGCGCATAAATTGCAGAGGGACCGGCGGAGCGGGGGGGAGCAGCTAGATTGGAAAACTTACCTGCTGAGCCACGCCACGCCATTGCCGCCATTGCCGCCACCGCCAAGGGTCCAAGGGTCAACAGCGTCTTCCGCGTCGCCGCCCCGGGACTGCAACTCCCGGCAGCCTCAGCGGCGGCGCGACGAGGTGACGCGAAGCAAGCGCCAGGAGGCGCATAAATTGCAGAGGGACCGGCGGAGCGGGGGGGAGCAGCTAGATTGGAAAACTTACCTGCTGAGCCACGCCACGCCATTGCCGCCATTGCCGCCACCGCCAAGGGTCCAAGGGTCAACAGCGTCTTCCGCGTCGCCGCCCCGGGACTGCAACTCCCGGCAGCCTCAGCGGCGGCGCGACGAGGTGACGCGAAGCAAGCGCCAGGAGGCGCATAAATTGCAGAGGGACCCGCTTCGCGGGACGCGTGCGGGACGCGCCGGGCTAAGCCCGGGCAAAGGGCGGGCCGTTTTAGGCCGTTAGAGGCCGGCAGAGACCGGACCGGGCCCCCTCTCTAACGTTGTCCCTGTCTCAAGGATCATTTCCATACTCCATCAGCCTGCGGCTTTGACTGTTCCTCTCGCCATGGCTACTAGAGTATCCAGGAGTAAGGCTATCCAACAGTGCTCTAGCACACTGGACAAATTCTTTCCGAAGACTAGTGCTGCGGCTAGTAAAGGTCGCACAGCATCAGACACTCTCCTTGAGGTAAATTTAGAAAATGTGTCAGTCTCAATGGTCCCCTCGGACTCTTCATCCATTGATGTTAGTACTCCAACACCCTTTGATGCCACCCACCTATCTCTCATGGATAGTATCGATCAGACAATCGAGACAGTCCTTCAACAACTTAGGACTCCGTCCAATCTATTGAGGGATAGTGAGTCTCTGTGCCCCTCGGGGGTGGTGGAGACCACTCCGTATATCAACTGTGCGGAAATGTCTAAGGTGCAGGATGAAGGGCAGGTTACAGCGCCAACAGATCCCGTAGGCAGTAGAGTCTACCATCCTTCGAAAAGGAAAAGGTTAAGGAAACTCAGAGGGGCAAATAGGGCCAAAGTGGATAAAATCAACCCAACATTAGACGTTAGCTCAGGCATTCCGGCTTCTCCCGTGGTTACCTCCCCGGGAATTGGGTCTGATCAATCAGGCTCGCCATTAGCCAAAGTGGTACCTGGGTGTTCTGGCCCGTTTATATTCGGTGGAAATCCTCTAAATGCGACAGAGGCTCTGATTGGCTCTTTTAGGGATATCCTTAGGAGCCTGTTGGAGCCCCTGTCTGTAAAATTGGATTCCATAGTTGTTAGACTCAAGGCTATAGAAGACGCATATAACAGGAATAGTCCTAGCAGGGGGTTGGGTCCAAGTGCACAGACGGCTCCCCGGGATTCTGCAGGGATTAGACCATCTACTGCTGGAACAAGCATACAGGTCCCGGTTGGGGCACAAGATAGTGTTACAGGTAGTCATGCTCCCCCACTGCCCTCTTTACAAATGTCTAGGCCCCCTGTCCCGGCACCCAGAAGATCTAAGCAACCAACACTACCCCTCCCAATGAGTGGGGGGCGAGCCAACAATGAATATACTGGTCGCCCCATTAGTCCTAACACTAGGCGCAGGGCGGTTAATTTGCCCCCTGAGGCTGTGCCCTACACAGCGATTATGGTGGGAGTTCCTGAGCTCACTGGCGACACCAGAGAGCCACAGGACTCACTTCGTAATAAGGTAATTAGTTGGCTTAATATTAATATGCCCCTCCCTTCTAACATCAAAGGTGATGTGCTGATGGTCAGAAGGATCCCATGGATTGGACCTACCCCCAAAAACAGGGCAGGGGACTGTATCATAATTAGTTTTAAAAGCCCACTAGTTGCTCCTTACATTTGCAACTGGCTGGTAAGGCCGGATAAATCCAACATAGACGTAGTGTCTCTCTCACATTTTTATCCAAATGTTTCCAACTTAGTAGTGGGGAGGGAACAGAGTTGGACCAGAGTGGGCTTCGCCGTAGATGGTTCACGGTACAGACCCAAGCACAACTCATTGCCCGCCCATGGTAATTTTGTCCTTCAGAATAGATTCTCCTGTCTGGACCAAGTAGATTGACCAATAAGGGGGGACATTCCACAACACCCAATAAATTCTGCCTATGGGTCTACATTTAGGGGGGAAGGTACATCTGTTCCCGTAAATAAAAAAAGGTCCCTGGCCCCTGCAAAAGACGGGGGGACCACACTGGGAAGCACCCAAGTTTTAGATGAGGATCCACCAAACACATTAACTGTTGCTGTAACGCAATCGGTGGAGTTTGTTGAATTACCCACCCGGTCGCCCATTATCACTGGCTTGGGTGACTTGGGTAATTCTGCACATGATATCCCGTCTGCACTAAGTGAAGCAGGTCCCCAATTCCAAGGTCCAGGTTTGACCATCCTGTCCTGGAATGTAGCTGGCATTTCAAGTAAGGTGGATACCCCGGAGTGGGAAACTTTGGTCAGCAAAAGTGACATACTCCTCTTCCAAGAGACATGGGCTAGGGTACCACAGCTCAGGAGGGGATACGACATTTTTGAAATCCCGGCAAAGTCGAATGGGAGAGGGAGACCTTCGGGAGGTTTGGCAATCTGGGTGGCGAGCCACATTGGGTGTCAGGTGGTTGGAATGGACACACTTTCACCGGACATTCAGTGTGTGCTCCTCAGATGGCCTGACAAAAGTACATGGGCTATTGTTAATGTCTACTCTCGACCAGTCGCTGTGGGTAAAGAATCCCCCACCCTAGCTGATCTCTCATCTTTTTTAGGGCAATTGACAGGTAACCTGAAAATAGTGATGGGAGGAGATTTTAACTGCCACTTTGAACCCCTGGAGGGCTTAATGGAGGGTGCCTTTACTGCCGAGGATGACCATTGGGGAGTCCCTCCTTCTTCATCACCTCACCCCAAAGCTTGGTCTCCGTTGGCAGTACAACTTACCTCTCTCACCCTGAACTTTGCACTGAGGGCGTGTAATGGGCGCACCCCTTCTGACACTCCTTCGGTGTGCACCTTCAACAAAAAGGGACATGAGTCAAGGTTGGACTACATTTTTATAGATATTTCCCTGTGGCCCAAAGTTCTAGATTTTAGAGTGATCCCGAGGACAGACAGTGACCACAATTCCCTGCTCTTGGAGATCCAGCACCCAGCCCCTGCCATAGGGATGCTAACTACCGATTTTGTAATCGACCAGGGAGACATATTACTCACCACAAGCAGGCGCCGAGTGAAATGGGGGAAGCTAGTTGATAAAGAAGAAGCTTTAAAAAACCTCTATGGTATAGCACTCCCCAGGTTCCAGGAGGTGGATGCCCTCATTAACCAATCTAGACCCTCAGACTACAATGAGAGACTATTTGGCATTCACCAGGCCCTAGTAAGGGACCTTGCAGATGTCTTCAATCCGGCCCTGCCTATTAGAAGGAAAAAGACTCGTGCTCCGACTTGGTACACCTCCACCTGCAGGAAAACTAAGTCTGAGCTTCTTTCCGCAATTAAAGAGGGTAGTGATAAGGTGAAGATCGCTGCCCTTAGGAGGGGGTACAAGTTAGTACTGGCTAACGCAAGGGCAGAGTGGGATTGGAATCACTGGCATGACCTGTCTGAAGCCCTTAAATCTAAAGACTTTAGAAAATTTTGGGCTCTGGTAAACAATGGAACAGGGGATCTGTTATCCGCAGTAGAACCCAATATTGCCCCCTCTATTTGGGAGGCTCACTTTGGGTCACTATATCAAGAAACCACTCTCTGGCCGGAAGGGATGGTGGTGGAGTCCCCCTGCCTGCCAGATGTGGCCTTGGAATTTTCCCTGGGGGAGGTGAAGCTGGCACTGGAGGGCTTAGCGCTGGGGAAGGCACCGGGGCTGGACAAGCTACCCGGTGATTTGTTCAGATATCACCCTGAAATCTGGGCCCCGTACTTTCTTGTCCTTTTCAATGCTATTTTGGGAGGTATGGCGATCCCTTCCTTTTGGTTAGGGGCTGAAATAGTTCCGATTTATAAGAAAGGGTCCCCCTTGAGCCCTGCAAATTATAGGCCTATTAGCCTGATAGATGTTCCCCAAAAGCTTTTTGCGCGCCTTATTTTGAACCATCTATTAGACTGGGTGGAGGAAAATGACATCTTGAGTCCCCTGCAGGCTGGCTTCAGGAGAAACACGTCGACCATGGACCAGATCTTCCGCCTAGTTCTCCTCTACTGGAAGACGGTGAGGATCGAGGGCGGGAGATTGTACATGGTCTTCGTGGATCTGAGGTCAGCCTTTGACCTAGTCCCGCGCAGGAAACTTTGGGAGGTGCTGGAAAAGTTAGGAATTCCCCCCCAGCTACTTAACATCTTGGTTAGGCTGCATGAGAACAACTATGCGCAAGTTAGGTGTGGGAAAGATGGTAGACTTTCATCCAGGTTTCCTGTGCGCCGAGGTGTGAGGCAGGGTTGTGTCCTGGCACCGACCCTGTTTTGCTTATTCATCAATAATGTCATCTCACACCTGGAAAACGTCAAGGACAACGACGCCCCCTGTTTGGCAGGTAGGAGGGTACCGGCAATCATGTTTGCCGATGATACCCTCCTCCTTTCAAAATCCCCAATGGGGATCCAGAGGATCCTGGATGGTTTTGGTCTTTTCTGTCATCAGCATGGGTTGGAGGTGAACACAGAAAAGACCAAGTTCATGATCTTCAACCCACCAATTAAAACTAGGCCCAATCCTACCCTGGGGACCGCCAGCCTTGAGAGGGTCTCCACCTTTATATATCTGGGGGTTACACTGCAGGAAAACTTGGCATGGGATCGACAGATAGTACGATCCAAGGCCAAACTAGCTCAACTGTCGGGTGCAATCCTGAAAGTGGCTAACACTTCTTCCTTCAAGCCCATAAGCCCGGCCCTTGAAACTTACAAGACCCAGGCCAAGGCTGCGGCCATATATGGCAGTGAGCTATGGGGACATAAAACGGTGAAGGGCCTATCAATAGTGGAAAATAGCTTTCTAAGGCGCCTTCTAGCCCTTCCAAGTGCCACGCCACTCCAGCCTCTAAGAATGGACATGGGTCTCCCCCCTATTGCAGAGGAGCTTGTGTCAAAGCCAGTGAAGTTCTGGCACAGGCTCTGGTCTACGGACGAACTCCATCATTATAGGGAGGATCTCACCCATGTCATGAGCTTAAACTCCAGCGGTAAAATCCCCTGGCTCACCTTTGTGGAAAACGAACTGTCTGCCATTAATCTCCGTGTCCTGTGGGAGGACCCTGCACGAGGCTGCCGTACAATCTCGCGCAAAGCTCTGGCACAAATCTACAAAGCCAGGTCCCTTGCACATTTGATGGACGCTCAAAATAGCGGCACCCTAACCTTGCGATTTTTAGAATCCAAAAATTCTTATGTTTTTGAACCTTTTATGGATTTTATCTTTCCCATCCTGGCAAGGAAACTGTATGTTCAATGGAGGTATAGCACACTACCTATCAATTCATACACCTCGAAGTGGACAAATGGGGGCGATAAAACATGTCCCTGCTGTAACAACCATGTGGAAGACGACCCCCACATCTTGTTTGTGTGCCCTGCATACCAAAGGCCCAGAAAATATTGGATAGCACCACTCTGTAAGAACCTGGGGTTCAGAGAGTATGCACAAGCATACAGGATTTTGAAAACTAGTACCCTGGGCCACATTGTGTTTGCTGTTTCCAAATTTCTTATGGCCATATGGCTGATTAGAAAGAAAAAATCGTCTGAAGCCCCTTGAACTTTTTAAAGAACCTTCTAAATGCAATTTTAAACCATTCCTCGCTGGGAGAGTCGTTTTTATTCAATGCATTTTAATAATGTTTTAATGTTGTAATGTTTTCATTGCATCTTTTATGGTCTATATGACCGAAATAAAGAATTTTTGGAATTGGAATTGGAACTAATGATACACTCTTGTAAATACCAAGTGAGTATGAATGCAACCTTGGAATCTTCCTGTCTGTCCCATGCAATTCTCTAATAACCCATTCAGCCCTATCTACTTATCCTATCACTGCTCCAATACCTAAGCACTTAGAAATTCACCATGCACTCTGCTTGCAGCACTGTAATTATTCTAGTAATATACTATACTATACTATACTATACTATACTATACTATACTATACTATACTATACTATACTAGGTCTATTATTCTGGTCATGAATGGCGTAGACAGTAACACTAGTACAGGTTAGATATTCTGTGCACTGTGCATGGAGACCTCTAACCAGCCACATACTAATGATACACTCTTGTAAATACCAAGTTAGTATTCAGTCACTGTCCATGAACTGACAGAACCCTGTCCTTATCTATTTTCTGTGCCGAAACACAAGCACTTATAAACTCACCCTGCTATCAACTACCAGCACTCTACCTATCCATTCACTGTCCATGCACTTGTACAATGCCTCAGGCATGAAGACACGCAGTGCTACAGTCAAATGTGCACAATCTATTCGGTCCCCTAACCCCCTGCAGACTACTGATTCACTCCTGCCAAAATCCAGGTAGTAGCCATGCAAGTCAGCAATCACACTGTCACTCTCTGTCCAATCCTGCAATCATCCTGACTGTCGAGGCCTCAGACGGCAGGTACAGAAGGTGCCGAAATCCACAGGAGCAAAGTAAGCGCCTTTCATCTCCTCTAAGATAGCTCACTCCTTGGTTATGTAAACATAAAGAAGGGGGCAGTATCTCTAGGGAGCGGAGAGACAGCGAGTCGTCACCAGGGAGGGTTAGGCTGGATTTTCAGGGAGACAGGGAGTGGCAGTGAAAGGAATCTGCAGCAGTGAGAGAAGGACAAGGGAGATTGGTTAATGTTCAAGTTATGTCTATACCAACCACTAATACTATACTAGATGTATGTGTTGTGTACCCCCACACACTTACACTGAGACCAGCAGCATAGCCCTATACCTCTAATCCACCCGAAGGCACGTATAACTGAGGTTTTCTTCTTTAAAGTGCAGAGGACTTCATATAAGCGAATACCATCAAAGGAGTTCTTTGAATCGAAAGTAGAGTGGCTATGAACCCGGGTTTCACTACTCAGGAGCAGGAATAGGATTGGGTGCTTACGTATGCAGTGAGTCCCAAAGTCACACACCCATTAATATGCACTAGTTCACTTACATTATCGTGTGCTGGCGCGTAGAGGAAACGAGAGTGTTATCGTTGTACATCAGAATGCTTCCAAACAGGTTACGGATGAAACCAGAGGGTAATATCCAAAGACTCTTACACCTGAAGCTCAGGAAGCTAGCGTGTAGCTGCGCATGCCGATGACGCCGCCAGGCATGTTCTGAGTCAATAAAGCAAACAACGAGTCTCCAAACAAAACATTAAAAAAAAAAAAAAAGGAAATCTCTCAACGCGTCCTCCGCGCGTCTTAAAGATACAGCGTAACTCAATGTCGATAGTGCTTCCTTGCACAGTGGCTCTCCACCACAACAGAAACAGGGTCCCAGATTACCCAACTGGAGTCGGGAGAAAACAGGTCTTCTAGTACCGCTTGTGCATGCTGATGCACACCAGTATTGCCACGGAATTATGCAGCGCGATTTCGCTCGCGTCCATCACCAGCGTGGCGGGAAGGTGTGATCACCATTCAGCACGTCTTCCCGCTACTGGCCCAGGGAGTCTTACCGACTCGTATAATGTCTTAGGGATATTCTGCAAATCAATAGACAGGTAGAGCTGAACACACAACGGGGCGTAAAGAGGAGTTGTCCAGAAGCAGGTGTACTTCGTACAGGAACAGGGCGTGGCTCCAACAGAAAACAAAGCCAAGCACCGGGGAGTGGGTGTTGCCGGATTATAAGCAGTGCTAGTCAGCTGATTTCATATTGCAGTCTGGGAAGGCATACAAGTGGAACGCCATTCTGGTATATTGTGGGATATGTAGTGTATGAGTGTGTCAAAGGGAATGTCTACCTGTAACAGTGACAGAACCATGTCCTTATCTTATCACTGAGCTGAAACACAAGCACCTAAAAACTCACCCTGCTGTCAACTACTAGCACTATATCTAATCAGTCACTGTCCATGCACTTGAACAATGCCTCAGGCATAAGAGACGCACTGGTACAGTCAAATGTGCAGAATCTATGTGGTCCCCTAACTCCCTACAGACTACTGATTCACTATTGCAAAAATCGAGGTAGTAGCCATGCAATCAGCAATCACACAGTCACTCTCTGTCCACTCCTGCAATCATCCTGACAGAAACCAGTCCTTATCTATTCTCTGTGTCAAAACACAAGAATTAATAAACTCACCCTGCTGTCAACTACCAGCACTCTAACTATCCAGTCACAGTCCATGCACTTCTACAATGTCTTATGCATTAAGAGACGCAGTGCTATGGTCAAATGTGCACAACCTATGCGATCCCTTAACCCCCTGCAGACTAATGATTCACTCCTGCAAAAATCCAGGTAGTAGCCATGCAAGTTAGCATTCACACTGTCACTCTCTGTCCACTCCTGCAATCATCCTGACAAAACCCTGTCCTTAACTAATCTGTCTGACAAAAGAGAAGCACTTATAACCTCACCCTGCTGTCAAATACCATCACTCTAACTATCCAGTCACTGTCCATGCACTTGTATAATGCCTCAGGCATTAAGAGATGCAGTGGTACAGTCAAATGTGCACAACCTATACGGTCCCCTACACCCCTTCAGAACTGATTCACTCCTGCAAAAATCCAGGTAGTATCCATGCAAGACAGCAATCACACTGTCACTCTCTGTCCACTCCTGCAATCATCCTGAAAGATCCATGTCCTTATCTTATCATTGTGCTGAAACACAAGCACTTATAAACTCACCCTGCTGTCAACTACCAGCACTCTATCTTTCCAGTCACTGTCCATGCACTTGTACAATGCCCCAGACATTAAGAGACGCAGTGGTACAGTCAAATGTGCAGAATCTATGTGGTCACCTAACCCTCTGCAGACTACTGATTCACTTATGCAAAAATCGAGGTAGTAGCCATGCAATCAGCAATCACACTGTCACTCTCTGTCCACTCTTGCAATCATTAAGACTGATGCCTGTTCTTATCTAATCTCTGTGCCGAAACACAAGCACTTATAAAACTCACCTTGCTATCCACTACCAGCACACTACCTATCCAGTTACTGTCCATGCACTTGTACAGTGACTCAGGCATTAAGACACGCAGTGCTACAGTCAAATGAGTACAATCTATGCGGTACCCTAACCCCCTGCAGACTACTGATTCACTACTGCAAAAATCCAGGTAGTAGCCATGCAAGTCAGCAATCACACTTTCACGCTCTGTCCACTCCTGCAGTGATCCTGACTAAACCCTGTCCTTATCTAATCTGCGTCAAAACACAAGAACTTATAAACTCACCCTGCTGTCAAATACTAGCAGCTAGATTGGAAAACTTACCTGCTGAGCCACGCCACGCCATTGCCGCCATTGCCGCCACCGCCAAGGGTCCAAGGGTCAACAGCGTCTTCCGCGTCGCCGCCCCGGGACTGCAACTCCCGGCAGCCTCAGCGGCGGCGCGACGAGGTGACGTGAAGCAAGCGCCAGGAGGCGCATAAATTGCAGAGGGACCGGCGGAGCGGGGGGGAGCAGCTAGATTGGAAAACTTACCTGCTGAGCCACGCCACGCCATTGCCGCCATTGCCGCCACCGCCAAGGGTCCAAGGGTCAACAGCGTCTTCCGCGTCGCCGCCCCGGGACTGCAACTCCCGGCAGCCTCAGCGGCGGCGCGACGAGGTGACGCGAAGCAAGCGCCAGGAGGCGCATAAATTGCAGAGGGACCGGCGGAGCGGGGGGGAGCAGCTAGATTGGAAAACTTACCTGCTGAGCCACGCCACGCCATTGCCGCCATTGCCGCCACCGCCAAGGGTCCAAGGGTCAACAGCGTCTTCCGCGTCGCCGCCCCGGGACTGCAACTCCCGGCAGCCTCAGCGGCGGCGCGACGAGGTGACGCGAAGCAAGCGCCAGGAGGCGCATAAATTGCAGAGGGACCCGCTTCGCGGGACGCGTGCGGGACGCGCCGGGCTAAGCCCGGGCAAAGGGCGGGCCGTTTTAGGCCGTTAGAGGCCGGCAGAGACCGGACCGGGCCCCCTCTCTAACGTTGTCCCTGTCTCAAGGATCATTTCCATACTCCATCAGCCTGCGGCTTTGACTGTTCCTCTCGCCATGGCTACTAGAGTATCCAGGAGTAAGGCTATCCAACAGTGCTCTAGCACACTGGACAAATTCTTTCCGAAGACTAGTGCTGCGGCTAGTAAAGGTCGCACAGCATCAGACACTCTCCTTGAGGTAAATTTAGAAAATGTGTCAGTCTCAATGGTCCCCTCGGACTCTTCATCCATTGATGTTAGTGCTCCAACACCCTTTGATGCCACCCACCTATCTCTCATGGATAGTATCGATCAGACAATCGAGACAGTCCTTCAACAACTTAGGACTCCGTCCAATCTATTGAGGGATAGTGAGTCTCTGTGCCCCTCGGGGGTGGTGGAGACCACTCCGTATATCAACTGTGCGGAAATGTCTAAGGTGCAGGATGAAGGGCAGGTTACAGCGCCAACAGATCCCGTAGGCAGTAGAGTCTACCATCCTTCGAAAAGGAAAAGGTTAAGGAAACTCAGAGGGGCAAAAAGGGCCAAAGTGGATAAAATCAACCCAACATTAGACGTTAGCTCAGGCATTCCGGCTTCTCCCGTGGTTACCTCCCCGGGAATTGGGTCTGATCAATCAGGCTCGCCATTAGCCAAAGTGGTACCTGGGTGTTCTGGCCCGTTTATATTCGGTGGAAATCCTCTAAATGCGACAGAGGCTCTGATTGGCTCTTTTAGGGATATCCTTAGGAGCCTGTTGGAGCCCCTGTCTGTAAAATTGGATTCCATAGTTGTTAGACTCAAGGCTATAGAAGACGCATATAACAGGAATAGTCCTAGCAGGGGGTTGGGTCCAAGTGCACAGACGGCTCCCCGGGATTCTGCAGGGATTAGACCATCTACTGCTGGAACAAGCATACAGGTCCCGGTTGGGGCACAAGATAGTGTTACAGGTAGTCATGCTCCCCCACTGCCCTCTTTACAAATGTCTAGGCCCCCTGTCCCGGCACCCAGAAGATCTAAGCAACCAACACTACCCCTCCCAATGAGTGGGGGGCGAGCCAACAATGAATATACTGGTCGCCCCATTAGTCCTAACACTAGGCGCAGGGCGGTTAATTTGCCCCCTGAGGCTGTGCCCTACACAGCGATTATGGTGGGAGTTCCTGAGCTCACTGGCGACACCAGAGAGCCACAGGACTCACTTCGTAATAAGGTAATTAGTTGGCTTAATATTAATAGGCCCCTCCCTTCTAACATCAAAGGTGATGTGCTGATGGTCAGAAGGATCCCATGGATTGGAACTACCCCCAAAAACAGGGCAGGGGACTGTATCATAATTAGTTTTAAAAGCCCACTAGTTGCTCCTTACATTTGCAACTGGCTGGTAAGGCCGGATAAATCCAACATAGACGTAGTGTCTCTCTCACATTTTTATCCAAATGTTTCCAACTTAGTAGTGGGGAGGGAACAGAGTTGGACCAGAGTGGGCTTCGCCGTAGATGGTTCACGGTACAGACCCAAGCACAACTCATTGCCCGCCCATGGTAATTTTGTCCTTCAGAATAGATTCTCCTGTCTGGACCAAGTAGATTGACCAATAAGGGGGGACATTCCACAACACCCAATAAATTCTGCCTATGGGTCTACATTTAGGGGGGAAGGTACATCTGTTCCCGTAAATAAAAAAAGGTCCCTGGCCCCTGCAAAAGACGGGGGGACCACACTGGGAAGCACCCAAGTTTTAGATGAGGATCCACCAAACACATTAACTGTTGCTGTAACGCAATCGGTGGAGTTTGTTGAATTACCCACCCGGTCGCCCATTATCACTGGCTTGGGTGACTTGGGTAATTCTGCACATGATATCCCGTCTGCACTAAGTGAAGCAGGTCCCCAATTCCAAGGTCCAGGTTTGACCATCCTGTCCTGGAATGTAGCTGGCATTTCAAGTAAGGTGGATACCCCGGAGTGGGAAACTTTGGTCAGCAAAAGTGACATACTCCTCTTCCAAGAGACATGGGCTAGGGTACCACAGCTCAGGAGGGGATACGACATTTTTGAAATCCCGGCAAAGTCGAATGGGAGAGGGAGACCTTCGGGAGGTTTGGCAATCTGGGTGGCGAGCCACATTGGGTGTCAGGTGGTTGGAATGGACACACTTTCACCGGACATTCAGTGTGTGCTCCTCAGATGGCCTGACAAAAGTACATGGGCTATTGTTAATGTCTACTCTCGACCAGTCGCTGTGGGTAAAGAATCCCCCACCCTAGCTGATCTCTCATCTTTTTTAGGGCAATTGACAGGTAACCTGAAAATAGTGATGGGAGGAGATTTTAACTGCCACTTTGAACCCCTGGAGGGCTTAATGGAGGGTGCCTTTACTGCCGAGGATGACCATTGGGGAGTCCCTCCTTCTTCATCACCTCACCCCAATGCTTGGTCTCCGTTGGCAGTACAACTTACCTCTCTCACCCTGAACTTTGCACTGAGGGCGTGTAATGGGCGCACCCCTTCTGACACTCCTTCGGTGTGCACCTTCAACAAAAAGGGACATGAGTCAAGGTTGGACTACATTTTTATAGATATTTCCCTGTGGCCCAAAGTTCTAGATTTTAGAGTGATCCCGAGGACAGACAGTGACCACAATTCCCTGCTCTTGGAGATCCAGCACCCAGCCCCTGCCATAGGGATGCTAACTACCGATTTTGTAATCGACCAGGGAGACATATTACTCACCACAAGCAGGCGCCGAGTGAGATGGGGGAAGCTAGTTGATAAAGAAGAAGCTTTAAAAAACCTCTATGGTATAGCACTCCCCAGGTTCCAGGAGGTGGATGCCCTCATTAACCAATCTAGACCCTCAGACTACAATGAGAGACTATTTGGCATTCACCAGGCCCTAGTAAGGGACCTTGCAGATGTCTTCAATCCGGCCCTGCCTATTAGAAGGAAAAAGACTCGTGCTCCGACTTGGTACACCTCCACCTGCAGGAAAACTAAGTCTGAGCTTCTTTCCGCAATTAAAGAGGGTAGTGATAAGGTGAAGATCGCTGCCCTTAGGAGGGGGTACAAGTTAGTACTGGCTAACGCAAGGGCAGAGTGGGATTGGAATCACTGGCATGACCTGTCTGAAGCCCTTAAATCTAAAGACTTTAGAAAATTTTGGGCTCTGGTAAACAATGGAACAGGGGATCTGTTATCCGCAGTAGAACCCAATATTGCCCCCTCTATTTGGGAGGCTCACTTTGGGTCACTATATCAAGAAACCACTCTCTGGCCGGAAGGGATGGTGGTGGAGTCCCCCTGCCTGCCAGATGTGGCCTTGGAATTTTCCCTGGGGGAGGTGAAGCTGGCACTGGAGGGCTTAGCGCTGGGGAAGGCACCGGGGCTGGACAAGCTACCCGGTGATTTGTTCAGATATCACCCTGAAATCTGGGCCCCGTACTTTCTTGTCCTTTTCAATGCTATTTTGGGAGGTATGGCGATCCCTTCCTCTTGGTTAGGGGCTGAAATAGTTCCGATTTATAAGAAAGGGTCCCCCTTGAGCCCTGCAAATTATAGGCCTATTAGCCTGATAGATGTTCCCCAAAAGCTTTTTGCGCGCCTTATTTTGAACCATCTATTAGACTGGGTGGAGGAAAATGACATCTTGAGTCCCCTGCAGGCTGGCTTCAGGAGAAACACGTCGACCATGGACCAGATCTTCCGCCTAGTTCTCCTCTACTGGAAGACGGTGAGGATCGAGGGCGGGAGATTGTACATGGTCTTCGTGGATCTGAGGTCAGCCTTTGACCTAGTCCCGCGCAGGAAACTTTGGGAGGTGCTGGAAAAGTTAGGAATTCCCCCCCAGCTACTTAACATCTTGGTTAGGCTGCATGAGAACAACTATGCGCAAGTTAGGTGTGGGAAAGATGGTAGACTTTCATCCAGGTTTCCTGTGCGCCGAGGTGTGAGGCAGGGTTGTGTCCTGGCACCGACCCTGTTTTGCTTATTCATCAATAATGTCATCTCACACCTGGAAAACGTCAAGGACAACGACGCCCCCTGTTTGGCAGGTAGGAGGGTACCGGCAATCATGTTTGCCGATGATACCCTCCTCCTTTCAAAATCCCCAATGGGGATCCAGAGGATCCTGGATGGTTTTGGTCTTTTCTGTCATCAGCATGGGTTGGAGGTGAACACAGAAAAGACCAAGTTCATGATCTTCAACCCACCAATTAAAACTAGGCCCAATCCTACCCTGGGGACCGCCAGCCTTGAGAGGGTCTCCACCTTTATATATCTGGGGGTTACACTGCAGGAAAACTTGGCATGGGATCGACAGATAGTACGATCCAAGGCCAAACTAGCTCAACTGTCGGGTGCAATCCTGAAAGTGGCTAACACTTCTTCCTTCAAGCCCATAAGCCCGGCCCTTGAAACTTACAAGACCCAGGCCAAGGCTGCGGCCATATATGGCAGTGAGCTATGGGGACATAAAACGGTGAAGGGCCTATCAATAGTGGAAAATAGCTTTCTAAGGCGCCTTCTAGCCCTTCCAAGTGCCACGCCACTCCAGCCTCTAAGAATGGACATGGGTCTCCCCCCTATTGCAGAGGAGCTTGTGTCAAAGCCAGTGAAGTTCTGGCACAGGCTCTGGTCTACGGACGAACTCCATCATTATAGGGAGGATCTCACCCATGTCATGAGCTTAAACTCCAGCGGTAAAATCCCCTGGCTCACCTTTGAGGAAAACGAACTGTCTGCCATTAATCTCCGTGTCCTGTGGGAGGACCCTGCACGAGGCTGCCGTACAATCTCGCGCAAAGCTCTGGCACAAATCTACAAAGCCAGGTCCCTTGCACATTTGATGGACGCTCAAAATAGCGGCACCCTAACCTTGCGATTTTTAGAATCCAAAAATTCTTATGTTTTTGAACCTTTTATGGATTTTATCTTTCCCATCCTGGCAAGGAAACTGTATGTTCAATGGAGGTATAGCACACTACCTATCAATTCATACACCTCGAAGTGGACAAATGGGGGCGATAAAACATGTCCCTGCTGTAACAACCATGTGGAAGACGACCCCCACATCTTGTTTGTGTGCCCTGCATACCAAAGGCCCAGAAAATATTGGATAGCACCACTCTGTAAGAACCTGGGGTTCAGGGAGTATGCACAAGCATACAGGATTTTGAAAACTAGTACCCTGGGCCACATTGTGTTTGCTGTTTCCAAATTTCTTATGGCCATATGGCTGATTAGAAAGAAAAAATCGTCTGAAGCCCCTTGAACTTTTTAAAGAACCTTCTAAATGCAATTTTAAACCATTCCTCGCTGGGAGAGTCGTTTTTATTCAATGCATTTTAATAATGTTTTAATGTTGTAATGTTTTCATTGCATCTTTTATGGTCTATATGACCGAAATAAAGAATTTTTGGAATTGGAATTGGAACTAATGATACACTCTTGTAAATACCAAGTGAGTATGAATGCAACCTTGGAATCTTCCTGTCTGTCCCATGCAATTCTCTAATAACCCATTCAGCCCTATCTACTTATCCTATCACTGCTCCAATACCTAAGCACTTAGAAATTCACCATGCACTCTGCTTGCAGCACTGTAATTATTCTAGTAATATACTATACTATACTATACTATACTATACTATACTATACTATACTATACTATACTATACTATACTATACTATACTATACTAGGTCTATTATTCTGGTCATGAATGGCGTAGACAGTAACACTAGTACAGGTTAGATATTCTGTGCACTGTGCATGGAGACCTCTAACCAGCCACATACTAATGATACACTCTTGTAAATACCAAGTTAGTATTCAGTCACTGTCCATGAACTGACAGAACCCTGTCCTTATCTATTTTCTGTGCCGAAACACAAGCACTTATAAACTCACCCTGCTATCAACTACCAGCACTCTACCTATCCATTCACTGTCCATGCACTTGTACAATGCCTCAGGCATGAAGACACGCAGTGCTACAGTCAAATGTGCACAATCTATTCGGTCCCCTAACCCCCTGCAGACTACTGATTCACTCCTGCCAAAATCCAGGTAGTAGCCATGCAAGTCAGCAATCACACTGTCACTCTCTGTCCAATCCTGCAATCATCCTGACTGTCGAGGCCTCAGACGGCAGGTACAGAAGGTGCCGAAATCCACAGGAGCAAAGTAAGCGCCTTTCATCTCCTCTAAGATAGCTCACTCCTTGGTTATGTAAACATAAAGAAGGGGGCAGTATCTCTAGGGAGCGGAGAGACAGCGAGTCGTCACCAGGGAGGGTTAGGCTGGATTTTCAGGGAGACAGGGAGTGGCAGTGAAAGGAATCTGCAGCAGTGAGAGAAGGACAAGGGAGATTGGTTAATGTTCAAGTTATGTCTATACCAACCACTAATACTATACTAGATGTATGTGTTGTGTACCCCCACACACTTACACTGAGACCAGCAGCATAGCCCTATACCTCTAATCCACCCGAAGGCACGTATAACTGAGGTTTTCTTCTTTAAAGTGCAGAGGACTTCATATAAGCGAATACCATCAAAGGAGTTCTTTGAATCGAAAGTAGAGTGGCTATGAACCCGGGTTTCACTACTCAGGAGCAGGAATAGGATTGGGTGCTTACGTATGCAGTGAGTCCCAAAGTCACACACCCATTAATATGCACTAGTTCACTTACATTATCGTGTGCTGGCGCGTAGAGGAAACGAGAGTGTTATCGTTGTACATCAGAATGCTTCCAAATAGGTTACGGATGAAACCAGAGGGTAATATCCAAAGACTCTTACACCTGAAGCTCAGGAAGCTAGCGTGTAGCTGCGCATGCCGATGACGCCGCCAGGCATGTTCTGAGTCAATAAAGCAAACAACGAGTCTCCAAACAAAACATTAAAAAAAAAAAAAAAGGAAATCTCTCAACGCGTCCTCCGCGCGTCTTAAAGATACAGCGTAACTCAATGTCGATAGTGCTTCCTTGCACAGTGGCTCTCCACCACAACAGAAACAGGGTCCCAGATTACCCAACTGGAGTCGGGAGAAAACAGGTCTTCTAGCACCGCTTGTCCATGCTGATGCACACCAGTATTGCCACGGAATTATGCAGCGCGATTTCGCTCGCGTCCATCACCAGCGTGGCGGGAAGGTGTGATCACCATTCAGCACGTCTTCCCGCTACTGGCCCAGGGAGTCTTACCGACTCGTATAATGTCTTAGGGATATTCTGCAAATCAATAGACAGGTAGAGCTGAACACACAACGGGGCGTAAAGAGGAGTTGTCCAGAAGCAGGTGTACTTCGTACAGGAACAGGGCGTGGCTCCAACAGAAAACAAAGCCAAGCACCGGGGAGTGGGTGTTGCCGGATTATAAGCAGTGCTAGTCAGCTGATTTCATATTGCAGTCTGGGAAGGCATACAAGTGGAACGCCATTCTGGTATATTGTGGGATATGTAGTGTATGAGTGTGTCAAAGGGAATGTCTACCTGTAACAGTGACAGAACCATGTCCTTATCTTATCACTGAGCTGAAACACAAGCACCTAAAAACTCACCCTGCTGTCAACTACTAGCACTATATCTAATCAGTCACTGTACATGCACTTGAACAATGCCTCAGGCATAAGAGACGCACTGGTACAGTCAAATGTGCAGAATCTATGTGGTCCCCTAACCCCCTACAGACTACTGATTCACTATTGCAAAAATCGAGGTAGTAGCCATGCAATCAGCAATCACACAGTCACTCTCTGTCCACTCCTGCAATCATCCTGACAGAAACCAGTCCTTATCTATTCTCTGTGTCAAAACACAAGAATTAATAAACTCACCCTGCTGTCAACTACCAGCACTCTAACTATCCAGTCACAGTCCATGCACTTCTACAATGTCTTATGCATTAAGAGACGCAGTGCTATGGTCAAATGTGCACAACCTATGCGATCCCTTAACCCCCTGCAGACTAATGATTCACTCCTGCAAAAATCCAGGTAGTAGCCATGCAAGTTAGCATTCACACTGTCACTCTCTGTCCACTCCTGCAATCATCCTGACAAAACCCTGTCCTTAACTAATCTGTCTGACAAAAGAGAAGCACTTATAACCTCACCCTGCTGTCAAATACCATCACTCTAACTATCCAGTCACTGTCCATGCACTTGTATAATGCCTCAGGCATTAAGAGATGCAGTGGTACAGTCAAATGTGCACAACCTATACGGTCCCCTACACCCCTTCAGAACTGATTCACTCCTGCAAAAATCCAGGTAGTATCCATGCAAGACAGCAATCACACTGTCACTCTCTGTCCACTCCTGCAATCATCCTGAAAGATCCATGTCCTTATCTTATCATTGTGCTGAAACACAAGCACTTATAAACTCACCCTGCTGTCAACTACCAGCACTCTATCTTTCCAGTCACTGTCCATGCACTTGTACAATGCCCCAGACATTAAGAGACGCAGTGGTACAGTCAAATGTGCAGAATCTATGTGGTCACCTAACCCTCTGCAGACTACTGATTCACTTATGCAAAAATCGAGGTAGTAGCCATGCAATCAGCAATCACACTGTCACTCTCTGTCCACTCTTGCAATCATTAAGACTGATGCCTGTTCTTATCTAATCTCTGTGCCGAAACACAAGCACTTATAAAACTCACCTTGCTATCCACTACCAGCACACTACCTATCCATTTACTGTCCATGCACTTGTACAGTGACTCAGGCATTAAGACACGCAGTGCTACAGTCAAATGAGTACAATCTATGCGGTACCCTAACCCCCTGCAGACTACTGATTCACTACTGCAAAAATCCAGGTAGTAGCCATGCAAGTCAGCAATCACACTGTCACGCTCTGTCCACTCCTGCAGTGATCCTGACTGAACCATGTCCTTATCTAATCTGTGTCAAAACACAAGCACTTATAAACTCACCCTGCTGTCAAATACTAGCACTCTAAATATCCAGTCACTGTCCATGAACATGTACAATGCCTCAGGCATTGGGAGACGCAGTGCTACGGTCAAATGTGCACAACCTATGCGGTCCCCTAACCCCCTGCAGACTACTGATTCACTCCTGCCAAAATCCAGGTAGTAGCCATGCATGTCAGCATTCACACTGTAACTCTCTGTCCACTCCTGCAATCATCCTGACAAAACCCTGTCCTTATCTAATCTCTGTGTCAAAACAGAAGCACAAATAAATTCACCCTGCTGTCAACTACCAGCACTCTAACTATCCAGTCACTGTCCATGCACTTGTATAATGCCTCAGGCATTAAGAGATGCAGTGGTACAGTCAAATGTGTACAATCTATGCGGTACCCTAACCCCCTGCAGACTACTGATTCACTACTGCAAAAATCCAGGTAGTAGCCATGCAAGTCAGTAATCACACTGTCACGCTCTGTCCACTCCTGCAGTGATCCTGACTGAAACCTGTCCTTATCTAATCTGTGTCAAAACACAAGAACTTATAAACTCACCCTGCTGTCTGTCAAATACTAGCACTCTAACTATCCAGTCACTGTCCATGAACTTGTACAATGCCTCAGGCATTAAGAGATGCAGTGCTACAGTCAAATGTGCACAACCTAAGCGGTCCCCTAACCCCCTGCAGACTACTGATTCACTCCTGCCAAAATCCAGGTAGTAGCCATGCAAGTCAGCAATCACACTGTCACTCTCTGTCCACTCCTGCAATCATCATGACAGAACTATGTCCTTATCGAATCTCTGTGCTGAAACACAAGAACTTATAAACTCATCCTGCTGTCAACTACCAGCACTCTAATTATCCAGTCTCTGTCCATGCACTTGTACAATGACTCAGGCATTAAGAGATTCAGTGGTACAGTTGAATTTGTACAACCTATGCTGTTCCCTAACCCCTAGCCATTCAAGTCAGCAATCACACTGTCACTCTCTGTCCACTTCTGCAATCATCCTGACAGAACCATGTCCTTATCTAATCTGTGTGCCGAAACACAAGCACTTATAAACTCACCATACTGTCAGCTACCAGCACTCTACCTATCCAGTTAATGTCCATGCACTCGTACAATGACTCAGGCATTAAGACACGCAGTGCTACATTCAAATGTGCGCAACATATGCGGTCCCCTAACCCCCTGCAGACTACTGATTCAAGCCTGAAAAAATCCAGATAGTAGCCATGCAAGTCAGCAATCACACTGTAACTCTCTGTCCACTCCTGCAATCATCCTGACAGAACCCTGTCCTTATCTAATCTCTGTGTCAAAACACAAGAACTTATAAACTCATCCTGCTGTCAACTACCAGCACTCTAACTATCCAGTCTCTGTCCATGCACTTGTACAATGCCTCAGGCATCAAGAGACGCAGTGCTAGAGTAAAATGGGCACAACCTATGTGGTTCCTTATCCACCTGCAGACTACTGATTCACTCCTGCAAAAATCCAGGTAGTAGCCATGCAAGATAGCAATCACACTGTCACTCTCTGTCCACTCCTGCAATCATCCTGACAGAACCATGTCCTTATCTAATATATGTGCCAAAACACAAGCACTTATAAACTCACCCTGCTATCAACTACCAGCAGTCTACCTATCCAGTTACTGTCCATGCACTTGTACAATGACTCAGGCATAAAGACACGTAGTGCTACAGTCAAATGTGCACAATCTATGCGGTACCCTAACCCCCTGCAGACTACTGATTCACTCCTGCAAAAATCCAGGTAGTAGCCATGCAAGTCAGCAATCACACTGTCGCTCTCTTTCCACTGCTGCAATCATCATGTCAGAACCCTGTCCTTATCTAATCTCTGTGTCAAAACACAAGAACTTATAAACTCACCCTGCTGTCAACTACCAGCACTCTAATTATCCAGTCACTGTTCATGCACTTGTACAATGCCTCAGACATTAAGAGACACAGTGCTACAGTCAAATGTGCACAACCTATGCGGTCCCCTAAACCCCTGCAGACTACTGATTCACTCTTGCAAAAATCCAGTGAGTATCCATGCAAGTCAGCAATCACACTGTCGCTCTCTGTCCACTCCTGCAATCATCCTGACAGAACCATGTCCTTATCTAATCTCTGTACCGAAACACAAACACTTATAAACTCACCCTGCTATCAACTACCAGCACTCTAACTATCCAGTCACTGTCCATGCTCTTGTACAATGCCTTAGGCATTAAGAGACGCAGTGCTAAAATCAAATGTGCACAACCTATGCGGTCTCCTAAACCCCTGCAGAATACTGATTCACTCCTGCAAAAATCTAGGTAGTATCCATGCAAGTCAGAAATCACACTGTCACTCTCTGTCGACTCCTGCAATCATCATGACAGAACCATATCCTTATCTAATCTCTGTGCCGAAAAACAACCACTTATAAACTAATCCTGCTGTCAGCTACCAGAACTCTAACAATCCAGTCACTGTCCATGCACTTGTACAATGACTCAGGCATTAAGAGATGCAGTGGTACAGTAAAATGAGCTCAACCTATGTGGTCCCCTAACCCACTGCAGACTACTGATTCACGCCTGCCAAAATCCAGGTAGTAGCCATGCAATTCAGCAATCACACTGTCACTCTCTGTCCACTCCTGCAATCATCCTGACAGAAACATGTCCTTATCTAATTGGTGTGCCGAAACACAAGCACTTATAAACTCACCCTGCTGTCAACTACCAGCACTCTCACTATCCAGTCACTGTCCATGCACTTGTACAATGACTCAGCCATTAAGACACGCAGTGCTACTGTCAAATGTGCACAACCTATGCAGTCCCCTAACCCCCTGCAGACTACTGATTCACTACTGCAAAAATCCAGGTAGTAGCCATGCAAGTCAGCAATCACTGTGTAACTCTCTGTCCACTCCTGCAATCATCCTGACAGAACCCTGTCCTTATCTAATCTCTGTGTCGAAACACAAGCACTTATAAACTCGCGTTGCTGTCAACTACCAGCACTCTAACTATCCAGTCACTGTCCATGCACTTGTACAATGCCTCTGGCATTAAGAGACGCAGTGGTACAGTCAAATGTGCACAACCTATGCGGTCCCCTAATCCTTTGGAGACTACTAAATCACTTCTGCGAAAATCCAGGTAGTAGTCATGCAATTAGCAGTCACACTGTCACTCTCTGTCCACTCCTGCAATCATTCTGACAGAACCATGTCCTTATCTAATCTCTGTGACGAAACACAAGCACTTATGTACTCACCCTGCTGTCAACTACCATCACTCAACCTATCCTGTCACTGACCATGCACTTGTACAATACCTCAGGCATTAAGAAACGTAGTTGTACAGTAAAATGTGCACAATCTATGTAGTCCCCTAACCCCCTGCAGACTACTGAATCACTCCTGTCAAAATCCAGGTAGTAGCCATGCATGTCAGCAATCACACTGTCACTCTCTTTCCACTCCTGCAATCATCCTGACAGAACCATGTCCTAATCTAATCACTGTGCTGAAACACAAGCACTTATAAACTTACCCTGCTGTCAACTACCAGCACTCTAACTATCCAGTCACTGTCCATGCACTTGTACAATGCTTCAGGCATTAAGAGACTCAGTGGTACAGTTGAATTTATACAACCTATGCTGTCCCCTAACCCCTAGCCATTCAAGTCAGCAATCACACTGTCACTCTCTGTCCACTTCTGCAATCATCCTGACAGAACCATGTCCTTATCTAATCTGTGTGCCGAAACACAAGCACTTATAAACTCACCATACTGTCAGCTACCAGCACTCTACCTATCCAGTCACTGTCCATGCACTCGTACAATGACTCATGCATTAAGACACGCAGTGCTACATTCAAATGTGCGCAACATATGCGGTCCCCTAACCCCCTGCAGACTACTGATTCAAGCCTGAAAAAATCCAGATAGTATCCATGCAAGTCAGCAATCACACTGTAACTCTCTGTCCACTCCTGCAATCATCCTGACAGAACCCTGTCCTTATATAATCTCTGTGTCAGAACACAAGAACTTATAAACTCACCCTGCTGTCAACTAACAGCACTCTAACTATCCAGTCACTGTCCATGCACTCGTACAATGACTCAGGCATTAAGACACGCAGTGCTACATTCAAATGTGAGCAACATATGCGGTCCCCTAACCCCCTGCAGACTACTGATTCAAGCCTGAAAAAATCCAGATAGTAGCCATGCAAGTCAGCAATCACACTGTAACTCTCTGTCCACTCCTGCACTCATCCTGACAGAACCCTGTCCTTATCTAATCTCTGTGTCGAAACACAAGCACTTATAAACTCACCCTGCTGTCAACTACCAGCGTTATAACTATCCAGTCACTGTCCATGTACTTGTACAATATCTCAGGCATTAAGAGACGCAGTGGTACAGTCAAATGTGCACAACCTTTGTGGTCCCCTAACCACCTGCAGACTACTGATTCACTCCTGCCAAAATCCAGGTAGTAGCCATTCAGTTCACCAATCACAGTTTCAATCTCTGTCCACTTCTACTGTCATCCTGACCGAACCATGTCCTTATCTAATCACTGCACAAAAACCCAAGCAGATATAAATTCACCATTCTCTTTCGTTGCAGTACTCTAATGATCCAGTCAGTACCCATGTACTTACGTAATGATCCAGATACTAATACATTCAGTATTACAATTATATATCCACTATTGATGAAGCCCTCTAAACACATAAACACTACTTATTTAGTTCTGCAATTATTCAGTTAGTATCTGTGCCTTGCAGTAAATGGATTGTGATTTTGAAACGAAGTGTTTAAATGTTTTGTACATACAAAGTGTTTAGTAATACAATAGTATTTTTTATAAATGTATTTTAATAATGTCATATATATTGTTCATCATCATCAAAAAAAACTTACCATGACTAGAATGACACAAAAGAGGAAACAACAAAAAAAGGACCATTATTTGAAGAAAACACAATTAGGTGAACTACAACATGTGGGAAAAAAGAAAAAGTCTTGCGGTAAGAGAACAAAAGTATTTTTAACAAACTTTGAAAGGCTAGAAACAGTGTGCAGAATGTAGAAAGTAGAAAGAATACCTCAACAACAAAAAAGAATAAGAAGAAAGAAAGTGAATATCATGGGAAATCATGTTCTAAAAAAAATAATGTGTGGTAAAAGGAGAAAAAAAGAATTTGATGAAATAAGGAAACTAATGTTTTACAGTAGAGTTGTCTTTAATTTGTTAGAAGATGTAAAGACATCAAAAAGATCAGCATTTTATTAAAAAAAAGAAACAGATTGAAACTATTGTTGAGAAGGCTTTTGATTTAAAAATGAAATTATTAATTTTAATTTTAAACATAATTTGATCACTAGATAAGTCAATACATTTTATGAAGGCCAAAAGTAAATAGAAGAGAGTAATTAACAGAACTAACTTTTGTGATATTTTTTTGGGTGAATGAAATCACAGTTCAAGTTCAGAGCCTATTTTTAATGAAGTGAGCTATTTTTAAACCAATACATTATTGCTTAAAGTTGATACCTGTGGCCGTGCTTATGATGTTAGAAATGGTTGTCCAATTGAAAAAGAGAAGATGGTTCCCAGAAATGTAGAAAAAGTGATAGCTGATGAAGTTCTAGGGAGACATTCTAAGCCCCAGTGTATACTTGGGATTGTGGTAGTATTTGCAGTATACGACAGGAATCTATTGATATTTTACAGAATTTTTTATGAGTCTATAGTAAAAAAAGTGTTAAACATATGATTCAGATGTTGCAAGGACAAGATCCTTGCAGAGTGAAAAAAAATATTGGTTTGCAAGATCATTCTCTGGCTTGTCTTTCTAGAAAAGTATGTCAAAGTGTTTTTCATCATTTTAGAATGTTAGCAGTACATCATTCTCAAATGCAGAAGTGAGTCAGAAGATTGTATTACGCAACAAATCCAGCAATAATTTTAAATGACTTAAACAGTGCGCTTTTGCGTGGGTCAGTATCAGATATAAAAAAAGTTTGTGATGAAATGTAGTTTTGTTACTTTGGTCCTGAAGAAGAGAGTGGACAAAATGAGCCATTGATAGAAGTAAGTGTTGAAGAAAATGTGGAAAATAGTAGTACAGAGAAGTTTGAAGAACAAATTACAAAGTTTAGGGTAATTTTGTGTGAAAGGCCAAATTATACTTGTATTTGTTGTCGACAAACTCACTATAAAAATCAGACTAGGACTGTTGAACTGTATTTAAACAGTGAAAGAGAAAATAATGATAAGTTGAAGGAATTTGCAACTTATTTGTTGGTAGAGGATTACTTTGATTTGGGTACTGATCAGCATATTTGTAAATATTGTTATAGCAAATTAGACGATAATAAAATTTCTGCTAGAGCTGTCCATAATAATCTAGAGTTGGCAACTATTCCTCCTGAACTGAAAGTTTTACACACATATGAGTCTATTCTAATTCAAAGTGTGTACCCATTTCAGGCTATTGTTCGTATGGAGCCTAAAACAGGTATATTGTCTCCTATAGATTTACAGAGAGGATTAAAAGGTAGAGTTGTATATTTACCACTAGATTTAAAGAAAAATATTTAAACTATTGGTGTAGAGAATGTAGAAAGTGAACCACTAGTTATTCTATTTAATGGTGTTCCTACTAAGAGTAAGAAAAGCTGCTAGGAATTTGTGGATGTCAGGAAAGTGCAAAAAACAACATTATATCTTATAAAAAACAATGATTAATACACAAATGTGTATGCGGAAGAAGAAGAAATACTTTTAAGAGATGAAAGTGAAATGTCAAGTGGTTAAATTGAGAAAGTGGACATGTCCAAAAGTGAAGAAATTTATGAACATTATAGTGTACATCCATTTCACTTGAAAGAAGTTATGGGGAATACTATTGAGTTATTCCACATGAGGAAAGCGAAGGGGACTCCCATGAGTGTTTGGGAAAATAGTTTGGAAACTCGTTAATTTCCCCAGCTGTTCCCAACTGGAAAAGGTAGACGATATGGAGAACGATCAGTACAGATTCCTGCATCAGAATATCGGACAACAAGATTGTATTCAGAAGATCCAAGATTTTGACAATGTATCCCATATATATTTCATCTTTTGTTTGAGAGTGACTTGTCTGGAATTTCATATGCAGTCAACCATATATTAAAAACAGGAGTACATCTTCAAAATGTTTCTGCAAAGGGATTTATGGATAAAGTACATCAGAGAGATGATCATTTAGAATCTAAACTGATTAATTTGATGGCATGTCAGTGTGGTACTAATGAGTATTGGTATCGTCGTCATGGAGAACTTAAATGCATGCTAAGGAACTTAGGAACTCCTACGTGGTTTATTACCCTAAGCTGTGCTGAATACGCTCGGGATGATTTACTTGAATTTCTTCGAGAAGCAAATTCAAATATTAAAAATATTGAATACAAGACACCTGGAGAATTGTGTTATTTGGATCCTGTAAATGTATGCAGATATTTCAATCATAGGTTTGAAGCTATGATGTCTTTTATCTGCAATATAAAGAATCCTCCTCTGGGAGAAGTTATTGATTTCTTTTGGAAAAAGGAATATCAAGCTAGAGGTGCTCCTCATATACATATGCTTTTATGGATCAGGGATGCACCCAAATTTGGAACTGATTCGGATGACACTGTTTTATCTTTTATTGAAGATTATGTTACATGTGCTATACCAAAAAGAACAGAAGAAAATACCTTAAGGCAACAAGTGTTACGATTCCAAAGTCATCGATGTGGCAAATACTCATTTTGGATTTCCACATCCAGTAATATCCAAAGGAAGAGTAAACAGTTTCATGTCAGCAGTGAGACATATCATCATTAAAAAATCACCCAAAAATACTTACAATTTGAAAAGAAGTGAAGAATCAAGGTATTTCAATGATTATGATCCAGTTATTCTCTCGATGTGGAATGCTAATATGGATATCCAGTATTCTGCGGATAATTCCATTGCTGTTGCTCGGTATGTAACATCACACATAACAAACTCAGAAAAGATGGAGTTGAAAGAAATTTCTCACGAGAAGAGTCTTAGTAAGAAATTGTACAGTTTTAGTTTGAAGATGTTATCCCATCGAGAGATTGGAGCGAAACGAATGTTCGGATCGGTTGTCATCTGCAAGTTTATTTCCAAAGTCAATAAGAATCATTTGGGTGAGTCTAGGTTTGCTGCAACGTGAAATAGAGTACTTAAATCTATACAAGAAATCGAATATTTAGCAGTAAATGAACCAGAAAGTACAGATATTGTTAAAACAAACATGTTGGATACATACTATCCAAATAGAAGTTGTCATCTTGAAAACATATGTCACTATGAAGTGCTGCAATGTTACAGTTTTAAGAGAAATACTACAGAAAACAAAAATGAAAGAAAAAATGCACTGATTGATTCAGAAGGATGTTTGGTGAAACAAGTAAAGTAAATCTGATTAATCATAGGAAACTGAGTTGTGATACCCCTGATAGAAGAGAATTTTACTATTTAGCACTTTTGCAACTGTTCAAGCCTTGGTGTATGGAATTGGAATCACTTGGAGATTTTCAGTGCTATGAAGATTCTTTCATTGCATATAAAAATAGCATTGAATGCACAGCTTTTGCAAATTATCTCAAAATGTTGAATGAAGAAATTGATCAAGAAGCTTCTATTGCAGCTGAGACTGCTAGAGACGGTTCTCAAGATAGTCAAAGTTCTGCTCCACTGAGTCAAGATCCACTAGGACAGACAATTTTTTTAAATGAAGCAGCAATCGCCATGAGTGATGTGGAAACAGAAATGCATCAAGCTTAAGAAGATATTATGGACCTAGGAAACTTTGAAAAACAACTTAATATTGAACAGAAAGAAATATATCAGCAAGTGAGACAACAGATCGACCATGGTTTTCTTCATAAAAAGATAGAATGCACATGCACATCATTTCAACCTATCCGATTTTATGTCAGTGGTCAAGCTGGTACAGGAAAAAGTTTTGTAATTAAAGTTTTGACCAGTTATCTACAGAAAACAACTGACTCACATTTGTCTTGTGTTGTAACTGCTCCAACTGGGTTGGCAGCACACAACATTAAAGGAATTACATTACATAATTTGCTAATGCTACCTGTAGAGCACAAAAATAAATTGGAAAAACACAAGCTATCTGGAGAAGCTTGTTATGAAGTTTCAAGAGTGCTAGAGAAAATGAAACTTCTGATTATTGATGAGGTGAGCATGGTCTGAAACATAATGCTTGACTTTGTGCATTTAAGAACGCAGCAAATTCTAAAAACAAAATACAATGTCTTATTTGGAGGAAAACATGTGATAGTTTTTGGTGATCTACTGCAACTTACTCCTATTAAAGGACAATCAATATTTAAAACGCTTGTGCATGAAGACACCAGAAAGTCTTTGGGAAGTGTTGGAAATGTTAACATTTGGTCATATTAAGAATACAAAGAACTCATTAAAAATACGCGACAGGCAAATTATGTTACTCTTGTAAATACCCACTAAGTACCCATGCAGACTAGCAATCCTCCTGTCAGTCCCATGCACTTCTCCAATTACCCCTCTAGCACTATCTACTTATCCTATCATTTTGCTAATACCTAAGCACTTATAAAATCATCACGCACTCTGTTTGCAGCACTGTAATCATTCCAGCTATTAATAATGTACTTATGGAATGGCCTAGTCACTAACTCAAGTACACCTACAACATTCTATGCCCTATGCATGCAGACCTTTACCCAGGTAAATACTATTTGAACACTCTTGTAAATATTAAGGTACTACCCATGCAGCCTAGGAATCCTGTTGCCAGTCCCATGCACTTCTCCAATTACCCATCCAACACTAAGTACTTATGCTATCACTTTACCAATACCGAAGAACTTATAAATTCACCATGTACATATGGAGTGCCCTAGCCACTA
Source organism: Triturus cristatus (assembly GCF_964204655.1). Taxonomy (NCBI): domain Eukaryota; kingdom Metazoa; phylum Chordata; class Amphibia; order Caudata; family Salamandridae; genus Triturus; species Triturus cristatus. The sequence continues at coordinate 1,107,071,697 of NC_140588.1, read as the reverse complement.
ACACAAGTACACCTACAACATTCAATGTAGTATGCATGCAGACATCTAACCACATACATACTATTGGAAAAGTCTTGTAAATACTAAGGTATTACCCATGCAGCCTAGGATTCCTCCTGTCACTCCCATGCACTTCCTCAATCACCCATCCAGCACTATCTTCTTATCCTATCACTCAGCTCATTTCTAAGCACTCATAAATTGACCATACACTAATAATGCATTCTTTCAGCCAATCATGCTCTACAAGTATATTCAAGCAAACTTTCAGACATTACCATGCAAATATTTTTCTTTTTTTAACTGGATAAGGTAGTTCTGACAAGAACTTTTTTTTCTTTTTTTTGTTGTATTTTTTTATCAATTTTGTATTTTTTTGTTGTTTTTTAAAAAAAAACTGACCAAAAAAAGAACAAATAAAACAGTTAACTTTTGGAATTAATTATCATTTCAAAAACAAAAAACAAACAAAATATGAACAGCGGTGGATTCTTTGGGCAGCACGAACAGCATCCACCGACTGCTCGCCACAGCACATGATTTTTTTACAATTGACACAGTGCTACTCCAGGAATGCAAATTCCGGCCTTATGTCCATCGGGGGGATAGCTGACGACGCTCCTGAGGTGCTTGCAACACCTGGTGCTGGATTTTGAGCAGTTTGTCTCATTTCTTCCCGAGTAAGATTGCGGGGATGGATTGTACGCAGATGTTTGTACATGCTGGCAGTGCCACATTAATACTTTTTGTCACTCCCTCTTGAGAGGAACCTCTTGCAAATCTTCCATGTCACTTTCCTCACAATCACTTTCTTTTCACCTGGAGGAAAAGTAAAAAACTTCCAGACAACAGATTCTGGTCTCTGTTTAGGGGGTGCATCCTCCAGCACTTCTTCATCTAAAGAAACTTGGACTTGCTGCTGTTATCCAGATGCCATTTTGCTGTTAGGTGTTTCCCAAACACCAAAAAAACAAAAAGAAGTTCTAGTAGGAGAAGCTGCTCCAACAAGAATGGTGAAAATGGGTGGGGTCCTTCAAAAGTTACAGTGTGAAATGTTATGAGCCAATCAAATATTTTTTTTATGGTCACATGGGATTCGCGCACCCAGCACGCACGAACGTTCCCAACGTGACTTCGCAAAAATATATTTAACAATAATATAAGTTTATTACAAGTGGAAATATATTATTTTTATAATTAGTTTTGATAATTTGTTCCCCTGATATGTACATTAAAGTTACACACATTTAGTTTTAGAGTATAAAAACTTTTATGGGAGTTGCGCACCCAGCGCGCCCCAGCACGTTTATGATGTTACGCAGGTCCTACCACCACGCAGATGGCGCGTACTGTAATACGTATGTGACGTGAATACGCGGGAACAGGAGTCACGCACCTATCGCATACCAATCGCGCACATCCGGTAATGTGATATGTATATAACGTAAAATGAAACTACGCACCCATCGCAGACCGTACGCGGATCCTTCACGACTTTTCCAATATGGCGGCTGGAATACATGCACCCGCCGTGTTAGGTGCGCATTGGGTGCGCGACACCAAACATTTTTGGGAAATGTTTATTTTTTAAAGACAAAGGACATTACATAATTATATAAAAAACATAATATTAATAATAATAATAATAATAATAATAATAATAATAATAATAATAATAATAATTATAAAATATCTCAGTTTCAAAACATCTTTTTAATTTTTTTTTTTAAATTTACAGAAATATATATAACATTGTTTAATAAAAAAAAAACTCTAGAAATTCAGTAAAAAACATAGGAATAACAACCAATATACTTAAAAATTTACATTTAAAAAACCTTTGAAATTCACTGAAAAAAACATAGGTTTCAGGCATGTCATAGTTAGAAATTAGCATTTAAAAAAACAGTGAAATTCACTGAAAAAACCATAGGTTTCTGAGACGTTATAGTTAGAAATTAGCATTTAAAAAAACCTTAGAAATTCACTAAAAAAAACATAGGTTTCAGTTTTGTTATAGTTAGTTGGACATATCACTCCTAAAAAAACAATGAAATTCACAGTTATAGTTAGTTGAGCTAACTATAACTCACGCACCCGCAATGCACTGCTGATGATGTCACATATTACATCACTTATGACATGGTCAGTAACATCACTCATGACATCACTGATGACATCTCAAATGACATCACTGATGACATCATCCTTGTAATAGAGTGTCAGACGGCCTCTCACCCTAATATAACCTTTGCTACAAACACTGAAAAATACAAACTAAAATTATCAAAACAATGGACATACCAATACCATTTACAACATACCTATTCAGTAATTCCAAAATCTACACACACATCCACTCATTCACCAACAGTCCTATACAGTCGCTCATACATGCACTCACTCATCATATGTACTCATACACCTATACATACTGTTACACACACCACCACTCATCCATAGAGTTACTCACACACATAGTCACACATGCAAAGTATCAAAAATCAATTTACTTGCATATGCAGTTATACACACACCACCACACTTACATCTACAGAAACGTATAGAAACACATACCTATTTATACAGGAACTCTTCCATTCCCTTACTCTCACATATACTCACTTATATACACCAATACACAGATATACTAGTTTAAAACATATGTAATTACTCATAAAGACACTATTGAGAAAGTCATTCCCTCACCAACACACCCATTTACACACTCATCCACCCATACAGTCCTGCACACATGCTGTCTTCAACACATACAAACAGTGAGTCACTCATTCATGCATCTATACCCCCACCAAACCATACAAACACTCATACTGATACTCAAAATACCAAATAATAATCCATATAGACACTCATATACCCACTCACCAACCCATGCAGCAACTTATACGCAAAGTGAGAGTCTGATACAGAAATGTACATATTTAAAAATTACTCACTAACCTCGCTGCCATCGCACGCCAACACAACCTCAACATCATTTCCTACGCCGATGACACCCAGCTAATTCTCTCCCTCTCCAGAGACCCCGTCACCACCAAAGCCAGCCTGCACGAAGGGATGACAGACGTCGCTGAATGGATGAACATCAGCCGCCTGAAACTGAACACGGACAAGACAGAAGTCCTCATCCTGGGACCATCACCCTCCGCATGGGACGACTCCTGGTGGCCCCCGGCACTAGGCACCGCACCTGAACCGACGGACCACGCACGCAACTTGGGCGTCATACTGGACTCCTCCCTATCGATGACCAGACAAGTCAACGCCGTCTCCTCAGCTTGCTTCCACAACCTCCGCATGCTCCGAAAGATCTTCCGATGGATCCCGACCGAGACCAGGAAGACGGTCACCCACGCTCTCGTCACCAGCAGACTAGACTACGGAAACACCCTCTACGCCGGTACTACAGCCAAGCTTCAGAAAAGACTTCAGCGTATCCAGAACGCCTCCGCCCGACTCATCCTGGACGTCCCCCGACGCAGCCACATCTCGTGCCACCTGAGAGACCTGCACTGGCTCCCTGTAAACAAGAGGATCACGTTCAGACTCCTCACCCACGCACACAAGTCCCTCCACGACCTAGGCCCAGGGTACCTCAACAGCCGCCTCACCTTCTACACGCCCACCCGCCGGCTACGTTCCGCTAACCTCGCCCTCGCCGTCGTCCCTCGCATCCAGAGAGCCACCGCTGGAGGAAGGTCATTCTCCTACCTGGCAGCTAAGACTTGGAACTCCCTACCCGTCCACCTGCGGATGACCCAGGACCACCTGGCCTTCAGGAAACAGCTCAAGACCTGGCTGTTCGAGCAGTAGCAGACCCCCTTCCCCAAGCGCCTTGAGACCCTTACGGGTGAGTAGTGCGCGATATAAGTTCCATGATTGATTGATTGATTGATGTATTCACTAAGATACACTTAATCAGTCAGTTATACAATCAATTTTACAGAAACAAAATCGTCCATTTAGACACCTATATACCCATTTATTCTTCCATCGACCTTGAGATAAGCATATATAAAACATATTTAATTTTCGGAAAAACACACATTTACTGGATGATGTCATCAGTGATGTCATTTGAGATGTCATGAGTGATGTCACTGACCATGTCATAAGTGGTATAATATGTGACGTCATCAGCAGTGCATTGTGGGAGCGCAAGTTATAGTTAGCTAATGGTAAATTTCATTAGTTTTGTACGAGTGGAATGTCCAACTAACTACAACAACCCTGAAACCTATGTTTTTTTATTGGCTATATATATCTATATCTATATATATATATATATTCACTGAAAAAAGCATAGGTTTCAGAGACGTTATAGTTAGAAATTAGCATTTAAAAAAACCTTAGAAATTCATTAAAAAAACATAGGTTTCAGTGTTGTTATAGTTAGTTGGACATTTCACTCCTAAAAAAACAATGAAATTCACCGTTATAGTTAGTTGAGCTAACTATAACTCACGCGCCCGCAATGCACTGCTAATGATGTCACATATTACATCACTTATGACATGGTCAGTAACATCACTCATGACATCACTGATGACATCTCAAATGACATCACTGATGACATCATCCTTTTGATAGAGTGTCAGACCGCCTCTTACCCTAATAGAACCTTTGCTACACACACTCAAAAATACAAACTAACATTTTCATAACAATGGACATACCAATACTATTTACAACATACCTATTAAGTAATTCCAAAATCTACACACACATCCACTCATTCACCAACAGTCCTATACAGTCGCTCATACATGCACTCACTCATCATATGTACTCATACACCTATACATACTGTTACACACCACCACTCATCCATAAAGTTACTCACACACATAGTCACACATGCAAAGTATCAAAAATCAATTTACTTGCGTATGCAGTTATACACACACCACCACACTTACATCTACAGAAACTTATAGAAACACATACCTATTTATACAGGAACTCTTCCATTCCCTTACTCTCACATATACTCACTTATATACACCAATACACAGATATACTAGTTTAAAACATATGTAATTACTCATAAAGACACTATTGAGAAAGTAATTCACTCACCAACACACCCATTTGCACACTCATCCACCAATACAGTCCTGCACACATGCTGTCTTCAACACATACAAACAGTGAGTCACTCATTCATGCATCTATACCCCCACCAAACCATACAAACACTCATACTGATACTCAAAATACCAAATAATAATCCATATAGACACTCATATACCCACTCACCAACCCATGCAGCAACTTATACGCAAAGTGAGAGACTGATACAGAAATGTACATATTTAAAAATTACTCACTAACCTATGTATTCACTAAGATACACTTAATCAGTCAGTTATACAATCAATTTTACACAAAGTCGTCCATTTAGACACCTATATACCCATTTATTCTTCCATTGACCTTGAGATAAGCATATATAAAACATATTAAATTTTCAGAAAAACAGACATTTACTGGATGATGTCATCAGTGATGTCATCAGTGATGTCATTTGAGATGTCATGAGTGATGTCACTGACCATGTCATGAGTGGTATAATATGTGACGTCATCAGCAGTGCATTGTCGGCGCGCAAGTTATAGTTAGCTAATGGTAAATTTCATTAGTTTTGTACGAGTGGAATGTCCAACTAACTACAACAACCCTGAAACCTATGTTTTTTTATTGGCTATATATATCTATATATATATATATATATATATATATATATATATATATATTCACTAAAAAAAGCATAGGTTTCAGAGACGTTATAGTTAGAAATTAGCATTTAAAAAAACCTTAGAATTTCACTAAAAAAACATAGGTTTCAGTGTTGTTATAGTTAGAGTTAGTTAGACATTTCACTCCTAAAAAAACAATGAAATTCACCGTTATAGTTAGTTGAGCTAACTATAACTCACGCGCCTGCAATGCACTGCTAATGATGTCACATATTACATCACTTATGACATGGTCAGTAACATCAGTCATGACATCACTGATGACATCTCAAATGACATCACTGATGACATCATCCTTTTGATAGAGTGTCAGACTGCCTCTCACCCTAATAGAACCTTTGCTACACACACTCAAAAATACAAACTAACATTTTCATAACAATGGACATACCAATACTATTTACAACATACCTATTCAGTAATTCCAAAATCTACACACACATCCACTCATTCACCAACAGTCCTATACAGTCTCTCATACATGAACTCACTCATCATATGTACTCATACACCTATACATACTGTTACACACCACCACTCATCCATAAAGTTACTCACACACATAGTCACACATGCAAAGTATCAACAATCAATTTACTTGCATATGCAGTTATACACACACCACCACACTTATATCTACAGAAACTTATAGAAACACATACCTATTTATACAGGAACTCTTCCATTCCCTTACTCTCACATATACTCACTTATATACACCAATACACACATATACTAGTTTAAAACATATGTAATTACTCATAAAGACACTATTGAGACAGTCATTCACTCACCAACACACCCATTTACACACTCATCCACCCATAAAGTCCTGCACACATGCTGTCTTCAAAACATACAAACAGTGAGTCACTCATTCATGCATCTATACCCCCACCAACCCATACAAACACTCATAATGATACTCAAAATACCAAATAATAATCCATATAGACACTCATATACCCACTTACCAACCCATGCAGCAACTTATACGCAAAGTGAGAGACTGATACAGAAATGTACATATTTAAAAATTACTCACTAACCTATGTATTCACTAAGATACACTTAATCTGTCAGTTATACAATCAATTTTACACAAGCAAAGTCGTCCATTTAGACACCTATATACCCATTTATTCTTCCATCGACCTTGAGATAAGCATATATAAAACATATTTAATTTTCAGAAAAACACACATTTACTGGATGATGTCATCAATGATGTCATCAGTGATGTCATTTGAGATGTCATGAGTGATGTCACTGACCATGTCAAGAGTGGTATTGTATGTGACGTCATCAGTAGTGCATTGTGGGCGCGCGAGTTATAGTTAGCTAATGGTAAATTTCATTTGTTTTGTACGAGTGAAATGTCCAACTAACTACAACAACCCTGAAATCTATGTTTTTTTATTGGCTATATGTATCTATAGCTATGTATATATATTCACTGAAAAAAAACATAGTTTTCAGAGACATTATAGTTAGAAATTACCATTTAAAAAAGCTTTGAAATTCACTGAAAAAACCATAGGTTTCAGAGACGTTATAGTTAGAAATTAGCATTTGAAAAACCTCAGAAATTCACAGAAAAAAACATAGGTTTCAGGGGTGTTATAATTAGCTGGCCATTTCACTCGTACAAAACCATAGAAATTGCTCCGTTATAGCTAGTTCTGCTAACTATAACTCGCGCGCCCGCAATGCACTGCTGATGATGTCACATATTGCATCATTCATGACATGGTCAGTGACATCACTGATGACATCACTGATGACATCTCAAATAACATCACTGATGACATCATCCATGTGACAATCTGATACACCTCATCATACACTAGTATAACCTTTCATCACTCACTGTAAAATACAGAGTACCATATTTGAAAACATTGACACAGCAATACCAGTTACTACATACCCGTGGCCGAGGTCTGCGAGCTGTGAAGGCTCCTGATATCAACGCTGGCTACCGCGACACAGGCAGACAGTGCCCAGCCCAAGGCACAGCACCGTGGAGTGCTCTGCATACTATTAACACAGTAGTGCAATAGTTACCAAAAGTGGAACGGTGTCTTGATCCCACAATGGACAATGTTAGAACTGCATCTGAGAGTGCAGATGAAGGTACTCCTTTCGACCAGCTGTACCCAACTCTAGATGCCAACAGTGGAACGGTGTCTTGATCCCACAATGGATGATGTTAGAACTACATCTGAGAGTGGAGATGAAGGTACTCCCTTCGACCAGGTACAAGCAACTCTCGGTCCCAACAGTGGAACGGTGTCTTGATCCCAGAATGGACGATGTCCAATATTACCTGCTGCTGGGTCTTCACAGAACTCCCTCCGTTGAGGTACATCAGACTCTGTGCTTCTGTAGCTAAGTGCTGCACATGATCATTAGGCTTGGCTGATTGCAGTCAGTGGAGTACACTGCGGTACAGCAGGTCCAAACAGTGGAACGGGGTCTTGATCCCAGAATGGATGATGTTAGAACTGCATCTGAGAGTGCAGATGAAGGTACTCCCTGTGACCAGGTGCAAGCAACTCTAGGTCCCAACAGTGGAACGGTGTCTTGATCCCAGAATGTCCGATATTACTTGCTGCTTGGTTTTGACAGAACTCCCTCCGTTGAGGTGCATCAGACTCTGTGCTTCCGTAACTAACTGCTGCACATGATTATTGGGCTTTGCTGACTACAGTCAGCGGAGTACACAGCGGTACAGCAGGTCCGAACAGTGGAATGGGGTCTTGATTCTGTGATTGAGGATGTCAGAATTTAAAGTTTGTGATGATTTGTGTGTACTTTCTCCGATCAGGTGCATCCAACTGCGTGCTTCCGAATCCAATGGCACGTGGCTGTGAGGCATTAATGACCACTTCCTCTGGCCTACACTGTGTTCAGCAGGGCTTACAATTCAGATCGAGTGGTGATTGTTTAATTACAGAATCCAGTAGGCAACTAACTACAACGTCTGTTGAAATCTATACAATAACCTTTTAGTATACTCGCTTGAAGAAGTTTTTTAAGATGACTTATAGGTCTAGTACAATGACCAAATTATTCTTGGTAGTGGTAAAGAACACTGAATAACAGTGCACACAGTGGACAGCAGAGATCACAATTCGAATTGTTTTGATTTATTTATTGCAGAGTTTTGTGTAATTTATTTTGTTGCATTTGTGAAGTGGAAGTGAGAAAAAGTATTCATGGAAGACTGTGCTCACTACTGCCTTCAATTTACACTGCAGACAGCAGTGTTCAGAATTCAGATTGAGTCGCTATTGTAGATGATGCAGTCCTGTAGGCAAAAGACAGTGCTCCAGTGCGCTTTGTCTGCACCACGCATACACATAATCACAGGGTCCGCACACGGTTTATGTTGCTTCGGTAACGGCAAACAGGAGAGCTCAAGTCAACGCCACTTGGTTGTGGGCCCTTGCTGACCACTCTCTGGCCTACACTGCAGACAGCAGTGTTTACAATTCTGATTGAGTCGCTATTGCAGATGTTGTAGTGTTGTAGGCAACAGACATTGCTCCTAGTACGGCCCGCCCGCAGCACGCTTCACTGCTGGCTGTGCACATGCTGAATGCTTTTGATGTGGCTATCTAAGTGCACTAGACCTGATGGACCCTTTATGATACAACCTTTTTGTGTATTATTTCATATCTACTGCCTGTATCTCAGTATACCACAAGTTATTGTTCTTTTACAATAGAATCTTTTCTGTATTATTTCACATGTAGTGTCCCTACCTGCAGCACAAACTATTGACCCTTTTAATATTGAATCTCTGTGTGTGATCCAATGATTACTGTTGTAGTTGATGCTAGCAGCAACCATTCCCTGAGGGCTGGTTTACACTCACCCCACACGCATTCAGCACAGACATCACTGGATATGTGACCCTGGTAATAAAAAGGAGTCGAGCGCACATGCCCGTACCCACTTCCACTATCTATCTGTGTCCGTGTTTTCATCATGTATGCATGATACTGCCCCTGGGCCATACCACATTATATTGTGCTGTGGACAATGTATGCAAATATGTTACCTCTGGCAGTGGGGAAAAGTTATGTTATGTAGCTTTTAGATGCATGGCTATCACAGGTGGAAGGCTACTTTCCAGAGCATAAATATTGATGAAGATGATGGTTGCATGTTGTGTGTAGTGTCAAATATGTGTACATACCAAAAAGTTTTCACAAAAGCTCTGTAAGAAGAAGAGGAGTCTCTCATCAAACGCTGTAGAGAGAATGGCTAAAATGGGTGGGGTCCTCCAACTGTTACAATGGGAAATGTTATGAACCAATCAAATGCTTTTCTTTAAGGTCACATGGCAATCGCACACAGAGCACGTAAGGAGGCTGCACCAATGCGCTTTTGAGAAAATATTACCATAATATAAATTTATTTCAGTTGATGTAACACAGGGCCTGGCAGCGTGCACTTGTCGCATACGCAACACACAGCAGGCTTGACCCCATACCTACATGACGTAAGGCACGGCTTGGTACTGCGTACCCGTCGCATACCAAATTAGCAGCTGGCACGACCACATACATATATGATGTTACGTGGGATGATGTACCACAATCCCATCAGATACGAAATGTGCATCCTTTACGAGCTTATCGATATGGCGGAGAGGATTCGCGTGCTGATGGAGCTTGGTACACTACCGGTACAGGACTTCAGTTTTCTAAAAAAAACAAAAAGAGATATACATACTTTATTCTGAAGATATAAAACATTACATATTTATTAAATAAAAAAAGGATAATAGAGTTCCAAAATATTACAAAAAAAAAAATATAGCGCCCGATTCACAGAACAAATTTAAGACAAAATCCTAAACTTAGTACTATTTTGGTATTCACAGAATGCACTTACTACTTCTGGTATTCATAGAATGAACTTACTACTTTTGCGATTCACAGAATAAACTTATTACTTTTGCTGTTCACAGAATGGATTTAAGACTACTAACTTTACGTCCGCACTCGGGCCGGAAATTCCGGCCCAGAGGCAGAGCTTCCGGCCCGAAGGCGGAGCTTCCGGCCCGGAGGCGGGGCTTCTGGGCCGGAGGCGGAGCTTCCGGCCTGGAGGTTGGGATTCCGGCCAGTGGCGGAGATTTAAAATCTCCACCTCTGGGCCGGAAGCTCTGCCTCTGGCCCGGAAGCCCCGCCTCCGGGCCGGAAGCCCCGCCTCCGGGCTTATGTTTTCATTATATGAGTCAGACATTGACAGTAAATTGCAATTGTGATATATGTAGATTGTGTGCAGTTCCTTTACCACTTGCACTGTAGTGAATGAGTTTTGGTAAACTTATAGGGATAGTGGTGCTTGTCTAGAATCACACTGTGAGTTAGTGTGTATTTGTGATCACTGTGAGAGAAGCATTTGGTAACATCATGTATTTGCTGACAGAGAACTGTTTTAAAATCTGTCATGTTATGAAGTTTTAGTAGGATTAGAATCCAGTCTTTGCTTATGCGTTGATTAAATGAGTCATGCTTTGATACTGATGTGGTGTACTTAAGTATGTAGATTGTGTGCAGTACCATTAACTCTTTCAGAGTAGTGAATGAGTTTTGGTAAACTCCTAGGATAGTGTTGCTTGTCTAAAATCACACTGTGAGTCTGTGTGCATTTGGGTAAGGATTGTGAGAGAAGCATTTGGTAACATCGTGTATTTACTGACAGATAACTGTTTTAAAACCTGTCATGTTGTGAAGTTTTGGTAGCATTAGAAGCCAGTCTTTGCTTATGCATTGATTAAATTAGTCAGGCATTGACACTAAAGTGTAGTCGTGAAATATGTAGATGGTATGCAGTTCCTTTACCACTTCTACTGTAGTGAACGAGTTTTGGTAAACTCCTAGGGATAGTGTTGTTTGTCTAGAATCACACTGTGAGTCTGTGTGCATTTGGGAAGCACTGTGAGAGAAGTGTTTGGTAAGATCGTGTATTTGCTGACAGATAAGTGTTGTAAAACATGTCATGTTGTCAAGTTTTAGTTGTATTATAAGACAGTTATGGCTTATGCTTTCATTATATGAGTCAGGCATTGACAGTAAATTGCAGTTGTGAAATATGTAGATTGTGTGCAGTTCCCTTACCACTTGCATTGTAGTGAATGAGTTTTGGTAAACTCATAGGGATAAGGGTGCTTGTCTAGAATCACACTGTGAGTCTGTGTGCATTTGGGAACCACTGTGAGAGAATCATTTGGTAACATCATGTATTTGTTGACAGATAACTGTTTTAAAATCTGTCATGTTGTGAAGTTTTAGTAGCATTAGAATCCAGTATTTGCTTATATGTTGATTAAATGAGCCATGCCTTGACACTGATGTGCTGTACTTAAATATGTAGATTGTGTGCAGTCCCCTTACCCCTTCCACAGTGGTGAATGAGTTTTGGTAAAGTCCTAGGATAGAGTTGATTGTCTAAAATCACACTGTGAGTCTGTGTGCATTTGGGTAAGGATTGTGAGAGAAGCATTAGATAACATCGTTTATTTACTGACAGATAACTGTTTTAAAACCTCTCATGTTGTCAAGTTTTAGTAGCATTAGAAGCCGGTCTTTGCTTATGCGTTGATTAAATTAGTCAGGCATTGACATTAAAGTGTAGTCGTGAAATATGTAGATTGTGTGCAGTTCCTTTACCACTTCCACTGTAGTGAATGAGTTTTGGTAAACTCCTAGGGATAGTGTTGTTTGTCTAGAATCACACTGTGAGTCTGTGTGCATTTGGGAACCAATGTGAGAGAAGTGTTTGGTAACATTGTGTATTTGCTGACAGATAAGTGTTGTAAAACATGTCATGTTGTCAAGTTTTAGTAGTATTAGAAGACAGTTATGGCTTATGTTTTCATTATATGAATCAGACATTGACAGTAAATTGCAATTGTGATATATGTAGATTGTGTGCAGTTCCTTTACCACTTGCACTGTAATGAATGCGTTTTGGTAATCTTATAGGGATAGTGGTGCTTGTCTAGAATCACACTGTGAGTTAGTGTGTATTTGGGATCACTGTGAGAGAAGCATTTGGTAACATCATGTATTTGCTGACAGATAACTGTATTAAAACCTGTCATGTTGTGAAGTTTTAGTAGGATTAGAATCCAGTTTTTGCTTATGCGTTGATTAAATGAATCATGCTTTGATACTGATGTGGTGTACTTAAATATGTAGATTGTGTGCAGTACCATTAACTCTTTCAGAGTAGTGAAGGAGTTTTGGTAAACTCCTAGGATAGTGTTGCTTGTGTAAAATCACACTGTGAGTCTGTGTGCATTTGGGTAAGGATTGTGAGAGAAGCATTTGGTAACATCGTGTATTTGCTGACATATACCTGTTTTAAAACCGGTCATGTTGTAAAGTTTTAGTAGCATTATAAGCCAGTCTTTGCTTATGCTTTGATTATATGAGTCAGGCTTTGACATAAAAGTGCAGTCCTGAAATATGAAGATTGTGTGCAGTTCGTTTACCACTTCCACAGTAGTGAATGATTTTTGGTAAACTTCTAGGTATAGTGGTTGTTGTGTAGACTCACACTGTGAGTCTGTGTGCATTTGAGAACCACTGTGAGAGAGGCATTTGGTAACATCGTGTATTTGCTGACAGATAACTAATTTAAAACCTCTCATGTTGACAAGTTTTAGTAGCATTAGAAGCTAGTCTTTGCTGATGCATTGATAAAATGAGTCAGGGTTTGACACTAAGGTGCAGTACCATGTACTATTCTGTTCACTGTGGCAGAACTGAAAATGTTAAAGTTTTACCTAAGCACTGTCCTAGAAGTAGTCTGATTATTTAGTCAGTTTCTAAGTACTAAATAGACTGCTTCAAATGTCTATGCAGTGTGCATGTAGTGTTCTAACATACAATACACTTGTCTTTTACACCTTCAATTCCCTAGTCAGTATCCATACACTTCCAGGAAATATCCTGTCACTTCCTTTGCAGTCCTCTAGAGACCCATTCAACAGCATGTACTAATCCATTCACTGTGCCAAAAGCCAAACACTTATAAATTCCCCAAGACACCATCTTTCCAGTATTCTAATGATTCAGTCACTGCCTAAGTAATTCATGCACAGAGCAAGGTCTTTGCATATCGACTTCTTCAAACCCCTATCCACTATGCATGCAGTCCTGTAAGCACCTACATACAGTCTTTCACTCTTTCAATTCCCCGGTCAGTATCCGTTCACTTCCAGCAAACACCCTGTCACTCCATTTGCACTCCTCTAGTGACCCATTCAGCATAATGTACTAATCCATTCACTGCGCAAAACCCTAATAAATTCACCCAGGCACTCTCCTTGCAGTAATCTAATCATTCAGTCAGTACCCAAGTACTCATCCAGTGACCCAGGCCTTAGTATATGGACTGCTTCAAACCCTTATCCACTATGCATGTAGTCCTCTAACCACCTACACAATTGTCTTTCTCACCTTCAATTCCCTAGTCAGTATCCATACACTTTCAGGAAATACCCTGTTACTCCCTTTGCAGTCCTCTAGTGACCCATTTAGCACCATGTACTAATCCATTCACTGTGCTAAAACCCAAACAATTATAAATTCACCAAGATACTATCTTTGCAGTACTCTAATCATTCAGTCAGTGCCTAAGTATTCATACACTGAGCCAGGCCTTAGCACATGGACTGCTTCAAACCCCTATGCACTATCCATGCAGTCTTCTAACCACCTAGATAATTGTCTTTCACACTTTCAATTTCCTAGTCAGTATCCATACAGTCCAGCACTTGTGACTGCCTTTGCACTCCTCTAGTGACTCGTTCAGTACCAAGTACTAATCCATTCTCTATGCGAAAAGCCTAGCACTAATAAATTCACCTAGGCAATCTCCTTGCTGTCCTCTAATCATTCAGTCAGTACCCAAGTAGTCATGCTGTGAGCCAGGCCTTAGCATATGGACTGCTTTAAATGCCTATGCAGTATTGATGCAGTCCTCTGATCACCTACACAGTTGTGTTTCACACCTACAATTCCCTAGTTAGTTTTGATACTCTTCTAGCAAACACCCTGTCACTCACTCAGTGTGTCTCCTTATAGTACTGTAATCATTTAGTCAGTTAGCATGTAGTCTTTTAGTGAGGTAGGCTTTAGGGCATGAACTGCTTCAAAGTAGTATGCACTATGCATGTAGTGTTTTAACGATCGTCACACTTGTGGTTCAGGGCTATAGTTTCTTAGTCAGTTTTTATATAAAATGTGTTTGTACAGTAATGGAATAGTATAAATTTGAAAGTTATTAATATACATTTATTTGTAATTCTTTTTTACAGATACAGAACAGGAGTGTTTCTCATCTGTTTGCACTCTTGTCGTGCAAGATTGTTTGAATGAAGGGTCCTTAGGTGTTTAATCATACTTGCTGTGCCGCATGAGTATTTTTTGTTAGGATCCCCTCGTAACAGAACTCTTTGGCAAATCTTGCGAATGAAGAAGGTGGCATTGGTCTTTGTTTGCCCCTTGGAAAAAGTAAAACATTTCTTCACCACTGAAGAAAAACATTGTGGGCGTGGTGCCTTCGGCAAAAAAAATTCTTCAGATTCGGTAAATATTTTAAAGCGGCAATATTTACAGTTTTTGTAAGTTAAACTTATAAAATTTTGTTAGCTGTATACATTTTATATATCTGTGATATTTTTCTTGTGGTATTTTGTTAAGAATACCATGTTGTTGTTTTTTTAACAATCTTTCTGATTTTCCAGGTCTGTCGTCGACATCCGAGGTTCCCACAGGAGTGTTCCGCCTTGTTGTTTTGTATTATTGTTGTTACATTTTGTATATCAGTTTATTGTTTATATTTATGTTAATAAAGAAATAATGTTTGAAAATAGTTTATCGTTTATATATGTATTATTATAAAAAATAAAGTTTGTAAAAAAAATGAATAATGTTTTTGGTTGTTCTCTTAACTGCTGTGTGACTCTTTATTGTTCTTATTACTGTTATTTGATGGGGTCCACCATGGTGTTAAATTTTGGGGCACTTATCGCTGGAATACTAGTGATATCTGCAGTTTGCACCAACTTCTGAATAGTGTGTTAGATTTATCTCAACTTTACTTCCGTGAAAGTGTTGATAATGAAATAGAGAGTAGCCGTTCCCGTGCAAAAAGGTATGAGATGCACCTTTGCGATTTATTCTAAATACTAAAATCCTGTATTGTATTGCACTGAGGTATTGGCTGCACTTACAGTGTACACACAAAATCTTTTAAGATATCTCATTGTATTTATATTGATTGGGAATAGTGCGTCAGGTGCTGGATCTTGACGAGATACACTGCTTAGTTCGTATATTGTTCTGCACACGAAAAAAATCACATCACAACTTTCACACCAATTGCAATGCGAAACAAATTCCGGCGATAAGACACGTTAGCACCAGGGATTTTACACCTGCTTTCTGCTGGTGTTAAGCGGGACAACTACCTGCACCATGAAAGGGAACACAGCCAAGAGCCACACCAGAACACCCACAGGTGCCATAGAGTCAATGAGCATGATACAGGGATACCCATGAGGGCCAGAAGACTCATCGCAACAACTCCAGGACCGCCAATGCCCCCCAAACCCATATCTTAGTAAGTGTGTCCCTGTGGTCATTGTCTTAGCATGATAGGCACGAGCCCTGCAATATCATAGTGTGCTGTCGCCTCAGTGTTGGCGGTGAGCCTGGATGTGTAGCTATGTACGCATCCTCCTGCATGCACAACTGGCGTGTGCTGGTCTGGGGTTCACAGGTCAGTGCAGGGGTGTGCCTATCCGGCAAGGGGAACGGGGTGTCTCAGACATGTCCGTGTACAGGAAGTGCGGTAAGTGTGTCTCTGTGTTCTGGTGTGGCCTGTTGCAAGAGCCGCAGCAGTCGATGTTGTAAAGTGGCATGCACCACCTCCAAACGGCACTGTGATGTTGTAGTTGGAATGTAGCAGGACATGCGCAAATAGGCATTACAATGGCGTGCTGTACGAGTGCACGAGATACAACAGTTCACCGTACAAAAGTGTGGGGGCTCGTGGAAGGGAGGAGCAGCCATTTGGCTACATGACACACAGTGAACTCGACCATGTGCCACATGCTGGGCATCTCATCCATGATGACCACGGTTGCAGACATCCCACAACATCAACGACTGGCCTTTGTACACATCTTGTATGAATGCAGCGTGGTTTTCACTTCTATGCTCGTTCAGTGGTGTGGTGTTGGCGGGTTGTGTGACTTGTGCTCCTTGTTGGTGTGTTTCATTTTGGCCATTGTTAGTCTATATGTGTGTTGTACTTAATTGGGCATGTGTGCCATTCTGCCATCTCCCTCCCCTCCCCCCACTCCCTGCTTCTTCCTCCTCCTAGTGCTGTTGTGTCTATAATTTTGTTGCTGCACACATAAATACATGTAAAGAATAAATTAGAATAGTTCCTTGATTCTTTTAGGTTTCAAAACTTCTCTATTGGTTTCTTTTTAATTTTCCATATGAACCGTTTTTTTAATATTCAACAACACATAGAAGTCAGAAGTGCAACGTATTCTATCAATACACTTTGAGTAAAGGATAGTGACAGTTAGGGAAGGTGAGGGAAGGAGAATGACGGAGAAGGTTAAAAAATTAACATAGATGGAAAATGAGTGATGGAGAGAGGAGGAGAGGGGCAGATTTATAACAAACGAATGCAGCATGGTGCAGCAAGTAATTTTGCTGCGCCGTGCTGCGTTAGTTTCGAAGCACAGAGATGTGACATATTTACAAGAATATGTCGCATCTCTATGCTTCCCCTGCGCTGCCGCACAAACTGCAGGCATGCGCCGGTGCAGGCTCCCTTGCACCATGGTGCAAGGATGCCTGCGTGGTGGGGAGATTGTTCTTGTGCAGGAAGGGACACCTTCCTGCACAAAAACAATCACAAGAGGATTTTTCCTCTTTCAATGCGTGCTGTAGAATGCAGCACGCACTGAAAGAGGAAAAAATGAGGAGAAATGAAAACATTTCTCCTCGTTGTGCCTCGCTACGCCACCTCTAGGGTGGCATAGCATTCACACGCATCGCCAGAGTTACGATTTCTCGTAAATCTGGAGATGTGTCTAGTTCTATGGGTGTTACGTGGGAACACCCACAACAACACCTATGGAACGCCCCTTCAACGCACAGTGTTGCGTGTGAAGTGACTGTATTTACGAGGAGAGGAAAAGTCACGCAGGGTGGCTTTTCCTCTCCTTGTAAACATGGAGGAGCCCCCTGCGCCACCAGTACGTCATGGAAAGTGACGTAGTGGTGGCGCAGGGGGCTTGTAAATCTGCCCCAGAGATGTTAAGGAAATTAAGGGTAAGACAGACAAAGGTAGAGAGACAGAAACAGAGACAGAGAGCAAGGAACTGACAATGAGTAAGGCAGTTAGAATGACTGAGACATATGGAGACAGGGAGAGAAACATGGTTTAAAAAAATAGTGATGGAGGCAGTAAACCTAGGGGAGTAGTAGAGAAGGAGTGAGGGAGTTACGAAAGAGCAGTAAAGCAAGAAGAGAGAGGGAAGGGGAATGAGAAAAGCAGAGTGAGGGACGGAGATAGGAAAAGGGAGTAATAGATGAAGCGGATGAAGTACAGCAGGGTAAAGGGATTGAAAGTAAGAGAAGTGGAGTGATGGTGAGATAACAGGTATGAGGATTAGAAAATGGGGTAAGGGAAAGTGAGAGATGGGGAGTGAGGGGATGGAGGGATTTAGGAAACTGGAGTGAGAGAAAGGGAGTCAGGATTTCAATGAGCAAAGCAGAGTGAGGGAGAGTGAAGGAAAGAATGGGAAAAGGTGAAGGGGTGTGAGATACAGACAGGAGGAAGTGAAGTAGGAGAATAGGAGTGACTATGAGTAAAGGATAGTGACAGTTAGGGAAGGTGAGGGAAGGAGAATGACGGAGAAGGTTAAAAAAGTGCAGTAAAGGAAGAAGAGAGAGGGAAGGGGAATGAGAAAAGCAGAGTGAGGAGAAGTGAAGAAAAGGGAGCATGAAAGTGAAGGGGTGAGAAATACAGATATTTCAAACTCACCTGACCAACAAAATAACTTAATTAGAAATAAATGGGTTTTTTTATTGCAAGAAAAATGGATTCAATTTCCTAAATTTTCTTTCTAGATCTGAAAAAAAAGAAAAAAGTAGTAATATTTAACAATACATTTTAGAAAACAGTACACATATTTTCATATTTAACAAAGTAATTTTTTGCCCTTTTTTTGCTGTTTTCAGAATATATTGAATTTTACTGAAAATAGTGATATCAATTGTATTCATCACTTAACAACAGGCAAAAAAATAAACAATCTGCAAGATTGTTTAAAAAAGCCCTGAATGTATCCTCAGTAAAACATACCTTGATAGAAATGTTAAGTTTAATTACGGTATATTACCGACATGGATCGGACTTAGTTACATAATCACACACTACATCATGGCCGCTATTTTAGGCCGACACAGTAATGGATTTAGTGTCAATCTGACGTTTTTTTGACGTTGCACCGGATGTAAATACATACACTTCCGGGTTACGCTACTCCGTGATACACTGTGGACCGGGAGTCATGTCGATATGATGATACCAAACTTTGTGGTAAGTTTTGATATAGTCACGCGACCTCTAACATAATTAGTACGGATCTTCAGACTGTAATATTGATTAGAATATATGCTCTTATAGTAACGTTGACTTATATTGCCTTTCTTTAGAACGCCTTATCGGTTCTGGCTGTCTATGGATAGATGCACATAGAAATTTTACTTGATATGGCCGTTACTCATCACACTTACACGTGAGTTATGTTTAGTTTTCCTTTTTGACGGGTTGTTTATTACGAGCAAAGATTAAGTATAATAATCCTCATTATGGATTGTAGATAAGGAAGTCATATTATGTAGTGAATAAACTGCTTGCACACTCAAATCAGTTATGGTGCGTAGATCTATTTAATATCCGGTTTTCCACACTGCTTATTGCCATTATGAATGATGGGATTCCAATCCCACTAATAATTGTATATGTTAGTTACTGTAGTTGGATTACATCACCCCAGCATTATCGTGCTCACGATGTATTGTGACATATACATATATTATTTCAGAACGACAGAGTGCAGAATTACCTATCATAAGGTAGATATATTAAATTAGTATTGTTACTTGGTTCTGGGACCTCGTGTTTCACTTTCAATAACTGTCAGTACACACGTTTCAGGTTACTTACATGCTATCTTCTTTCGTCCTTTTGGGACATATTTTTACTGATGTCACTCTGTGTTAGCAACGTGGGTGTCTAGTACTTAGGTATACTTGTGGAAACTTCCATGATGGTTATAAATTATGTCACCTAATTGATGTGCTCCTCACTTTGGGCTCCACCATTTTTTTCACACCTTTTGGGTGAATATGGAGATTATGTTACAGACAAACAAATTATGTATATTTGTTCATTTTCCAGCCCTGAGAAGTCGCGGGTACTCTCAGGCGATGAAACACGTGTTGGCTGGAGCAAGAATCAATAAATGAAACAATCAATAAATGAAGATTTGAGTTCATATCCCGACAAACCAATTTATATGATTATCAATACATTGTTCTATATATGATGGGTGTGCTCAGGTTTTTGTTGCATTGTCTGTGATCCCTAGGGATTATGAGTTAGAAGGGTGGATGACCCCTCTTCCTTTGAGAACCCACAATTTTTTATAAAGAGTACATTGGAAGTGGGGAGCGCCAATACCGACCAGGGATCTATCATCCGTTATTCTTTGAGCCATTGTGTAACATATATATTAAAAATATCTTCTAAGAACAATAACTATTTGCAATAAATAACGTCTGTAAATCTTGTTGCTTAAGCACATACACCAAAATAATATCTGTCAAAGAAGTCCACAATAGAAACATTTACCTTTCCATGAGGCCAAATGGTAATTTTTAAATCCTTTTTAAGTGAAATATCCAATTTTATTCCTATAAAATTGAAATAATGGTTTCTTCAGATGCTGCAATTTGTATCTAAAATTTTGATTTTAGAAAAATTAAGTAACAATTTGGTAATCCTGCAGGCAAACATTGCTTGAAAATCAATTGAGAATCATTACACAGTGTCCAACCTTTTTCACATTTTAGATAAACTGTGTAATGACCAGAAGTTATAGAAGGTCAGTCATGGAAAATTATTGCAACTGCAACAAAAGTCTTTCCTGATATTGATAATTGATTTCCAACAAACTTCTTTATTAAAGTGTCCAATTTTGTTCCATCAGCTCTACAACGTTGTATCATTAAAATTATATACTGTCCATATTTCTTTAAAAATAACGTTGATAACATTTCTGATTTACATTGAGAACATTCCATGTTGTGATTTGCATCTTTAACCCATTTACTAAAAGTCACTGATTTACTCTCTGGTAATGTTAAATGTATGAACCTTTCAGAATCAACATTCGAGCTGCATGTGTTCATACAGTTTTCACAACAATGTTCCCATTTATAAGAGAGACCAAACATATTTTCTATTTCTACCCCTTCATCTTCCAGTACCATAAGCATATACATTAAGAATTCCTGTGCATCTTGCTGGACATTTTGTGTAAACTGTGTACATCCAGAACATACATCTAAAAGATTTCTAACATCAGAACCACTTTCTATTTTAGTTTTATCATTACTCAGCTTCTCATAAAGGAAACTCAGCAGAGAACAAAATCTTTTTTCATGATTTAGTATTATCTGCTCTTGCAAACTTTCAAGATAAAATATAACATTCAGCACTACATTAGCGTAGCTGTTGACACCAGAGCTATTTTCAAAATGACAACCAACAACCTCTTCAACATTGTCCTTTTTCATTTTGCATGGAGTCACATCACTCTCTTTTTGTTTTCTCTTCTGTACATCCTCATTACAGATATTCTCAATTCTCCTTTTCCGACAAACAACACGTTTTTCAAACACAGGATACTGACCTAAATGAGGAGCATAGCTTCTTCTTAATCTATTATACTCCTTTACACAATTTGCATCAGCACTAACTTTTGAGTCATCAAAGTCTATCATGAATAAACCAGATATTTGTTCACTCGTGACAAAGCAACATATGCCATACCTTCTTTAAACACTCTAGATCCAATGTTTACAAAAGCACTATCTACAGTTAATCCTTGAGATTTGTGAATATTTACAGCATATGCTATAGAAAACGGAAACTGCTTCCTATGTACATATAAGTCTTTCACAAGCAAAAAACGAACCGAACAACGACTAATGTCTTTAACCTCTTCAATCTGATCAAATTTTATTTTTAAAAATTCAATTCCATCTTTTTTCTGGTAATTACCAAAACCCACAACTTTACCGATAGCTCCATTCACCAAACCATTTTCTACATTCAAATTACGTCTTAAAATTACTCGACAGTTCATACATACATAAAGATTCTTTTCTAAACCAGCTGTTTTCTATATGTTTTTCTCTAGAGAATCCAATTTAGTTTTCAATTTGCCTGTCAATATAATAGTTATTCCTTCATGCTGTATTTTATCCACAGCTTCCATTTTTATAATCTCTTCATTTTCCAATTTCAAAAGTTCTTCATTGAATATAGAGCATGCATGTAGTGTTGGCATTAAGCAGATTACAGTATTTTTTTCTGCAATTTTCTTGTATATTTTCTCTGGAACTATTTGTTCTGTTGGAAACAAATTCCATAGCAGTCGACTCTGTAAAGCTTTTCTGCCATGGTCTGTGAGTAGTCCAATTCTGATATCTTTGAGAATACTTGCATAATCATCATCATTTGCTTGCCGCATATTGGTAATGAGTTCTTTGTACTCAAAGTATGACCAAATATTCACATTACCTATAATTCCTAATGACTTTTTCGTGTCTTCATGTGTAAGAGTATTAAATACTGGTTGTCCTTTAACTGGAGTGAGCTGCAGTAGATCCCCAAAAACTATAACATGTTTTCCTCCAAATAACACGTCATAGTCTGTCTTTAGAATTTGCTGCATTCTTAAATGCACAAATGCAAGCATTAAGTTTGATACCATGCTTACCTCATAAATAATGAGAACCTTCATTTTCTTCAACACTCTTGAAACTTCAAAACATGCTTCTCCTGTTAGCTTGTGGTATTCTATTTTGTTCTCATGCTCTACTGGTAACATTAGCAAACGATGCAAGGTAATTCCTTTTATGTTATATGCTGCTAACCCAGTTGGAGCAGTAACAACACAAGACAAAGTTGAATACGTTTTTTTCTGTAGGTAGCTTCTAATTACTTTAATTAAGAAACTTTTTCCAGTTCCAGCGTGTCCACTCACATACATTCTGATTGGTTCAAATGATGTGCATGAGCACTCTTTATTTTCATGTAGTAATCCATGATCAATTTGTTTTGTGACTTCACATAAATTTGTTGTTGTTTATCATTCAGTTGTTGTTCCAAATTTGGTACGTTTATTAAATCTTCCTGAGCTTGATTCATAGCTGTTTCCAATTCAGTCATGGCTATTGCTGCTTCATTTTCTACGATTGGTTGTCCTAGAGGATCTTGACTGAGCGTACCAGAACTTTGACTGTCTTGAGAACTGTCTCTAGCTACTTCAGCTGCAATTGTAGCTTCTTGTTCAATTTCTTCATTTAACATTTGTACATAATTTGTGAAAGTACTGCATTCTATGCTATCTTTACATGCTTTAAAGGAATCGTCATAGCTCTGAAAATCTCCAAGTAATTCATCCTCTGAACGCCATTGTTTAAACAGCTGTAAAGTGATAAGTAGTAAAATTCCTTTTTGTCAGTAGGGTCGCAACTCAGCTACCTGTGATTAATCAAACTTCCTTTTGTTTGTTTCACCAAACATCCTTCCTCACCAATGACTTTATATTTTCCATTGTTGATGTCTTCTGTGGCATTCCGTTTAAAAATGTAGTTCTGCAGCACTTCATAGAGACACATGTTCTCAAGATGATGACTTCTGTTTGGGTAATATGTGTCCAACATGTTTGTTTTCAAAATGTCTGAACTTTCTGGTTCGTTCTCTGCTAAACATTCAATTTCTCGAATAGATTTCAGTACCCGATTTCGCATTCCTGCAAGGCCTAAACTCACCCAAATTATTCTTCTGGATTTGGAGTACAGACTTGCAGATGATAACCTATCTGAGCCAATTTCTCGATGTGATAACATCTTTAAACTGAAACTGTATAGCTTTTTACTGACAGTCTTCTCGTGAGAAATCTCTTCCCACATTTCTTTCAATTCCGTTTTCTCAGCTTTAGTGATGTAGGATGTGACATACCGAGCAACAGCAATAGAATTGTCAGCTACATACTGAATATCCATGTTAGCATTCCACATGGATAAAGTGACTGGGTTGTAGTCATTTATATATTTTGACTCTTCTTTTCTTCTTAGGTTGTAGGTATTTTTCAGAGATTTTCTTGTAATGGTATGTCGCACAGCTGACATAAAACTGTTTACTCTTCCTTTTGAAAGAACAGGTCGTGGAAATCCAAATCGACATTTTGTGTAGAATTTATCTTTACTCTTGTACTTTCGTCGACAATATTTTCCACACCGATAACTTTGGAAACGTAAAACTTGCTCTTTTAAGTTTTTTTCTTCTGTGCTTTTCGGTATAGCAAATGTTGCATATTCTTCAATGAAAGATAAAACTGCATCATCAGAATCTGTTCCAAATTTTGGGGCATCCTTGATCCACAACAGCATATGAATATGAGGAGCACCTCTTGCTTGGTACTCTTTTCTCCAAAAGAAATCCACAACTTCCCCAAGAGGTGGATTTTTTTTATTGCAGATGAAGGACATCATAGCCTCAAATCTATGATTGAAATATCTGCAAACATTAACCGGATCCAATGAGCACAATTCTCCTGCTGTCTTGTATTGGATGTTTTCAATATTTGAATTTGCCTCTAGAAGTAAATCCAGTAAATCATCCCAAGCGTACTCAGCACAGCTTAGGGTAAGGAACCATGTAGGAGTTCCTAAATTCCGTAACATACATTTCAATTCTCCATGGCGTCGGTACCAATATTCATTAGTCCCACGCAGACAAGCCATCAGATTAATCAATTGAGATTCCAAATGATCATCTCGCTGTTGCACTTTGTTCATAAAATCCTTTGCAGACACATTATGTAGATGTACTCCAGTTTTTAAAATGTGATTTACTGCATAAGATAGTGCAGACAAGTCACTTTCAAATAAAAGATGGAACAAAGAAGGAATACTTTGACGAAATCTTGGATCTTCTGCATATAATCTTGTAGTCCGATACTCAGAAGCAGGAATCTGTACTGGACGTTCATCATATCGTCCACCTTTTCCTGTAGGAAACAGCTGGGGAAAACAACGAGCTTCCAAGCTCTCCTGCCATACACTCACAGGAGTTTCTTTTGCTTTTTTCATCTGAAACAGATCAATAGTGTTTCCCATAACTTCTTTAGAATGAAGAGGATGTATGCTGAAATGTTCATAAATTTCTTCTTCTTTTGACTTCTCCACTTTTTCAATTTGCCCAGTTGGTATTCCTGTGTCTGCTAGTAAAACTTCTTCATCTTCATCCATATGAATTGATTCATGCCATTTATTATTTCTTTTCAAACTTAAATTTGCTCATTGTACTTTTCGTACATCTACTAGCTCCTGCCAAATGTTCTTATTCTTTGTAGGTACACCATTAACCAGAAAACTAATGGTTCAGTTTCCAAACTATCTGCATCAATTGTTTCAATATTTTTTTTTCAAATCTAATGGCAAATAGACAATTCTTCCTGTTAAACCTCTTTGTAAATCTGAAGGAGGTAATTTACCTGTTTTGGGCTCCATACGAACTATAGTCTGAAACGGATGAACACATTGAATGAGTATAGACTCATACGTATTTAAATCACAAAGTTCTGGAGGAATATCAACCAATTCTAAATTATTATGCACAGCTCTAGCTGGCATTTTATTTTCTTCTAACTTGTTATAACAGTATTTACAAATACGCTGATCTTCACCCAAATCAAAACAATTTTCCAGAAATAAATATGTAGCAAAATCCTTCCACTCATAATTATTTTCTTTTTCACTTTTTTTTATAGAGATCAACATTCCTTGTTTGAGTTTTATAATGGCTTCTCTGGCAACAAATACAAGTAATATTTGATCTTTCATTAGAGATGAGAGTACATTTTGTCATTTGATCTTCAAAATTTTTACTAACAGTGAGTTCAACATTCTCTTCCACATTTTCCTCAATAACTGTGTCAATTCCTGCACTTTCTTGTTCTGGACCAAAGTAACAAAACTGAATATCATCAGTAACCTTCTCGACATCTGTGACAGATCCACGGAACAGAGCACTATTCAACTCATTTAACTTTAGTGCTGGACTTTTAGCAAAATACAATTTTCTCACAAACTTTCTTATTTCAGTATGATGTACTGCCAGCATCCTAAAATGGTGAAAAACACTTTGACAAACTTTCCTAGAAAGACAAGCCAGAGAATGTCCTTGCAAACCAGTATTCTTTCTCACTCTGCATGGATCTAGTCTTTGAAGCACCTTAATCTTCTGTTTAACACTTTTTTTACTATATTCTCTTAGAAAGTCACGTAATTTATCAATAGATTTTTGTCGTACAGTACAAATACTACTACAATTCCAAGTGTACACTGGGGCTGTAGGACGTTTCCCCATAACCTCATCAGCTAACACTTCTTCCTCATTTCTTGAAACCATTTTCTCCTTTTCCATTACACAACCATCTTTAACTTCATAAGCTCGACCACTGGTGTCCACTGCATGCAGCAAACTATTACTTTGAATATAACTCTCTTCATTAAAAAATGGTTCAGTACTTGAACTATGCTTCCATTCTCCTAATAACACTTTACAAAAGTTATTTTCTTTCACTACTCTTTTCCTTTTGCTTTTTGAATTCATTAAATTGACTAATTTATCTAATGTACGAATCCTGTTCAAAATTAAAATGAATAGTTTTCTTTTTAAATCCAAATCCTTTGCAACAATTGATTCAATATGTTTCTTTTTCTTATAAAATGTTGCTTTCTTCCTAAATCTTTTCACATCCTTTAGCAAATTGAACATCACTCTTCTCTGAAATATTTTTCTACAAATGTTTTGAAATTCTGTTTTTCTGTTTAAGTCATTCTTTCTTGCTTCTGATTGTACATTAGCATTTAGTATTTTCTTTCTATTGTCTTGTTGTTTTCTACTTAAAACACTATTTGCAGTGGATATATTTTTTACATTTTTTCTATGTTTGAGGATATTTTTTTAAAAATCCTTAGTCTGCTTATCAGAAGACTTTTTCTTTTTTCCAACATGAGGTTCTTCAACTAATTTTTGTTGTCCAGTTGACTTCAAATATAGATGTTTTTGCTGTTCTTTTCTCTTTCTTGATTTTATAGGCATGTTTAATTTTTTTCAATATTGTTCAGCAATACCTAAAAGAAACTAAAAAAATACCTTTATGTAATTTAAATATATTACTATATTTTTTTTGAGCTTTTCAAATCCTATCATATGAACTGCCCCTTTCCTACGAGTGCAAGTCTTACACAATAAGAGCAACACAAATGAAATCTCTGACAACAATTCCTGTGTGCAGACAGACTCATGGTGTGAAAACGATATTTGATTGGCAATTTCAAAGCACATTTACTACTGTGGTAGAGCAAGTGATAATTACTGTAACAGCCTGACACATTTTCCTTATAGTTTAGAGAGGCAGAAAAGAGCACATGTCCTAACAGCTACTTGAGACCATGAGCATGTGGAACCTGGGTGAGTGATTAGACTAGAGCAAAGAAAATGAGCCTTGGTGACGTTGAATGTTTTAGCGCTACACACTGCTATCTGAAATACCACACAGTGCTGAATAGTAAGCATGGGAGTGCAGGAGAGTCAGCTGCCTGTGTGCTAAGAGTGTGTTTCTGGAGACTGTGTATTGTCAGGTGCAAGAGAGATCTGCATGGACGCTTGCACAACTGCATGAAGACTGCAGAGATGTATGTAAGAGTACATGTGTGGTAAGGGTTAATTGGAGTTTTGAACATGTAGGAACTACCTCACCCATTGCAGGAGTGGAATGAAAATCTACCATGTTGATTTCAAATGTGTTAGCATTTGCCTCTCATTTGTGAGATAGTGATTTGTGCTGAATGCTAACCATCACAGTTCAAGAAAACAAGCTGCCCCTTTCCTACGAGTGCAAGTCTTACAGAACAAGAGCTACACAAATTAAAACTCTGACAACAATTCCTGTGTGCAGACAGACTCATGGTGTGATTCTAGGCAGAAAACGATATTTGATTGGCAATTTCAAAGCACATTTACTACTGTGGTAGAGCAAGTGATAATTACTGTAACAGCCTGGCACATTTTCCTTATAGTTTAGAGAGGCAGAAAAGAGCACATGTCCTAACAGCTACTTGAGACCATGAGCATGTGGAACCTGGGTGAGTGATTAGACTAGAGCAAAGAAAATGAGCCGTGGTGACGTTGAATGTTTTAGCGTTACACACTGCTATCTGAAACACCACACAGTGCTGAATAGTAAGCATGGGAGTGCAGGAGAAGCAGCTGCCTGTGTGCTGAGAGTGTGTTTCTGGAGAGTGTGTATTGTCAGGTGCAAGAGAGATCTGCATGGACGCTTGCACAACTGCATGAAGACTGCAGAGATGTATGTAAGAGTACATGTGTGGTAAGGGTAAATTGGAGTTCTGAACATGTAGGAAATACCTCACCCATTGCAGGAGTGGAAGGAAAATCTACCCTGTTGTTTTCAAATGTGTTAGCATTTGCCTCTCATTTGTGAGATAGTGATTTGTGCTGAATGCTAACCCATCACAGTTCAAGAAACAAGCTGCCACTTTCCTACGAGTGCAAGTCTTACAGAACAAGAGCAACACAAATTAAATCTCTGACAACAATTCCTGTGTGCAGACAGACTCATGGTGTGATTCTAGGCAGAAAACGATATTTGATTGGCAATTTCAAAGCACATTTACTACTGTGGTACAGTAAGTGGTATTTACTGTAACAGCCTGACACATTTTCCTTATAGTTTAGAGAGGCAGAAAAGATCACATGTCCTAACAGCTACTTGAGACCATGAGCATGTGGAACCTGGGTGAGTGATTAGACTAGAGCAAAGGAAATGAGCCTTGGTGACGTTGAATGTGTTAGTGTTACACATTGCTATCTGAAATACCACACAGTGCTGAATAGTAAGCATGGGAGTGCAGGAGAAGCAGCTGCCTGTGTGCTAAGAGTGTATTTCTGGAGACTGTGTATTGTCAGGTGCAAGAGAGATCTGCATGGACACTTGCACAACTGCATGAAGACTGCAGAGATGCATGTAAGAGTACATGTGTGGTAACGGTTAATTGGAGTTTTGAACATATAGGAACTACCTCACCCATTGCAGGAGTGGAAGGAAAATCTACCCTGTTGTTTTCAAATGTGTTAGCATTTGCCTCTCATTTGTGAGATAGTGATTTGGGCTGAATGCTAACCATCACAGTTCAAGAAAACAAGCTGCCCCTTTTCCTGCGAGTGCTAGTCTTCCAGAATAACAGCAACACAAATTAAATCTCTGACAACAATTCCTGTGTGCAGACAGACTCATGGTGTGATTCTAGGCAGAAAACGATATTTGATTGGCAATTTCAAAACACATTTACTACTGTGGTAGAGCAAGTGATAAATACTGTAACAGCCTGACACATTTTCCTTATAGTTTAGAGAGGCCGAAAAGAGCATATGTCCTAACAGGTACTTGAGACCATGGGCATGTGGAACCTGGGTGAGTGATTAGACTAGAGCAAAGGAAATGAGCCTTGGTGACGTTGAATGTGTTAGCGTTACACACTGCTATCTGAAATACCACACAGTGATGGATAGTAAGCATGGGAGTGCAGGAGAATCAGCTGCCTGTGTGCTAAGAGTGTGTTTCTGGAGACTGTGTATTGTCAGGTGCAAGAGAGATCTGCATGGACGCTTGCACAACTGCATGAAGACTGCAGAGATATATGTAAGAGTACATGTGTGGTAAGGGTTAATTGGAGTTTTGAACATGTAGAAAAAACCTCACCTATTGCAGGAGAGGAACGAAAATCTACCCTATTGTTTTCAAATGTGTTAGCATTTGCCTCTCATTTGTGAGATAGTGATTTGTGCTGAATGCTAACCATCACAGTTCAAGAAAACAAGCTGCCCCTTTTCCTGCGAGTGCAAGTCTTGCAGAACAACAGCAACATGAACTAAATCTCTGACAACAATTCCTGTGTGCAGACAGACTTATGGTGTGAACCTAGACAGAAAACAATATTTGATTGGCAATTTCAAAACACATTTACTACTGTGGAAGAGCAAGTGATAATTACTGTAACAGCCTGACACATTTTCCTTATAGTTTAGAGAGGCATAAAAGAGCACATGTCCTAACAGGTACTTGAGACCATGAGCATGTGAAACCTGGGTGAGTGATTAGACTAGAGCAAAGGAAATGAGCCTTGGTACGTTGAATGTGTTAGCGTTACACACTGCTATCTGAAACACCACACAGTGCTGAATAGTATGCATGGGAGTGTAGGAGAAGCAGCTGCCTGTGTGCTAAGAGTGTGTTTCTTGAGACTGTGTATTGTCAGGTGCAAGAGAGATCTGCATGGACGCTTGCACAACTGCATGAAGACTGCAGAGATGTATGTAAGAGTACATGTGTGGTAAGGGTTAATTTGAGTTTTGAACATGTAGGAACTACCTCACCCATTGCAGGAGTGGAACGAAAATCTACCATGTTGTTTTCAAATGTGTTTGCATTTGCCTCTCATTTGTGAGATAGTGATTTGTACTGAATGCTAACCATCACAGTTCAAGAAAACAAGCTGCCCCTTTCCTACGAGTGCAAGTCTTACAGAACAAGAGCAACACAAATTAAATCTCTGACAACAATTCCTGCGTGCAGACAGACTCATGGTGTGATTCTAGGCAGAAAACGACATTTGATTGGCAATTTCAAAACACATTTACTACTGTGGTAGAGCAAGTGATAATTACTGTAACAGCCTGACACATTTTCCTTATAGTTTAGAGAGGCCGAAAAGAGCACATGTCCTAACAGGTACTTGAGACCATGAGTATGTGGAACCTGGGGAGTGATTAGACTAGAGCATAGGAAATGAGCCTTGGTGATGTTGAATGTGTTAGCGTTACACACTGCAATCTGAAATACCACACAGTGCTGGATAGTAAGCATGGGAGTGCAGGAGAATCAGCTGCCTGCGTGCTGAGATTGTGTTCCTGGAGACTGTGTATTGTCAGGTGCAAGAGAGATCTTCATGGACGCTTGCACAACTGCATGAAGACTGCAGAGATATATGTAAGAGTACATGTGTGGTAAGGGTTAATTGGAGTTTTGAACATGTAGAAACTACCTCACCTATTGCAGGAGTGGAACGAAAATCTACCCTGTTGTTTTCAAATGTGTTAGCATTTGCCTCTCATTTTTAAGATAGTGATTTGTGCTGAATGCTAACCATCACAGTTCAAGAAAACAAGCTGCCCCTTTTCCTGCGAGTGCAAGTCTTACAGAACAACAGCAACACAAATTAAATCTCTGACAACAATTCCTGTGTGCAGACAGACTCATGGTGTGAATCTAGGCAGAAAACAATATTTGATTGGCAATTTCAAAACACATTTACTACTGTGGAAGAGCAAGTGATAATTACTGTAACAGCCTGACACATTTTCCTTATAGTTTAGAGAGGCATAAAAGAGCACATGTCCTAACAGCTACTTGAGACCATGAGCATGTGGAACCTGGGTGAGTGATTAGACTTGAGCAAAGGAAATGAGCCTTGGTGACGTTGAATGTGTTAGCGTTACACACTGCTATCTGAAATACCACACAGTGCTGAATAGTAAGCATGGGAGTGCAGGAGAACCAGCTGCCTGTGTGCTAAAAGTGTGTTTCTTGAGACTGTGTATTGTCAGGTGCAAGAGAGATCTGCATGGACGCTTGCACAACTGCATGAAGACTGCAGAGATGTATGTAAGAGTACATGTGTGGTAAGGGTTAATTTGAGTTTTGAACATGTAGGAACTACCTCACCCATTGCAGGAGTGGAACGAAAATCTACCTTGTTGTTTTCAAATGTGTTTGCATTTGCCTCTCATTTGTGAGATAGTGATTTGTACTGAATGGTAACCATCACAGTTCAAGAAAACAAGCTGCCCCTTTCCTACGAGTGCAAGTCTTACAGAACAAGAGCAACACAAATTAAATCTCTGACAACAATTCCTGTGTGCCCACAGACTCATGATGTGATTCTAGGCACAAAACAGTATTCCTGGGTGATACCAGTACACCTTAACTTATGGTGAAGACATACTCCATAATATCTTACAAGTTCAAGGCATTTAAATATCTTCCAAAACATAAAATGTAAAACACAACTTTAAAAGTAGAAACAAATTTCTATTATTTATATCAAAATGCACCACATAAATCACCTCTCAAATTCATAACTCACCTTTAAAAGTAGTTAGTTGAGAAAGAAATGTGGCACTCACACAGCAGATTATCAGAGCCAGAATCTCTGAGCTGTACTCCTCTCACCAGAACCAGTAAATGGCAAACTTTCCCTCTCTTTTTTCACACATATACATGTTAACTTCAAATCACATTGCTTCCCACATTTTTTCAAATGGAAACACACATTTCTATTGGTTGCAAATTTCAACCCTTTCCAAATGATTCCTACCCCCAACATGACTTCTGCCTGCTAGCATAGCAACAGGTCATGGAACACTGATGTGACCAGAGAGGTCAGAAGTTCAGCACACAATGTTTCTAATCCAAAGAGAAAGAGTGCTTGACTTTTCAAACCTAACAGCAAATATAAACATACAGCCTATTTGTTAGTGTAGAATGGTCTGAAACAGCCAATGAGTTCTTTTTATTAAAAAAAAAGTATGTAAGCCACCATTTTACAACGATCTTTCTTTTCATATTGCCATTCTACTGAAAGACACCTTCTGAGTGCATCCAGATCTCCTTGAAAGATGTTCACAGTGTGGATTGTAGGTCATAGCTATGTCTTCTGGAGTGAAAAGTATGCAGAAAAAAGAGGTATTGTGAAAGACCTTGCTTTGCCAAATGTGGACATTAAATGGATTGTTCAGAGACGGTTAAAGTGGCACCAATTAATGCCTTTGGTGAAATCCTTTCTACATCTCCCACAGCCTAACCCTTTAATTGTGCACTGTGGTGGAAATGACCTAGGCACTTTAACTGGGGTAGGTCTGGAAATGCATGTTAAGGACACCTTTGTGCAATTGATGTCACTTTTTCCACAAACTACCTTTGTATATTCTAATATATGCCAAAGGCAAAAGTGGAACTGGTCCAACCAATATTGTCCGCAGATTGAGAAAGCAAGAAAGCACGTCAATAAGTCTGTTTCTGCTTTCCTCAGAGACTATGGTATGGGTTCATATATACCACAACAACTTGCGTTACAACATGCAAGGCATTTATAGAGGAGACGGTGTACATTTCACAGATGAAGGGAACAGAGTCTTCCTCTTGAACTTTAGACTGTGCATCGGTAGCAACAGATCATGGAACACTGGTGTGAGCAGAGAGGTCAGAAGTTCAGCACACAATGTTTCTAATCCAAAGAGCAAGATTGCTTGACTTTTCAAACCTAACAGCAAATCCAAAGTAATGTTCTGTGGGAACACATTTTTCTGAACCAATACAAAACATGCTTTTAAAAATGTAAACATACAGCCTAGTTTTTAGTGTTGAATGGTCTGAAACAGCCAATGAGTTCTTTTTATTTAAAAAAAAGTATGTAAGCCTCCATTTTACAACTATCTTTCTTTTCATATTGCCATTCTACTGAAAGACACCTTCTGAGTGCATCCAGGTCTCCTCCTCACTCCCTGAAGTAGACTGCTTTTCTGCCATTTTCAAGTAAAATTGATAGCTGTTCAGCTCCTTGTCCCAAGAAATAAGAAGAAATAGTGAGGGGAGTGGGTGTGGTGTTTGAAGATTCTGGAACAGAAACTACTATGAACCAATGCTTCTGAGTGCATCCAGATCTCCTCCTCACTCCCTGAAGTAGACTGCTGTTCTGCCATTTTCAAGTAAAATTGATACCTGTTCAGCTCCTTGTCCCAGGAAATAAGAAGAAATAGTGAGGGGAGTGGCAAGGCATTTATAGAGGAGACGGTGTACATTTCACAGATGAAGGGAACAGAGTCTTCCTCTTGAACTTTAGACTCTGCATCGGTACTTACTTATAGGTACCAAAAAACACTCCATTAACACAACGGCTCTTTTTAGAGCCAACCAACATCTAAACACTTAAACACAACGGCTCTTTTTAGAGCCCACCAACATCTAAACACTTAAACTTGATTTTTAATTCTATTTTTTTTACGAATTTTTTGCCGCCGTGCGCGCACCCAGCGATTTTTTGGAAAAAAAAAATTCACCCTTCGGGATCCTTCAGGGACCCCCTGACAAAGGCTAGGGGGTCAGGAACTCTCTACCCTGCCCCCTTTTCACGTTCTCCACCTTTCTTTTTCACTGTCACACACAAAATGGCGTCACACACTTCCTGATTTCGACCAATTCGAATGTTGACTGACATCTAACCACCAATCAGAATTACGCTCGCGGACATTTAGTGCGCGCACGATGCGCGCATATAGATATTTATTTACATTTAACTGCAATTTTCTCAGGAACTACTGAACAGATTGACACCATATATGCAAAAGGCACATGCCTGACCTGAGGACTACCTCTTTGCCAAATTTCAAGTAATTCTGTTTAGCCGTTCGGGCTGTACCTTCGACTAAAGGTCCTATGGGAAAATGCATGGGGAAAACGTGTTTTGGGACCACCCTTTTTTCTCAGCCCCCGCCTGACGAATCACCCCGAGACTTTCAGGGTGGGAGCTGAGCGGAGCGCCCCATTAGTTTTGAAAATGTCACAAAGATAAGTCAACCGGCGCCAAAGTTATTCAAAATAGAATTTTCAGATTTCCTATGGGAACTCGGTCCTAACTAAAACTATCTACTGGTGACCGCCAGTAAATAATGTATATATATATCTATAGCTATATATATATATATGTTGGCGGCCTGCTCGGTCGCGAAGACGCCCCCCTGCTATCCCAGCAGATCCTGTGTTTGGTGAAAACTAAGCGCGTGAAGGAACGAGGGGGTCCGTGTGAGTGGACATTGGAACAGACAGTCTGAGCAGTGTGTTTTATCCCTCCAGCCCACTGGGGTAAAAACAATGATTAATTTGAAAGGCACAGCAGCACTCACTCGAGAGTAAGTAAAAGGGAACCACAAGTACCAGCATACCTTTGGACACGCCCACTGGGGAGGGACTTGGACAGTTTATCAGGTGTTCCCCAGGCGCTGTTGTTTGCAGTTCTTCATGCCCGTGAACAAGGACACAGTGGTGTTTGAAACGGGTAGGGCGATTTTACTAATGGGATGGTATTCTGTGCTGCCCTGCTGAAGTTCTCCATTAAAGGAAGTAAACCTCCTCGTGAGTTGGCGTCTTCTATTGGGGCAACCTTTATGTTGGAATGTTGGCGGCCTGCTCGGTCGCGAAGACGCCCCCCTGCTATCCCGGCAGATCCTGTGTTTGGTGAAAACTAAGCGCGTGAAGGAACGAGGGGGTCCGTGTGAGTGGACATTGGAACAGACAGTCTGAGCAGTGTGTTTTATCCCTCCAGCCCACTGGGGTAAAAACAATGATTAATTTGAAAGGCACAGCAGCACTCACTCGAGAGTAAGTAAAAGGGAACCACAAGTACCAGCATACCTTTGGACACGCCCACTGGGGCGGGACTTGGACAGTTTATCAGGTGTTCCCCACGCGCTGTTGTTTGCAGTTCTTCAAGCCCGTGAACAAGGACACAGTGGTGTTTGAAACGCGTAGGGCGATTTTACTAATGGGATGGTATTCTGTGCTGCCCTGCTGAAGTCCTCCATTAAAGGAAGTAAACCTCCCCGTGAGTTGGCGTCTTCTATTGGGGCAACCTTTACGTTGGAATATGTATATATATATATAATTCACTTAAAAAACCATAGGTTTCACACATGTTATAGTTAGCTGGGCATTTTCCTCGTGAAAAACCAATGAAATTCCCCCGTTATAGTTAGTGCAGGCAACTATAACTCACGCGACCGTAATCCGCTGCTGATGACGTCAGATATTACATCACTGTATTTACACATTTATATACCCATGTCTTCTTCCTTTTTTTTTAGCTATACATATATATATTTTTTTTTTTCAGAAAGACACATATGTCATCAGTGATGTAATATCTGACGTCATCAGCAGCGGATTACGGTCGCGTGAGTTATAGTTGCCTGCACTAACTATAACAGGGGAATTTCATTGGTTTTTCATGAGGAAAATGCCCAGCTAACTATAACATGTGTGAAAACTATGGTTTTTTAAGTGAATTTGCATGGTTTTTTAAATGCTAATTCCTAACTATAACGTGTGTGAAACCTATGGTTTTTTCAGTGAATTTGTACGGTTTTTTAAATGCTAAGTTACTTTACGCCGTTCGTGCCATGCGCGCACGGTGGGCCCACTTCACGCAGTTCGTTCCGTGCGTGTTCCGTGCGCTTTGCGCACCGCGCGCCCACTTTACGCAGTTAGTGCCGTGCACGCATGGTGCACTTTGCGCACCGTGCACGCACGGTGGGCACGCAGTGCGCTACGCACACCGCGCGCCCACGTTACGCTTAATAGGCCATGTACGCACGGTGCGCTTCGCGCACCGTCCGCACAAGGAGGACACATGATACGCTTTGTTGTTAAGGGTTTTGGCATAAAATGTTAACACTAGTTAAGACATGCACGAACACTGCGCTACGCGCAGCGTGCGCATACGGGGGGACTGACATTGCAAGTTTATTTTTAAGCATTTACAACGTGCGCGCTTGCTGCGCGAACCTCGCGGAAATTTTTTCATTTCTATAGTGCGCGCACGCTTCGCGCACTCGGCGAATTACCGAAAAAAATTAAATCTTTTTAATTGCCCTTGAGGGACCTCTTGGGACCCCTTGACCCCTGCTACGGGGTCAGGAACTGTCCAGCGTGCCCCCTTTACATGTTTTTCTCCTTTGTGTTTCACCCCCCTCTCAGTGCGAGAGACAAAATGGCGGCCGACACTTCCAGGTTTCGACCGATTCGAATGTTTACTAAGATGTAACAACCAATCAGAAGTGCGCTCGCGGACGGCCGAGAGCGCGCTCCCTGCGCACACGCTGCGCGCGTATAGATATATATATTGATTTAAATGCTATTTTCTCAGAAAATACTGAACAGATTTACACCAAACCTGCAAAAGGCACCAAACGGACGTTAGGCCTACCTCTCTGCCAAATTTCACGTAATTCTGTTCAGCCGTTCGGGCTGTAGCTGCGACTAAAGTCCCTATGGAAAAATCCATGGGGAAAATGTGTTTAGGGACCCCCCTTTTTCTCGTCCCCCACTTGACGAATCACCCCGAGACTTTCAGGGTAGGAGCGGAGTGGAGCGCCCCATTAGTTTTGAAAATTTCGCTAAGATTCGTCAATCGGCGCCAAAGTTATTCAAAATAGAATTTTGAGATTTCCTATGGAAACTCGGTCCTAACTATAACTATCTACTGGCGACCGCCAGTAGATAATATATATATATATATATATATATATATATATATATATGTATATATATAAATATAACCTGCCGGCGGTTGCCAGTAGGTAGTTATGGTTATGACCTTGTTTCCATAGGAAAAGTGTTTTCGTATTTTCCAATATCTTTGGCGCCATTTGACGATTCTATGTTACATTTTCAAAACTAATGGGGGGGCTCTAGTCTGCTCCTGTCTTGGGGCTAAGAAGAAAGGGGGGTCCCAAAATGCGTTTTCTCTATGTTAATTCCCATAGAAAGCCTTTGGTGCAGCTACAGCCTGAACTGCTGAACAGAATTACACCAAATTTGGCAGAGAGGTAGCTCTTTGTCCAGAGTGCACTCTTTACTTTTCACAGAGTAAATCCATTTAGTAGTTCCTGAGAAATTCAAACATAAATAAATATTGATATCTGTTGACTGCGATGGATCCGCGAAACCTCCCGATGACGAGATTGTCTCTGATTGGCTGCCAACACTTAAAACCAGAAAGTGTTGGCAGCCATCTTGTGACTTAGTAGAACCGAGTCACATAAAAAAGGTTAAAAAAAAGGATAGTGGGGTGGGTAGAAATACCATGACCCCCACAGGGACCAACAAAGCGCCAAAAAGCATTAAACAAAAGAATTTACAGGATTCACGCAGGGTACGCGAATCCCATCAGAAAATTTAAAAAATGAACTAAGCCCATGGGACCATAGGCTTCAGTGACATCATAGTTAGGCTGACATTTTGTGCCTACAAAACCCAAGATATTCAGCTGTTATCGTTCGCTGTGCTAACTATAACTCTCACCCCGGCAATGTACTGCTGATGACGTCACATATTAAATCACTCATGACATGGTCAGTGACAACACTGATGACATCACTGATTACATCATCCAGTTAATCTCTGACTGAACTAGACACAAGGCCTAGAGCCTGTAGAATCGCTGGGACCCCAAGGAACCACCCAAGGTAGTGACACAGGGGACCCACGGGGGCCGTGTGCAGTGTGTAAACACAACCGCCGGTTCCCGTTAGGTTCTATTGGCAATGTTGCGGTGCAGACCAGCAAGGTCTGAGGGACACACCCAGCGAAAGTAAGTCGGGCACGTCTGGAGCAACCAGGAAAGCCCAAGCAGCAGAGAAGTTGCCTTTGTGGGGACCCACTAGCCAACAGACTAGCGATCATGAAGGAGCCTCAAGCGGTCGCACTGGAACCTGGCCCATGGGTCACTCGTGGAGTGAAGGCCAGAGATCTTCAGTGCAGTCAGTGCTAAAGGCTGGGGCTACTCGGAGCCCAAAGCAGAACTTCAAGGATAAACAGGAAGTCAATGTATCAGCAATAGTACGCATTGCCCAGGGGTCATGGTTCCTCATCACCCACGATAGCGATGAGCCTCAGCTTTGCTGTGGACTCAGGGTGGCCTCGGGGAAGTCAGGAAATTCACCTCTGGTGATGCAGAGTCTTCGGAGTCCAACGAGAGTTTCAGATTTGCAGACCAGACAGTTGCTTCTTTGGTGCCTGCCAAGCAGCAGGGAAGTCACTCCTTGACCCTAAGGGAGATTTCTTCAGTCTTCTAGTCAGGATACTAAGTTTGTGGGTTGGACATACTCTAGGGACTCACCTATGGGAGGGTTTGGAAAGAGGGGTGGTTACACTCATTCCCTTTTGTCCAGTTTTGTATCAGAGCAGGGCAGGTAGGCCCTGCAACCGGTTTGAACTGGACTATGCACAGGGACACCAAGTGTGTCCCCAGTGCAGGACTTCAAAGCACCAGAGAGTGCTCCCGCCCAGCCCCAATACACATCTTCATATTAAATATTAAATCACTCATGACATGGTCAGTGACAACACTGATGACATCACTGATTACATCATCCAGTTAATCTCTGATGTTTTTTAAATTATAATCTCTCACTTTAATGTGCCTGAAAGTGTGTTTTTTCCAGTAAATTCTAAGGCTTATTAAATGCTAAATTCTAACTATGCCTACATCGGTAGGACATGTACAGAAAGAGGAAGAAAGGTGCAGAAAGAAGCAAGAGAGGGGCAGAAAGAGGAACAAAGGTGCAGAAAAAAGTAAAATAATGGCAGAAAGAGCCAATAGAAGTCCAGAAAGAGGAAGAAAAGTTCAGAAAGAACCAAGAGAAGTGCAGAAAGAAGCAACAGAGGTGCAGAAAGAGGCCTACTTTGATGGTACCTTTCCACAGACACAAACAAAGTAGCTTAATCACTCATCCTCCTCCCAAGATGTCTTTTCTCTTGAAGGTTCACTATTCATCAACTGCTAAGAATGTTAGACCTTCCAAAAAATAAACAGCAGTCCTAACCATATCACTGTTGTAAGTCTCACCAAGTTTGTGAAGGTGTGCATGTGTGTGTCTGTGCATTTACCTAGTGACATGTTACATACAAATACTTGAATACCTGTGTTTCTAACAGCATACTCTGTAAATGTGTCCAAAAGAAGGTGTATGTATTTATTTCTGCTCATAATACAGGGCACATGGGTATTGAATAGAATACTTGAGGGACTCTATAACACTTACATACGTCAGACAACCGAATGACAAAGCAGAACTAAGAAGATTTGACCACCTATAGAAGAAGGTACCTGCTTTTTCAAATACCATCTTCAGATGAATAAGACATGTGAAAATACATGTACAAGTAGACACATACCACAATCTCGAGAGCACACAGACCTTTAAACTTGACAGCTTACGCGTAAAGAAATAAGAGAGGTGCAGAAAGATATAATAGAGTTGCAGAAAGATGCAAGAGAGGTGAAGAAAGAGGAGAGAGGTGCAGAAAGAGGCAAGAGAAGTGCAGAGCGAAGTAACAGAAATGCAGAAAGAGGCAAGCGAACTGCAGAAAGAAACAACAGAGGTGCAGAAAGAGGCAATAGAAGTGCAGAAAGAGGCAAGAGAGGTACAGAAACAGGCAAGAGATATACAGAAAGAGGGAACTGGGGTGGATAAAAAAGCAGGAGAAGTGCAGAAAGAACCAACTGAGGTGCAGAAAGAGGCAAGAGGGATAAACAAATAGGCAAGAGAAGTGCAGAATGAAGCAACAGAGGTGTAGAATGAGACATGAGGGGTGCAGAAAGAGGCAACAGTGGTACAGGAAGAGGCAAGAGAGGTGCATAAACCGGCAAGAGGGCTGCAGAAAGAGGCAAGAGAAGTGCAGAAATAAGCAACATAGGTGCAGTAAGAGGCAAGAGAAGTGCAGAAAGAGGGAACAGAGGTACAGAAAGAGGCATTATAGGTGAGGAAAGAGGGAAGAGAGTGCAAAAAGAGGCAAGAGTAGTACAGAAAGAAGCAAGTGAGAAGCAGAAAGAGGCAACAGAAATGCAGAAAGAGGCAATGCAGGTGTAGAAACAGACAAGAGAAGTGCAGATAGATTCTGTCTAGTATTCAAGATCTATTCCAATATCTTTTTCAGATGACTTTAGTTCTTTTTCTCTTTTTCGAGATTGGTCACATCTCTATCTCTGGTTTTTCGTATGGGTTACGATCCTTTGGCTTGTTTGTCTCTTGCAAAATTTTTGGGTTTTTTTGTTTTTCCTTTTTCACTTATAGGTTATTTTTTGATGTGTAATTTAATTTTGGTATTTAGGCTGATTTGTATCCAAATTGCACTATGGTGAAAGTGACATCTATTTTCTTCTTCACTCTTTCTTCTCCTGCTTCTCTCCTTTATTTCTATGATGCTCCTTTCCTTTCTATCTCTTACCTGTATTATCTCCTGTGCATCACTTTTTGATTAATAAACATGATTATATGTTCTTTTCTTGTGAACTTGAAATATACAGTTTTGTTCACTATTTATAGTATGTCATTATTGTCAATAAGCTTTATCTTGGTTCTGGGCTAGTCATACTTTGGTATTCTTGTTTTTTTGATATATATGTGTTCGTGGATTTTTATTTTTTATTTTTTTTTTCTCTCTTAATGTGTTGTATTGTGGATTGGTTGTCTTTATTGTGCTTTTTAATGTATATATATGTATATTTATGTGCAAAAAATGTCTTTGTGATTGTTACAGCCTTGACGAAGTTCCCGTGGCACTAGGGAACGAAACGCGTTGGCTGTGTGCCGTTTTTAGTAAAACAACTGCAAATAAAAGAAGAATCGTTTTGGACTTCAAGTGTATTTCCTGTAAGACTTAGCCTGATGGCTGCTCTCCATAGCTACCACTAGGATAGCTTTCAATAAAGGCTGTATTTAACCTATAACCAATAAGGGGATGTTTGGACTGGTACAGGGTGCCCACTATAACTAGTGGACAGCATATACCAGGCCAACTTCTCACACTTGCTGCACTCCTCTTGCCTCTTTCTGCACCTCTGTTGGTTCATTCTTCACTTCTCTTTCTGTACTACTTTTGCCTGTTTCTACACATCTATTACCACTTTATGCATTTCTGCTGTGTATTTCTACACCTCACTTGCTTCTTTTTGCACCCCTCTTGCGTCTTTCTGTACTCCTTCTGCCTCTTACTTCACCCCTCTTTCTGCTCCTCTCTTGTGTCGTTATGTACCCCTGTTCCCTTTTTCTGCACTTCTCTTTCTTGTTTCTACGCCTCTCTTTCCTCTTTTTGCATCCCTCTTGCCTCTTTATGCAACTCACTTGCCAGTTTCTGCACCTCCGTTGGTTCTTTCAACACTTCTCTTGGCTCTTTCTGCACTACTTTTGCCTGTTTCTTCACATTTCTTGTAACTTTCTGCATTTCTGCTGCCTCTTTCTGCACCTCACTTGCTTCTTTTTGCACCCCTCTTGCTGCTTTCTGTACCCCTCCTGCCTCTTACTGCACCCCTCTTTCTGCACCTCTCTTGCATCGTTATGCACCCATATTCCCTTTGTATGCACTTCTCTTGCCTGTTTCTACACCTCTCTTCTTTTTGCATCCCTCTTGCGTCTTTATGCACCCCACTTGCCTCTTTCTGCACCTCTCTTGCCTGGTTCTGCAACTATCTTGCCCCTTTCTGCAGTTGTCTTACCTCCTTCTGCACCTATGTTGCTTCTTTCTGCACCTCTCTTGTTTCTTTCTGCTACCCTCTTGCCTGTTTCTGCACCTCACTTGCCTCTTTGTGTAACTCTCTTGCCGCTTTCTGCACCTTCCTTGACTCTTTCTGCACCCCACTTGCCTCTTTCTGCACTTTTCTTGCATTTTTTCTGCACATATCTTGTTTATTTCTGCAACTCTCTTTTCTCTTTTATCACTTCTCTTGCTTCTTTCTGCACCTCTGTTGCCTATTTCAGCACTTCTCTTGGCTCTTTCTGCACGTACCCGGCTTTTTTCAACACCAGTTTTTTTCTGCATTTATTTTCCTTCTTTCTGCACTTCTTTTTCAGATTCCTGCACCCCTCTTTCCTCTTTCTGTATCCCTCTTCCCTTTTTCTGTATCTCTCTTGCCTCTTTCTGCACCCCATTTACCTCTTTCTGAAGATCTCTTGCCTCTTTCTGCACCAGTCTTGCCTCTTTCTGTACCTATGTTGCTTCTTTCTGCACTGTTCTTTTCTCTTTCTGCACCCCTCATGACTCTTTCTGAACCTATGCTTGTTCTTTCTGCACTTCTCTTGTTTTTTCTACACCTTTCTTGCTTCTTGCTGCACCCCTCTTGCCACTTTCTGCCACCCTCTTGCCTCTTTCTGCACCTCACTTGCCTCTTTCTGCACCTCTCTTGCCTCTTTCGGCACCTCTCTTGTCTCTTTCTGCACCACACTTGCATCTTTCTACACTTCTCTTGCTTTTTTCTGCACATCTCTTGATTATTTCTGTAACTTTATTGTCTCTTTCATCACCTCTCTTGCTTCTTTCTGCACATTGTTGCTTCGTTAAGCGCTCTTCTTTGCACTTTCTGCACCACCCAAGGTAGTGACGTAGGAGACCCATGGGGGACACGTGCAGTGTTAGAACACAGACGCAAATCGCCGTTAACTTCTATGGGGAAAGTCGCGGTTGGAAAATTACAAGTTAAGTGTGAGAAGGTGGCCTGAGATATGCTGTCCACTAGTTCTAGTGGGCACCTTGTATCAGTCCAAACAACCCCTTATGGTGATAGATTATAGACAACCTTTATTGAAAGCAATCCTAGTGGTAGCTATGGAGAGCAGCCTTCAGGCTAAGTCTTGAAGGAATGTAAAGCAGCTTGTTTTACCAGTCTATAATCTCTAGAATGATCAAATGAAAGGACAACCACACCAGGTATATATTTAAAATATATGTATTTAGGATAAAACACACCCCTCTTGTCTCTTTATGAGACT
The DNA here is from genome assembly GCF_964204655.1 of Triturus cristatus. Taxonomy (NCBI): domain Eukaryota; kingdom Metazoa; phylum Chordata; class Amphibia; order Caudata; family Salamandridae; genus Triturus; species Triturus cristatus. The sequence goes on along the minus strand of NC_140588.1, from coordinate 1,107,027,805 downwards.
GGAGTTTGAAGTACTTAAACTACAAGATAGCAATCATCAGTAATAGCACAAATATATGTTTCGGCCCAGGGGCGTACCAAACCATATACCAATAAAGTGGTATAACAACCACGACTGAACTAGACACAAGGCCTAGAGCCTGTAGAATCGCTGGGACCCCAAGGAACCACCCAAGGTAGTGACACAGGGGACCCACGGGGGCCGTGTGCAGTGTGTAAACACAACCGCCGGTTCCCGTTAGGTTCTATTGGCAATGTTGCGGTGCAGACCAGCAAGGTCTGAGGGACACACCCAGCGAAAGTAAGTCGGGCACGTCTGGAGCAACCAGGAAAGCCCAAGCAGCAGAGAAGTTGCCTTTGTGGGGACCCACTAGCCAACAGACTAGCGATCATGAAGGAGCCTCAAGCGGTCGCACTGGAACCTGGCCCATGGGTCACTCGTGGAGTGAAGGCCAGAGATCTTCAGTGCAGTCAGTGCTAAAGGCTGGGGCTACTCGGAGCCCAAAGCAGAACTTCAAGGATAAACAGCAAGTCAATGTATCAGCAATAGTACGCGTTGCCCAGGGGTCATGGTTCCTCATCACCCACGATAGCGATGAGCCTCAGCTTTGCTGTGGACTCAGGGCGGCCTCGGGGAAGTCAGGAAATTTACCTCTGGTGATGCAGAGTCTTCGGAGTCCAACGAGAGTTTCAGATTTGCAGACCAGACAGTTGCTTCTTTGGTGCCTGCCAAGCAGCAGGGAAGTCACTCCTTGACCCTAAGGGAGATTTCTTCAGTCTTCTAGTCAGGATACTAAGTTTGTGGGTTGGACATACTCTAGGGACTCACCTATGGGAGGGTTTGGAAAGAGGGGTGGTTACACTCATTCCCTTTTGTCCAGTTTTGTATCAGAGCAGGGCAGGTAGGCCCTGCAACCGGTTTGAACTGGACTATGCACAGGGACACCAAGTGTGTCCCCAGTGCAGGACTTCAAAGCACCAGAGAGTGCTCCCGCCCAGCCCCAATACACATCTTCATATCTGGGGAGGTGGTTACATCTCCCTGGGACAGGAAACCTATGGTCCAGGCCTCCCCTGCTGGAGTTTCGGTCAGCAGTAGGAGGCCAGACCCGTGTCTGTGGCAGAGGCATCCATTTTGTGATGCCAGGGCTGTAGAAAGTCCTACCGGATTAGACCAGTGTGAACATGTCTCTCCCTCTAGAAGGGTGGAATGCTACCCCTCCTGCCAGAACTGGTGGGGGTAGTATTCTAAAGGGTATGACACCAAACACGACATGTTTCCATGAAGCAAGTCCAAAGTTAGCCTTTACCGTTTAAGAGTATATGGTCAGGCTGCACCACAAACAGCATCAGAGGAGGTATTCCGAATGCTGCAGAGGGTCTCTGCTCATACAGGGGTACCCTCTCACATAAAAACCAAGCACTCTGCCTTCAGGATTGTCAAGGCCTGCTATAGGAGTGACATATAGGTTTTATATGTGTGTGCAATGGTAGTGATATAGGTAGCTTATACCACTGTAAGGGGTGTAAGCACACCCTTACCCAGGCTGCAGTAGCAGACCTGTGGTACCATTTTGGAGTGCTTCCCAGGGGTGGCATAATACATGCTTCAGCCCCTGGCAGGCCTCTGAGGTATCTATGCCATAGGTACATAGCATACCATATGAAGTGGCTTATAAGGCTCTCCAGAATCCAATTACATAGGTACCTAATGTACATGGAAACCATTTTAGAGAGGAAGCAGCTAGGCTGGGGTCCTGATTAGCAGGGCCACAGCCAGACTAAGGTAAAAAAAACACAGAAACACCAGCACAAAGTGGGGGTACACATGTGAAGCAGATCCTACTCTCCTACACAACCCCCCTAAAACGCAGGGACATTAAACTAACCTTGACCAGTTGAGTATTCATGTTCTAAGTGGAAATACCTAGAGAGTCCATCTGAATTGGCATGGTTACTCCCAGGTCTATGTTCCACTGTAAAGTCCATTCCCTGTAGGGAAATGGACCACCTAAGCAGTTTGGGGTTTTCACCCTTCATTTGTTTGAGCATAAGAGGGGCTTGTGATCTGCCTGAACACGGAAGTGAGTACCAAACAAGTATGGCCTCAACTTCTTCAGAGCCCAAACCACAGCAAAGGCCTCCCTCTCAGTGGCTGACCAACGTTTCTGTCTAGGGGTCAGCCTTCTGCTTATGAAAGCTACTGACTGATCCTGACCTTCTTCATTCAATTGTGACAGTACAGCCCCCACCCCCAAATCAGATGCATCTGTTTGGACAATGAACTCCTTGGAGTAGTCAGGACTCTGCAGAATGGGAGCAGTGCACATGGCCTGCTTCAAGTCACGAAATGCCTTTTGACTGCTAGCAGTTCACTGAACCTTTTTGGGCATCTTTTTAGAAGTTAAGTCATTCAGGGGTATCACTATTGATCCATTCCCCTTGACAACTCTCCTATAGTGCCCGGTCAGGCCTCAGAAGGCTCTCACCTAAGTCTGGGTAATTGGAGCAACGCATTCCATTATGTTATGGATTTTGCTCTGCAATGGTTGAACCTGGCCTCCACCTACAAGGTGGCCCAGGTATACAACCTGACTCTGCCCTATCTGGCACTTAGTAGCCTTGATACTTAGGCCTGCTTTTTCCAGGGCCTCCAAAAGATTCCTCAGGTGGACTAGGTGATCCTCCCAGGTGGAGCTAAAGACAGCAATATCATCTAGATATGCTGCACTAAAGTCTTCCAGGCCTGTAAGGACTTGATTCACCGACCTTTGGAAAGTGGCAGGTGCATTCTTCAAACCAAAGTGCATTACCACAAATTGATAGTGCCCACTAGGGGTATAAAATGCTGTCTTTGGCTTTGTATCATCAGATAGTCGGATCTGCCAGAAGCCAGCTGTCACGTCAAATGTGCTTAGATACTTGGCTGAAGCAACAGTATTGATTAGCACATCTGCCCTGGGGATGGGATGGGCATCAGTCCTAGTGACTGCACTGAGACCCCTGTAATCTACACAGAACCTCATTTATCTCTTGCCATCTGTGGTGTGAGGTTTAGGTACCAGGACTACTGGACTAGCCCAAGGGCTAACTGAGGGTTCAATAACTCCCACATCCAACATCTTTTTGACTTCTGTCCCTATACAGTCCCTGACATGGTCAGGTTGCATGTAGATCTTATTCTTCACAGGTAGACTGTCCCCATTGTCCACTTCATGAGTGCACCAGGTGGTCTGACTTGGAGTCAGAGAAAACATATGTCTAAACTGGCTGAGAAGGTTTCTGCAGTCCGTTTGCTGCTTATCTGAATCAGCTGTTGCACCAGTACCTGGTAGGCTCAGATCTGACCTCACCCCACGTATTGGGAAAGAAGGCAGACAAGTGGGTTAGAACTAGGGTGAGGCAGAAGATACAGAACCAAGGTTGTGAACCCAAGAAGCAAGATCCTAAAAACTCTGACAAGGGTTGGGAGAAGGGTAAAGACCAGAAGTCTTCACAAGGCCAACAACAATCTTCTTCAAAAGAAACCATGGTGCAAAATATGTAAGCAGAAAACTCACTGGACCTGTGACTGCACCAAGTCCAAACAATCTACTCCTGCCACCATTTCCCCTAAGGCAACCCTGCCCCCTACTACAGCTGCAATTGATGGTTGTAATGTCTAGAATAAGGGTGTACTAGGGTTGACCCTGGGTCCTGAGATGGGCTCTGGCCTTGTCAGAGTACCAACTCAGGCTGTTCTAGTCTGTGATGGAGGCATGGGTATGTCCTCCTTTGTGAGTCCCAGTAATCTGGGCAAATACAGACAAGAGTATTTAATAAATGGAATAGAGGATTTGGCATTCAGGGACACAGGAGCAAGTGTCACAATGGTGACAAAAGATCTTGTGGATCCTGGGCAGATTATACTTGGTGAAATGTACCAAGTGACAAATGCTAGCAATGTCAGAACAGACCATTCTCTGGCAGTTGTTAACTTCTCCTGGGAGGGGTAACTGGCCTTAAGAAGGTTGTGGTAAGTGCAGACCTACCAGTACAGTGCTTTCTTGGCAATGATCTAGAGACTTCAGCTTGGGCTGAAGTGGAGCTCAGGACACATGCAGAAATGTTAGCGATCCCTGCTCATGTCTTTGCTGTGACTAGGTCACAGGCCAAAATGTCTAAAGCGGGACAGCCCCTGGATTCTGGAACAATGGACCAGGTAGCTCACAAGAAGAGGAGCAGTAGGGTTATGGCAGAGCCTTCCCACCTGACTCAGAATGCTGATCAGTCTCCTCAGGGAGATGATCTTGAGCCTGAAGAAGGAACTGCCCAGAGGAGCTTGAACCTGACCTGGTTGAGTTCTTGGGGTCAGGGGGCCCTTCCAGTTCTGATCTGAGCCAAGAGCAGAAAACCTGCCCCTCTCTTGAACCCCTCAGAAAGCAAGCTGCTGAAGAGGCTGCTGGGAATGCTAGTGGCACCCATAACGTTTATTTGGATGATTGAATCCTTTACTCAGAGAGTAGAGACCCCAAGCCTGGTGCATCCAGGAGGTCGGTTATACCTCTGAAGTTTAGGGGCTTCCTATTGATACTATCCCATGATATTCCCCTAGCAGGACACCTGGGCCAGAACAAGACCTGGGACAGAATTGTCCCTCATTTTCACTGGCCCCACATGTCTGAAGACACCAAGGAGTTCTGTTGCTCCTGTGTAACCTGCCAGGCCAGTGGCAAAGCAGGTGGCACCACAAAGGCCCCCCTGATACCACTACCTGTGGTGGGGGTTCCCTTTGAAAGAGTAGGGATTGACATTGTTAGTTCCATGGATCCCCAAACAGCATCTGGGCACAGATTTATACTGGTGGTGGTGGATCATGCCAACAGGTACCCAGAGGAAATTCCCCTAAGGACCACTACAACACCTGTGGTGGCAAGAGCTCTCTTGAGTGTATTCTCAAGAGTCGGCTTTCCTAAGGAGGTAATATCCGACAGGGACAAACTTCATGTCTAGTTACTTGACTGCTATGTGGAAGATGTGTGGAGTGAACTACAAGTTCACCACATCCTATCACCCACAATGCAATGGTTTAGTTGAAAGGTTCAACAAAACCTTAAAGGGCATGATTAAAGGACTCTCAGAGAAGCTTAGGTGAAAATGGGACCTACTCTTGCCCTGCCTTTTATTTGCATACATGGAGGTGACTCAAAAGGGGGTTGGTTACAGCCCATTTGAATTTTTATTTGGTCACCCTGTCAGGGGTCCATTGTGAAGGTGAATGAAGGATGGGAGGTACCTCTCAAGCCCCCAAAGCAAGACATAGTGGACTATGTAATTGGTCTCTGCTCCAGGATGGCTGAGTATATGAAAAAGGCAAACAAAAACCTTGAGGCTAGCCAGGAACTGCAAAAAGCCTGGCATGACCAAAAGGCTGTACTGCCTGTTTACCAGCCATGACAGAAAGTGTGGGTGATGGAGCCTGTGGCCCCAGCAGCCCTCCAGGACAAATGGAGTGGCCCCATACAATAGTAGAACAGAAAGGGGAGGTTACCTACTTGGTAGACCTTGGAACTGAGGTTCTGGACTTTTAAGAGTCCACAGGTGTCAGGGAAACAACACCCAAAGACCCCTGAGTTCCTTCCTGCCTTGGTGCACAAATAAACAGAGACGCGGGCTTCTCGATGGTGGCGTCAGAGACCAAGATTTATTTACTGCAGGGACACAGAAGTCATAGGAACCACACAAAGGCAGAATCTACGAGACTGTTCGAATTGTAAAAAGTGGGTTGCTCCTTAAATACACAAAATATGTCTTCAGGCAACATTACACGAATATCTTTCATGCCCAACCCGGTATCCCAAACAGACAATAAACATACACCAAACAATAATTAGTCGTAGGTTTTCAGTATTTGATCAAGTCTCTCTGTCAGTTTTCCATTCTTTGACCGATCCTCCCCATCATAAAAATCGTATCCTCCCCATAGTAAAAGTCCAGAGGGAGAGGAGCAGAGCCAGGTGTAAGAGATAGAAAAGTAGGATAAGAGGTGTTTATGGATCATAAACGGGCATGGCTACCGTCTTCGGTCTCTTAATCAGGACAATGGACACGAGAACCAGTATAGCAGGGCTGGCCTCAGGCAGGGGAGGCAGCTTGATTCTGCCTAGTCACGCAGCGTCAGCTTCCTCGGGCTCGAGCTTACGTGTCCTTAACAAGGTGATTCTGCCGGGGTCATTGCTCGTTCATTGACTATGTGAGGGCAAGAAACAAAATGGGTGCCGTATCTAAAATGGATGCCATGACTTTACAACAGAATGCCCTATTTCTCAGTGAATTCATGCTCGTAGCGCAGCGAAAACACTGTCATGCATTAAATGGATCATTTACGGTTCATTGATACCAAAATCGTGTCGGTACTACGATACCGAATACACGGGTTCGGATCGCTACAGAACCTCAGACCGTCCTTTTGCCCTTACATAGGCAATAACTTACTCTATGTCAGAGTCCATCTCTACATTCATCAGGTCACTGATATGTTGCTGGAGCATTATTCTATCTCGTGGCGTATCTCCAAAAACAGGTGGTCTTCTTACGCATGTTGAAATACAAAGGCCACATAAGGCAGGACCACACTGAACAATGAGACAGCACGAGAATAAAAATACCAACGCAACACCGGTGACTATCAGAACCTTCCATCCCCACGCAGATAACAGATTCCAGAACCATCCCATTAGTGACCAGTCACCTTCCTCTACATGAATAGAGTCAGAGATTTTGTGTAACTTAGAAATGGCCTTATATACCGTTGGCGCATTATCTGGGATAAAAACACAGCAACTGGATTGGATCATCTTACATACCCCACCTCGATCTGCAAGTAATACATCAAGGACTATACGAGTCTGTAACGTCATGAGGCGATCCGCTTGAAGCTCAGCTGTCAGGTTACTAAGGGCACCCGCAGTTTCGGTAATAGTGGATTCAACTACCCGTGTTAGTTGACGTAAGTTTCTACTGTTGGCCATAGGCCCCCAGAACGGAAGGAAACCTTTGAAGAAGTCTCCTGCTTCTTGGCCAGCAGTGTCTTCCTTATTGAAAACACCTCTCACAACTCTAGTTTTGTGATAATCCGGTGCAGCAGTGTATGTCGGAGGCAACAGTTGAGCGATAAAACATGAGCCTGAAAAGTCAGCAGGCAGCCATGTATATGCTCTGTCTTTGCAAACAAAATAGGTGCCCTTAGCAGCTAAGAATGCAGGGGAAGACTGTGACGGGAAAACGTATGTTTCGGTACAGTCACTCTTGCCTAGTCGAGCTTTCGGATTCCTCCCATTTCCTTGCAAACAGACCTGACCTTGGTGGGGTATGACCCAGATCGGAGTCGAGCTCTTACGTTTGTTCTCACCCAAAGTAATGCCATACTCCGTAACATTCCAACCCATGTAAACTCGCAATTCATCCTTGGGAATAAACGGAGTGTTATTGACATCTCTAACCATGTCAGTAATTCCTTTTACCAAGGCTCTATTAGCGGAGTTATACCTAGTGGAACGCGGAGGTCGCGGGGAATAGGTCTCTAGAGCATAGACGAACATGGTCTGAAATGCCCAGAATGATCCATTATAACTAAAGGGCAGAACCAGATAAGGGATACCCTTGTCCATGGTATGTGGTATCAAGCCGCACACCCAGCAGTTCGTTGTGTTTACCACTAGTTGGTGTTGGTGCAAGAGCTGAATGAAAGTGTTATTTATAAACTCAGAGCGTCGAGCTTGCTCATGTGCAGGAAAAGGATGGAAAGAATGAAAAGAAACATCAGTCGGAGAAACAGAAACATGGGGAGATACTGTAGATGTAACAGGTGCAAAGATCAATTGAATACCAAAACTAATTCCGCCTACAAGAGTTATTAAAACAATCAGAAATGTCAGAGCACATTGCATTAGGAAACATTTGCTATTCAATATTTCATACAGTTTTGTCTTGCGAGCATTTATGACGTTAGCCCGTCGCAGTTCAGGAAGCTCCATCTTCTCCAACCGTTCGCAACGGATGGTTTGTACCTGTTAAAAAATTGCCTCTGTCTACCCTGGGAGTTCCCAAAATAAACAGAAGAAACCGACCTTGTGTCTGGTTCCCTGCAAGTTAAAACAAGGCACACGTTACGTCCCTACGGTAACCCAGATGGCAAGGTGAGAGAACAACACAAAAAAACAAAAAAGGACAAAAATTATAGAGCAAACTTCCTGACTGAATGGAAATGTGAAAAGAGTTTTTTTAAATAGAAAGGTAATTATGCAATGTTATTGTTTTCTAAAATGAGAACGTAGATTGTATCTAAATTTTCCTGGTCTCGTCTGATCTTGAAACAATTGATCTACAGGTGCAGTAATGTTCAAATCCACAGGGGACAAATGTTCACCTTGTACAACACTCTGTTCAGGGTTCGAAGGAACAGTTCCTGGTGGGGTATCAGAGTTCTGCGTTTCAGTTCGTTTGTCCGTTATGTAGTTTGCATCACTGAAGGGGATGAGCCTAGGAACAGGTTCTGTCTCGGATACACCAAATCCCTGTCTAACCCAGTTGTCGTAGGGGAGTGGGAGAGGGACACGCTTCGTATGGCTAGCGTGCACCCAATTCTTCCTTCCAGCTAGGCGTACAGCAGTTCTTGTGGCCAAGAGCACTTGAAACGGGCCCACGAATCTTGGCTGGAGGTTCCGGGTTCGTTCAAAATTCCGTACCACAACTTGATCACCGGGTTTCAACGTGTGGCCTGGACTCTCTGGCAGTTTAGGCAAGGATTCAAATACCTGTTGATGAATAAGGCTCAATTTAGCAGTCAGGTCAAAAAGGTAATCAATCAACATTGGAAATTCGATCTGTTTGAATTCCTTTGGCCTAGGAACTCCCCAAACATTAGCAGGACGACCAAACACAATCTCATATGGGCTAAGCCCTACTCGAGAGTGTACAGTCGCTCTGGTGGACAGTAAAGCTAAAGGCAGTGCGTCTGGCCAAGATAGACCAGTGGAAGCTTGAATTTTAGCAAGTTTCAGCTTCAAGGTACCATTGTACTCTTCAACCAAACCTGCTGACTGTGGGTGATTCGCACTGTGGAATTTCTGGGTGATTCCCAGACCCGCACACACACTTTTCATAACTTTCCCTACAAACTCACTTCCATTGTCCGACCATACAATCCGTGGCATACCATACCTGGGGAAGTACTCTTTGAGGAGGATTTTGGCAGTAGACATAGCAGTGTTATCCTTTAACGGATACGCCTCAATCCATCTTGAAAAAGCACAGACTACCACTAGGACATATTTAAGATTATTACACCTGTCCATGTGGATGAAGTCCAACTGAATCACTTCAAAGGGACAAGAAGGGGGAGCAAAGTGACCAGCTGGGGTTGGGGTTCCCTTGCCAGGATTATGCATCAGGCATATCATGCAATTTTTCACCACTCTTTCCGCACACTTAGTAATTCCATCGTTCTTCCATACTGGAGCTAACATTTTACAGATCCCTTTCGAACTAATGTGCGCCGCTCCATGCGCCATCGTGACTACCGCAAGTACATACGCATCAGGTAACATCCAACGCTGCTGCTCAGACAAATCAACCCAACATCCACTTGAATCCATTTTACCCGTTTTCTCCTTCCATTCATTCTTCTCATTTTTAGTTGCTTCATTCTGGATTGCCTTCACACTTTCAATCGTATTCTCACACATTCCTGATTCAGCAATCCATCTTGCAGACGTTGCAACGTACATTCGACTCATCATGTTCTTGGCCGTCTCTTTGGCGACTTCATCAGCAAACGCATTCCCACGGCCAACATCATCTGTAATCTTTCGATGTGCACTGCACTTCACAATCGCAACTTCATTCGGTAGGGTCAGAGATTCCAACAGGTCATTGACTAACTGTCCATGTTGGATCTTAGTTCCATGAGACGTGAGAAAACCTCTTTCTTTCCACAGACGTCCAAAACTATGTGCTACGCCGAAGGCGTATTGGCTATCAGTAAACACATTCACTCTCTTTCCCTCAGCTAAAACACACGCTCTTGTTAATGCAATTAATTCTGCAGCTTGGGCAGAATTCTGACTTACTCTTGCGGTCTCAACAATCGTACTCAAGGTCGTAACTGCATACGCGGCCGTCACATCACCATTCTGTAGTTTAAAACATGACCCATCGACGTACAAAGTGCCATCTGGATCTTGTAACGGAGTATCTTTTAAATCAATCCTACCTTTTGTCTCTTCCTCAGTTCTAAAACAACAATCAGGGGGCTCTGAATCACTCGACTCTTGAGTAGTCGGCAACAGCGTTGCTGGATTCAATATGTTGCATCGCTTGCTCTGAATGTGACTTGCTAAAAGCGTCAGCTCATAGCCTGATAGTCTAGCACTGGTGAGGTGTTGAGTTTTCGTTCGATTCATGAGTGTATCCACAGCATGTGGAACCATGACTACTAACATGTTGTTCATGACTAGTCCAGCAGACTGTCGAATAGACACTGCAGCTGCTGCTGTAGCTCTCAAACAACTTGGCAATGCTCTGGCTACCGGATCTAATGTGGATGAGAAATATGCACAAGGTCGCTGTTTGTCACCAAATTGTTGCGTTAAAACACTCAACGCACAACCTTCTCTTTCATGGACATATAAAGTAAACGGCTTACTGTAGTCAGGAGTACCCAACACAGGAGCTGAACACAGCGCATCACGTAAATCAGAGAAGCTCTGTTGACATTCATCAGACCATGGCAAAGGGCTCAGAACACCTTTTCCAGTCAGGGCTACCAATGGTTTTGCCATGAGAGAAAAATTTGGGATCCATTGCCTGCAGTATGACGTAATACCCAAAAACGCACGCACTTCTCTCTGTGTGCTTGGTACAGACATCTGCGAAATTGCTTTGATTCTCTCTGGGGTCAACCTTCTTCCCTCCTTTGACAAAAGATGACCTAAGTAGGTCACTTCTTGGCAACAATATTGCAGTTTAGAAGGTGAAACCTTGTGGTGTAAGTCTGACAAATGACGTAATAAGGAAATTGTAGCTGTTTTGCAAGTTTCCTTGTCATCGGCAGCCACTAAAAGATCATCTACGTATTGGATCAGAGCAACACCAGGAGGAAGTACAAGAGCATCTAATTGACTTTTTAATGCTTGGCTGTAAATTGAAGGGCTCTCACAATAACCTTGTGGAGCGCGCTTGAACCTGAAACTGCGACCTCCTAAGAAGAAGCCAAAAATGTCTCTACTTTCCTCGGCTATCGGGATGCTGAAAAAGGCATTCTTCAAGTCTATCACTGTAAACCATGAGGCTGAGGCAGGAATCAACGTCAATAATGCAGTGATATCTGGTACCACAGGAAACTGTGGAATCACTATTTTGTTAACCTCTCTGAGGTCAATCACAAATCTGTAGATTGGAGGTTTGGAAGGGTCAGTGCGTTTCAAAATCGGCAGAACTGGACTATTGCAGACATTTCCTCTAGTTTCCTCTATCACATCTTTCTGTATCAAGTCTTTCACGATCAGTAAAAGTGCACGTTCACCTTCATTCGAAATCCGATACTGTGGGATTCGTGGGAATCTAACATTCGCTTTCAGACTCACCACATAAGGGGAGCAGCTGCAATACCCAAGTTCGCATCAGCTTGGACTGCTTCGCGCCATATGGGTGGAACTTCCATCATCGGATATTGACCTCGTCTTTTCCTAGTAATCGGTGAACCATCAGAACCCCTTGCAGACCGAAGAGGAGAATCATCCCTATAAGCTAAAATCAGTTCTATCGCTTCCCTTACTTCTGAACCTATCACCATTCCTGCGGCGAACTTTTGCTGAATATTTATCAATTCAGAGGGAACGGAATCTAAGTCATCATCATCCCATTCCTCATGCAAAAGAGAACACATCACGTCAAAGGCATAACGCTGAGTTGGTTCATTCCATTGCATAAATGTATCTGACACTCTTCGTGCATCATACTTCGCAGCTTTCGACATCCACCTAAGAGCTGTCAAATCTAATATTTCCCGTTCCTGGGGACCAGGAAACTGGCTACGTCTCTGTGTAGAGTCAGAAACGGGGGTCCCAATTAAATACCTGTAGAGAGGAGTTAAGATATTAGTTACAGAGCCGGTTATTTTCCGACGAGCAGAAAGCGGAGTCAGAATGTTTACAGAGTTCGGGAACAGGGAAGCTGGAGCAGATGAAATGGTAAGGGTGGGAGTAGCAGGGAAAGTAGTTTGCGAAACGACAGGCAAAGGCGGAATAGGCAACCCAGGAAGAGGGGGTGCCGAGGGAACATTAACCACAGGAAGGACAGGAGCTTGAATCAAAGGAAGTGGAGCAACTATTCCAGGCTGACCAGCAGCTGGCTGCACAACAGGTAGTAACTGTGGTGCTGTATTATCCTGTGCATACGGTGGAGGTGATCTCAACAGATAAGACAACAGAGGATCCTTTTCAGAGTCCTCTATCGGCTTAGCAGGACATGATGACAAGACAGGGTAGCATTTATCAATCGCCAAATTATGTTTTCTATTCGCCATCTCTATTGCTTTCTCAGTCTCGTTGACATGCAACTGTCTAGCAGACTCCATTAATGTCAACCCTTTCTCTTTCTGTTCCTTCTTCATCTTCCTAATTTCTCTCTGTTTGGCTTCTTTACGCCATACGCGAAAAGAATCAAACATTGCCGGCCGGGCTTTCTTTTTAAACAACTTCATTTCTAGATTGTCTAGGATTTCAATTTCAAAGCTGCCATGCGGTGGCCAACTAAGGACACCATCTTTCCTGGTGTAACGGACCCATATTTCATTATAAGCGATAGGACCTACACCATGTTTACAATAGAGCTCATATGTAGGAGTTCCAATCGGAGGAACCGAACACGGATCCTCCAACCGGGAATCCCCGTTGCAACTTAACCAGGACAGGAAACAATTACTACTGTTAGTCATTATAAACTAAGGACGGATTCCAACCAAAATGCGCAAAGAACTTAGGCCTACCAAATGAACCAATACAAAAACAAAGATTATCTTAACAAGAGCAACCAATGATAATCTACGAATTCAATAACAAACGTATCCAGAGAACAAAACAAGAGCAACAAAGAACAACCAAACTGAGCGCAACCCACTTAATACTTAACTGAAATGTGGAAGACGTCACCAAGGAGAACCCGTCTACGTCTCGCCGTACTAAGGTCTGCACCTCGGGTCCAAGACAGGGCGACAGTCAGGGCAGCGGTCCTCTGTAGCTGTCTAGGAACGGGAACCCTCGTGGAAGAGATCGTCGGGCCACTTTTACGACATACAGGGATCGATGAAGCGGGGTACCTCCCTCCGGAATCTTCACACGAAGCTCCTCGAAATTTTCAGGCTTTGGACCGGTACCGGATGACGTCGCCCAACGATGGGCGCCAATTTGAGGTTCTGAACTTTTAAGAGTCCAGAGGTGTCAGGGAAACAACACCCAAAGACCCCTGAGTTCCTTCCTGCCTTGGTGCACAAATAAACAGAGACGCGGGCTTCTCGATGGTGGCGTCAGAGACCAAGATTTATTTACTGCAGGGACACAGAAGTCATAGGAACCACACAAAGGCAGAATCTACGAGACTGTTCGAATTGTAAAAAGTGGGTTGCTCCTTAAATACACAAAATATGTCTTCAGGCAACATTACACGAATATCTTTCATGCCCAACCCGGTATCCCAAACAGACAATAAACATACACCAAACAATAATTAGTCGTAGGTTTTCAGTATTTGATCAAGTCTCTCTGTCAGTTTTCCATTCTTTGACCGATCCTCCCCATCATAAAAATCGTATCCTCCCCATAGTAAAAGTCCAGAGGGAGAGGAGCAGAGCCAGGTGTAAGAGATAGAAAAGTAGGATAAGAGGTATTTATGGATCATAAACGGGCATGGCTACCGTCTTCGGCCTCTTAATCAGGACAATGGACACGAGAACCAGTATAGCAGGGCTGGCCTCAGGCAGGGGAGGCAGCTTGATCCTGCCTAGTCACGCAGCGTCAGCTTCCTCGGGCTCGAGCTTACGTGTCCTTAACAAGGTGATTCTGCCGGGGTCATTGCTAGTTCATTGACTATGTGAGGGCAAGAAACAAAATGGGTGCCGTATCTAAAATGGATGCCATGACTTTACAACAGAATGCCCTATTTCTCAGTGAATTCATGCTCGTAGCGCAGCGAAAACACTGTCATGCATTAAATGGATCATTTACGGTTCATTGATACCAAAATCGTGTCGGTACTACGATACCGAATACACGGGTTCGGATCGCTACAGAACCTCAGAACCCCTAGCAGTACCCACAGGGTACTTCATGTCAACAGACTTAAACCATATGTTGACAGTGCAAACATGGGCTTGCTCATGGCTCCTGATGAAGGACAGGAGGAAGAGAGTGACCGATTTCCTGACCTGCTTTTTCAGAACCCTGATGATGGGTCAGTTGATGGTGTAGCCTTGGAAGGCAGCCTCACTGCCCAGCAGCAAACTGACTGCAGAAACCTTCTCAGCCAGTTTAGACATATGTTTTCTCTGACTCCAAGTCAGACCACCTGGTGCACTCATGAAGTGGACAATGGGGACAGTCTACCTGTGAAGAATAAGATCTACATGCAACCTGACCATGTCATGGACTGTATAGGGACAGAAGTCAAAAAGATGTTGGATGTGGGAGTTATTGAACCCTCAGTTAGCCCTTGGGCTAGTCCAGTAGTCCTGGTACCTAAACCTCACACCACAGATGGCAAGAGATAAATGAGGTTCTGTGTAGATTACAGGGGTCTCAGTGCAGTCACTAGGACTGATGCCCATCCCATCCCCAGGGCAGATGTGCTAATCAATACTGTTGCCTCAGCCAAGTATCTAAGCACATTTGATGTGACAGCTGGCTACTGGCAGATCCGACTATCTGATGATACAAAGCCAAAGACAGCATTTTCTTCCCCTAGTGGGCAGGATAAAGAGATAGGAATCACAAACCTGCAATCCTTTTCCCCTATCTCCTTGATTGATACAGAAGGCTATCTGGGTCAGATTAAAAGCGTAAGTCCCTCAGATATTATTCCAGCCAGAATTTTCCCGATTGTAGGAAAAAGCATGAGTCCTCAGATTCAAAGTCTCATTAACCTTTCCCTGATTAAGGGGCAAGTTCCCAGGGAATGGAAAAAAGCGCTGGTAAGGCCCATTAGGAAAAACTCTTCCATTCCCTGGACTGACTTATCCAATCTGAGGCCTATCTCACTACTCCCTTTTTTAGGGAAGGTTATAGAGAAACATGTCAACAAGCAGGTTTCACAGTACATAGAACAGTTTGACAAGCTTGACAGTTCTCAGTTTGGCTTTAGACCCAGACACAGTACTGAATCCGCTCTGCTATCGGTGACAGATGACCTTCACATGTATCAGGATCAAGGGTATTCGGCGATCCTGGTACTGTTGGATTTATCGGCGGCGTTCGATACAATATCTCAAAATATCTTAATCGAACGTCTGACCGCAATTGGAATTGAGAGCACAGCGTTAACCTGGCTAAAGAGTTTTCTGTCTGACCGCACCCAAACTGTCAGCATGGGCACATTTAGGTCGGCAGAAACTCATATCACCAAGGGGGTGCCACAGGGCTCTTGTCTAAGCCCTACCCTGTTTAACATCTATGTGGCACCCCTGGCCAACATATTGAGAGACTTTGGGTTTGTCCCTGTCTCTTATGCTGACGATACGCAGCTCCTATTCCCTTTTAAACATCTTACTGACGAAGTGAAGGTGGCCTTCTCAGATGGCATGAAAGCTGTTGCAAATTGGA
The DNA here is from genome assembly GCF_964204655.1 of Triturus cristatus. Classification (NCBI taxonomy): domain Eukaryota; kingdom Metazoa; phylum Chordata; class Amphibia; order Caudata; family Salamandridae; genus Triturus; species Triturus cristatus. The sequence continues at coordinate 1,107,011,955 of NC_140588.1, read as the reverse complement.
TGAAATCTAACTACCTCCAATGCAACGTAAATAAGACCGAAGTAATGCTTTTTGGGGAGGTCAGAAATCTGTGGACTTCAGAGTGGTGGCCATGTGAACTGGGCCAAGTACCTGAACCCAAATTGGTCGTAAAAAACCTAGGGGTCCGTCTTGATCGTGAGCTCACCTATAAACAACATGGCAATTGGGTTTTCGGCCAATGCTTTCATGTTATTGGACTCTTACGCAAAGTGTTTCCACTATTACCTGATTCCACTAGAAAAACGTTGGTTCAGGCACTAGTGTTGAGTCGCTTGGATTACTGCAATGGACTCCTGCTGTCAGCGAACCAGGGAGTCCTAGCAAAACTCCAAGTAATACAAAACACCGCGGCAAGACTTGTGCTGAATGCCCCTCCAAGACCACCTTCTAAACCACTCCTTGACAAATTACACTGGCTCCCAGTTTTTAAAAGGATTACGTTTAAGACATGCTGCCTTATCCATAGAACCATACATGGCTCTGGACCCTCCTATTGGAAAGATAAATTCACTCCCTATAATCCCACTCGGCTTCTTAGGTCCAGTAGCCAACTTCGACTTAAAGTTCCGACCATCAAGAGGAGCAGACAAGGTGGGAAAGCCTTGTCTGTGGCAGGCCCGACACTATGGAATAAACTTCCTCTTGAGCTAAGGCAATGTTCTGAACTCTTGGTTTTTAGGAAAAATCTCAAAACGTTTCTATTTTAGTAATTCATCTACCGTTTTAGTTCTATACGCTGCATTGTGCTGAGCTGTTTCCTTCCGTCTCCTGTAGCTGCCAACTTTTCTCTCTCTATTTCTTTCTGTGCGCAGAGATACTCTTATGCAAGAGTCGATTCTAGTGCGATATAAATCTATAAATAAAATAAATAAATAAATAAGGATCTGCTCCCTCATAATTAAATTGTACAATCCTTGATAGTCATGCACTTTGCTGCCAAGTAACCAACCCTCCAGAGCCTTAGTAGCACACTCTACAACGTCTACCCAGTCTTGATTCTGTGCCTTTTGGGTATCCCTGAACTTTACCTGTATTGGTCAGTAGTTAGGCCAAACCCATCAATTAATGCACTCTTCAGACTGTTGTAATCATCTGCCTCCTCCTCTCTAACAGTGAGGAGCTTATCTCTACCTTTACCAGCAAAGGAGAGCCATAGGTTTGCTGCCCACTGCTCCTGGGGACCCTTTGCACTTTACAGGTCCTTTCCAGTGCAGTTATCCATTTCTGGATGTCATCCCCACTCTGGTAGGGAGGGACAATCTTATTCAAATCTCTATGGTAATGAGACCTCTCCCTATCTCTAAGGATTTTGCTGCCACCATGGGACTCTAGTCCCATCTTTTTTCTAGCTCTGTATTGCTCTAGGGACGCCTTATCTAGGGCTACCTGCTTTCTTCTGATTTAAAGCTGAGCTTCCTCATACTAGAGCAGTATTTCCCCTCTCTCCTGAGAGGTTTCTCTTTTATGAGAGGAGATTGAGGTCCCTATAGATGAGTTAAAATGGTTAGACTCCACTGAGGGAGATCGTGACCTTCTAGGCCCACCACCAACTCTCCCAGGAGGGACAAAGAGGGGTCCATCGTGGGCCTCTCCATCAATGTCTAGGGGAATTGGATTTTCCAGGTCCAGATCATTGTCATCTGCCAGGCCAGCCTCAGAGGTCAGGTCATGGGGAGTTACACCCCTAGGCCTTTCCTCAGGTGCTGTCCCACCCACTCTGCCTACCCCTTCAGATCCTAAAGATCTGCTATGGTCATCCAGCTTGAGTACCTCTATGAGATGCTGGGTGGTTGGACATTTGCCTGAATTCAGTTTCCTAGTTGTAAATAATGCTCTCAATTCCATGAATGGTAAGTTATCATACTGGGAATTTAGAAGCCCGTTGGCTGTTACCAAGGCTTGTTGTGTCCAATCTGGGCACCGACACAGCAGCACTCGACATCCTTTGTGGGACAGGTCAAATCCAGTTCCTGGTTGTCCTCGACACCTCCTGGTCCTCTTGGCTGAAGAGTCAAGCTTCACCATCTTCACCTGAAATCACCAAACATCGGTGGGCATCTTCCTATCATCTTCCTGGTCACTGGCTAGAGACCCAGACTCATTTCCCTCTGCTTTCAGGTTCTTCTCATCTTCGATCCAGGGTTGGATCTCTTTGGACACTTCGCAAATTCCTGGCAGCATCACTTCTTCGCCAGCTCCCATTGAAATCGACGTTGCGACCGGACACCAAAAGACACCTATGCACCTGGCTTCCCTGTGTGAGGAAACATGAGTACTCCAGTGCTCTTGTCGGTGCTAGCCCAAGAACTCCCTAAGTCCAAAAGGGTTTGGTCCTGACTCAATTCTAAGCATCCCAAATCTTTAAAAATCTAACAGCGACTTTCCCCATAGAAGCTAAGGGGAGCTCGCGGCTGTGTTCACACACTGCCAAACCAAAGGGGATTATGGACGGAGTGATGAACAATGCAAGCACTCACCACTAGTCAACTGATCTGGGTTTAATCCATCATAATTCATTAGCTCACTCTGCCACCCCAGTGGGAGGATCTGGCTTGGCAGTTCGGGCTGGACTGTTCCCATGAGGCACAGGGTCAAGACTGATTTGCATATGGCTGGGCTCAAACTGGAACGTCATGGTGAGCAAAAAAACGATGGATTTAGACCCAGATCTCTGTACTGGGATGAATGTATGACATTGTTCTGCATTCTGTCCATCAACTGTTGTTTTTGCATTTGTCACCTCAAGTGGGAAAGGTATGCCCAGACGTGGGTCCCGTGCTCTCTATGCAACTGGAATCAAGCTATCCTGGCTACAGAGGGGTGAAACCCCAAAACCGCTCTTAGGATGCTTGTTTCCTGTCCAGGGAGGATCTGGCTTGGCAGTTTGGCCTGGACTGTTCCCATAAGGCACAGGGTCAAGACTGATTTGCTTATGGCTGGGCTCAAACTGGAATGGCATGGTGAGCAAAAAAATGCTGCATTTAGGCCCAGATCTCTGTACTGGGGTAAATGTATGACATTGTTCTGCATTCTGTCTATCAACTGTTGTTTTGCATGTGTTCACACACTGCACACAGCCCCCGTGGGTCCCCAGTGTCACTACATTGAGTCGTTCCTTGGGGTCCCAATGATTCTACAGGCTCTAGGTCTTGTGTCTAGTTAAGTTGTTGTTCTTATACCACTATTTTAGTATATGGTTTCGCTCGCCCCTAGGGCCTGACGTGTATTTGTGCTATTTTACTGTAATATTTGAAGTGTAACTTATGTGATTTGACCTCTAGTCTCATAAAGAGACTAGGAGGGTGTGTTTAGTAATACATATATATATTTTATATATATACCTGGTGTGGATATCTTTCATTTAGGAACTCAAGAGATTTTAGACTGGTAAAACCACCTGATTTACATTCCTTCAAGACTTAACCTGAAGGCTGCTCTCCATAGCTACCACTAGGATAGCTTTCAAAAAAGTGGACAGCATATACCAGGCCAACTTCTCACAAAAGAGTATAGAAAGAAGCACTATAGGTGCAAAAAGAGGCAAGAGAGGTGCCTAAAGAGTCAACAAAGGTGCAGAAAGAAGAAAGAGGGGTGCAGAAAGAGGCAAGAGAAGTGCAGAAACAGTCAAGAGATGTGCAGAAAGAGGGAATAGTGGTACAGAAAGAAGCAAGAAACAGTATACAGGAATGCAGAGAGAAGCAAAACAGTGGTAGAAACGGGGAAGAGAAGTGCAGAATAAGGCTCGTACTTGACACTGACCTCACAGTTATGGTACCCCATGCTGTGGATACACTTTTGAATAAGACAAAGTCACAGCACCTCAAAAGTGCACATCGGACAGGTTATGAGCAAACACTCTTCGCTAAACACATTACACAGTGTCACTCTGAACCCAGCCACGATACTACCCCTCCCTTCTGATAATTGTGAGATTGACATACATGATTGTATGTTCTAGACGGAAGAAAAGAAGAAAGGATGGGTAGACTTTACTGATGTTCCCTTATCTGACAATCAAGATGAACTATATGTTGATGGCTCTTGTTTTAAATTGCCAGATGGCAATAAAAACTTCAGTGTATGCTATTACTACGCTGCGTACAGTAGTTGAGACATCACAAGTTCCCTATCAGTCAGCCCAAGCTGAAGAGCGCGTTGCCCTATTACAAGCCTGTGAATTGAGTGAGGGACTAGTTGTTAATATTCATACTGACAGTCAGTACGCTTTTGGAGTCGCCCATAACTGTGGGCGGTTCTGGGCAGAGAGAGGGTTCCTTACTTCCCATGGAACAAAAATCCAGCACAGTCACCTTATCCATAGGTTTTGTCTGCTTTGCCACTCACTAAGAAATTGGCAATAGTGAAGTGCAGTGCCCATAGGAAAGTTACTGGTGATGTGGGTCAAGGGAACGCTTTTGCAGATCAGACAGCTAAAGAATCTGCCTGAAATAAGATGAAAAGAATGTTTGTAGCAGGTCCCGCTAGGTGTGTTCCCGCGGTAACAATGTTTGAGGATACACTTGAGAATGTGAAGGAGATTCAGAGTGAGGACACAGTGGAGAAAGTAGCAGAGTGGCAAGAAAGTACAGCACTATTGAATGATAAGGGATGTTGGATTGACAAGTCAAGGAAGCAAAGATGGATGTTGCCGGATGAATTTGTTCTTCCTGTAGTCCTGTAGTCACGATGGCTCATGGCCCAGCTCATATCAATGCTAAGAGTATTTGCAAGTTGTTAGACCCCAAATGGCAAAATGGCAACATCTCGACGACAGCTATACATTTAGTGAAGTACTGTATGGTGTGCTCGATACACAATCTTGGGAAAGGTATCCCCAAGCCACCAGGTAATTTTGCACCACCCACTTTCCCTTTTGAGGTCCTTCAGTTAGACTATATTGAATTGGACAGGACCAATAATTTGAAGTACGTGTTGGTAGTTGTTTTCGCTTCCAGTAAATGGGTTGAAGCTTACCCCACAAAAGACAATACAGCCATGATGACTGCAAAGGTACTCCTGAAGGTGTTCTTTCCTCATTTTGGCTTGCCTCACTTGATTTGGAGTGATAACGAAAGTCGTTTCAATGCGAAGGTTATCCAGTTAATTTGCAACTGTTTCCACATAAAGCAGATGTTTCATGCAGCAAATTACCCTCACTCAGCAGCTTTGGTTGAGAAGTACAATGGTACTCTCAAACTGAAATTGGCAAAGATTCAGGAGACAACAGGGTTACAGTGGCCAGATGCTTTACTATTACCTCTTTTGTCGACAAGAACAAGAGCACATTCTAGAACAGGATTGTCACATTACGAGGTTGTCTTTGCACTTCCAGCCAATGTCTGGGGTGTCCCGTACCCTCATAAGTGTTCTGATATTGAGTACCCATTATTGACAGATTATCTATGTGAGTTAACTGAAAGTTTGCGTTCTATTCACCAACAGGTCTGGGACACTCTCTCAGATATACCCAAGGTGCCCAGACACAACATTCAGCCTGGTGACTGGATTATGTTGCGCAGTTTTCAGCAGGAAAAGAGCTTGGCGTCCTGCTGGAAATGACCTGAACAGGTCCTTCTGGCCACCCACACAGCCGTGAAGGTTGCCGGCTGAAAGAACTGGATCCATGGCACTCACTGCAAATGAGTGCCCCTACCTTTACCCTATGACCATTGGGTCGCTGATGGCATTGGGGATACTGAGTATGAAAAGGTACCACAGTTCATCCCCTTTAGTGAAGGAAAATTAACGTGGACCCAAATGGATGCAGAGAATGATGACGTGCTAAATGCAGCGGTCCCTTCAGAAATTCGAGCCATTAAGGAGCTGTTGTTTGCTGACCCCTCTGTGCCTGGGGTAACCAGGTATAATTTGCGCCCTCGAATGATGAATAGTGAACCAAACGAGAAGTCTGATTAGTTAGGGATGGACTCTGCTATTTAGGGTGTACTTTGCCATAGTACCAATGGTGTTAGTTCAGGGTGTTGTCAGATTGGTGCACAGTTGTGACATTGGACAGGATAAATCGAACATGCTCCCTTGGAGGGGGGTACATTATCCTGTGTGACATTGGATTCATTGTGAGCTAGGACTGAGCAAGCTCCTCCACTGGTGCACATGTTTGTTTTGCATTCCCTTTCTTGCTTCAAAATGCATTTGATTGGTTGGCCTATTGACGAGGAGGAAAAGCCATTTGCACCACTGCGTCTAGCGTGGGGTTGGTCCACAAAGAGTAAAATAGTTATCATATTGAGAGTTGTGATTGCATTAAAAACTGGACTTGGAATATCTTGGCTTCTGGAGGAAAAGCATCCTGTACAGTCCTTGGATGGTACAACATCCACTTCCCCATGGCACATTTTTGTTACATTAGCCCCTCACAAAGAAGAGCATAGAAAGTCTTACACAGACAATGCATTTATTAAAATGTTACATTAAGCCTATGATGTGTCCAATACAACTAATATTTGGGTTGGTGGATTGCTCCCCTTTGTTACTCATAAGATCGACAATGTGGTTTCCATGCCGTTGTCATATATTGGTAGCTGTGAAGGTTGGTTAGAATTGTTTGTTATGGTGCACTACCATTTCCAACTCAACTCAGGTTATGACACCTGCTGATTCTCGCACAGTGGTAGTGTATATAAGTTTTCATCATGTATTTACTTCCATGGGAAAGGCAGGACTAGGGACATCTGGTTCATTGTCCCCAAAATCATGTATGAGCATATATGAAAAAGTGAAGCACAAAACATGGCTTCAAGTAGTAATGGCTGATTTTCAAATGTTCAACACTTCTGAGTATTTTCAATCTTTCCAAGATCGTAATATTACTAATGACCAACCAATGCCAGTGTCTGTGGTCAACACAACAGTTGGTTTCTGTGTCCAGGGTACTGGGGAGGTTAAGGTGGGGGAAAGAGAATGCAATTTCACCTGCAGATTGAGAATGATTAAAAGTCCGCCCTTGATCCTTCCCCATAATGACTATTTTGTCTGTGGATCCCAATCTCATGTCTGGCTTCCAAGGGGATGGTCACCCAGATGTTACCTCTCTTTCCTTCTCCCCCTGTGTATGTTGCCCTGTCCAATTATCATAAAGATCTTCAGCTGCAGTGTAGGAGTACATACTTGTCCCAAGTCAGAAGGGTTGAGGATACAGAGGATATAGATCAGACAGATATCACAGCACAACAGTTTGGGGATGCTATAAAGGGTCTTCTACCTTTTTGGGGCCCTATGGCTAATAGTCTTCAACTTCATCGGTTAACAAGAGTTGTGGAAGGGGTTATTAATATCACTGCTGAGCTCCAGGCTATGAGATTAGTCACCTTACAGAACAGGATGGTGTTAGATGTCATGCTTGCATATCGGGGAGGGACCTGTTGCATTATTGGCAGCAGCTGTTGTGTTTACATACCTGACCATGCCCCCAGTGTGTATACAGCTTTACAAAAATTGCAAAGATGTTCGTCTGACATACACCAAGAGACAGGTGTTTGGACCTTGTTAGGGTGGTTCTGGAATATGCTAACAACATGGGGTTAGAAGATCTTTATCTTTTTGGTTGCAGTTACATTTGCCGGTATTATCTTTACATGTTGCCTCTGTAAACACTGTCTCCCAGCTTGTTGCACTTATTGTGTCAGTGCCCTCACCCCAAAATAGAAAATTTCAATTCATGATACTAATGCTGCAATCATATTGCAGAAGGACATTGCAGACATGATGCTGATTGATGAGGGTATTTTTTAATACTGATTATGTAAGCATTAACCCATTGTTATGTCTTATATCCTGACAACATGTTATCCATTACTCGATAGTATCATAAAATTGTTAGTGTATGCTAAAAGGAGGGTCTGTTAGAATAAAACTGTCTTACCTGAGCTGGTTATGTATTGTACATTATAAGTTAGCATTTGCAGCAATATTTCATGTTTGAATGAATACACTGTTCTTATTAGTGCATACCTTTCCCACTAGATAGAGGCCTGCTCCCACCAGTCCAGTGGCAGGCACAGGCAGAATGACCTTGGTAAAGATATAATGTGTGCCCGGTCTCAGGATCAAAACTCATCCTTCTTTACTTTCTTTGTCTCGCTGCCTCCATTTGGAAATTTCCAGTCTGGGCGTGCACTCATTGGTTCTGAATCGTCCATAATGTATCACCATGTTTGCTAATGTCACCCTCTCTGTGGCACTCCTAAGCAACTGGGCAGATGGGGTTCCGCTCGAGTGTATCTGAATAAATATATACTTGGCTTCTATTCTCTACTGTCTGACTGACTCTCCATTTGTATAGAAGGCTGAGAGGTGGTCGCTAGTGACCCAGGCAGCCCTAATCGGGTCAATTCCTTCAGAAAGAGTCAAGAGAGGTAAAGAAACAGGCAAGAAATGTGCAGAAAGAGGCAATAGAGGTGAAGAAAGAGGGAAGATGGGTGCAGAAAGAGGCAAGAGTGGTACAGAAAGAAACAAGTAAGGTGCCAAAACAGGCAACAGAAATGCAGAAAGAGGCAAGACAGTTGTAGAGACAGGCAAGACAAGTGCAGAACGAGCCAAGATAAGTGCTGACAGAAGCAACAGAGGTGCAAAAAGAGAAAAGAGAAGTGATGAAAGAGACATGAGAGTTGGAGAAATAAACAAGAAATGTGCAGAAAAAAACAATAAGTGCATAGAGAGGCAAGTGAGGTGCAGAAAGAGGCAAGCGAGGTGCAGAAAGAACCAACAGATGTGCAGGAAGGGATGCAAAAAGAAGCAAGAGAAGTGAGGAAAGCAGCAACAGAGGTGCAGAAAGAGGCAAGAAAACTTCAAAAAGAGGTAATAAAGGTAAGGAAAGGGGCAATAGAGGTACAGAAGGAGGGGAGAGTGGTGCAGAAAGAGGCAAGAGAGGTGAAGAAAGAGGGAAGAGTTGTACATAAAGAAGCAAGAGGGTTGTAGAAAGAAGCAAGCGAGGTGCAGAAGCAGGCAAGACAACTGCAGAAAGGGGCACAAGATTTGGAGAAACAGGCAAGAGAGGTGCAGAAAAGGGCAAGTGATGTACAGAAACAGGAAAGAGGGGTGTAGAAATAGGCAAGAGAAGTTCAGAAAGAAGCAACAGATGTGTAGAAGGAGGAAATATAACTCAATAAAGAGGCAAGATAGTTTCACAAGAAACAAGAGATATGCAGAAAAAATGCAAGAGAAGTGCAGAAATAAGCAAATGAGGTGTGGAAAGAGGCAAGGAATTTGCAGAAAGAAACAAGATATATGCAGAAAGAGGTAAGAGAAATGCATATAGAAGGAACATAGATACATAAAGAGGCAAGAGAACTGCAGAAAGAGGTAAGTGAGGTGCAGAAAGAGGCAAGAGAGGTGCAGAAAGACTGAAGAGGGGTGCAGAAAGAGGCAATAGATGTGCAGGAAAAAACAAAAAAGTGCATAAAGAGGCAAGTGAGGTGCAGAAAGAGGCAAGAGAGGTGAAGAAACAGACAAAAGGGGTGCAGAAAGAGGCAAGAGAATTACAGAAATAAGCAACAGAGCTACAAAAGGAGGTAAAGGGGCAAGATGGCTGCCGAGAGACCGTAGGGAAAGTCGCTTTTTCCTTCCTCTCCTCAGAGTATAGTATTATCCCATAACTGCGCTAGGAGATCTCAGGTTTTTTCGACCCACATAGCGATTCATGATCTGCGCTTGGCAGCTGTTGGTCAAGCGATCTTATGAGCTATGAGGCATGAGGCATGAGGCATGGGACGGCGTTTACGGATGCAGTTGAAAATCTTGAGCTTAACGAACTTATCGGCGCTCCCTCCTAAGCATCGTACTGTGGGCCAGCTGATCGTAACTATTACCTGGGTCTACAGCATTCAGTGCAGAATAAGGAAAAGTAAGAAAATGTCCTCCAAAACTCTGCAAGCTGCAAGAGGGCTAAGGGACCCCGGGGTAGAAGAGAAAGACTACCTGAATGATAGTTCGGGACATAGCGACCCCGGCGCTCCTGCAGATAATCTGAGAGCAAAGACTCGCCTGAAAGCCCAGACGCTGAAGGACAGCGGGAAAAATATTCGAGCAGAAAGATGTGAGAAGGTCTCTACGAGTGCCCCAAGAAAAGAAAAAGAATCTAAGAAAGCGAAGGTTTTGCCGGTAAAGAAGATTATTAAGGATCGGGTAGCTGGCACGGCGACAGGGCTCGAAGGGAGAGATGGAAGAGACGCAATTCTTCGCCAGCCTTCCTTGAGAGAAGTTCTTTCAGCCACAGCGAAGACAGCATCGGCTACTCGAGGGCTGCCCCAGGATCAAGAGAAGGCACCCCCCTCTTCCAATGATGTTGCCGGAAAGGACGCCGCTAGCAACGTAGCCTCACGCATGCGGAGTGAGAGGACGAGCGGTGAGCTGACTGAGCCAGACTGCACGCTGGGAGCCCGGAGCAAGAACTCAATGCGGATTACAGACGGGGGCGCCCCCCTTGAGAATACAGCAGCACTGGATTCACTCCAGCACGAGAAGGACGCCGATACCGACACCGACCTCCTTAGCGTTCCTAGGAAAACCCAGGTACAGACACAGTCATGGGGGGGGGGGCAAGAATAAGATTTTACATTTGGTACCTGCTGAAAATGTAGAAAATGTAGAAAATGATACTGACCTAATTTCCGAAATTGCAGAACCTGAGCCTGAGCTCAAATCTGGGACTAAATTAGACATACAGCCCACTGGTATGGGAGAACCAGGTGACAGGCAATGCTCGGCTGAATCCTTAATTGAAACCGCTCAAGCTATTACTAACGGCAAACAAATACTACAACACCTAAAAACAGTGCAGGGGGTAGCTATTCCAGGCTCGCCAACTGATGATTGTTTCTATTCAGTTGATGACGACGAGGAGGAACAGGCGGGCTAAAATAAGGGTAAGGGCAAAGGTTCTTCCCATATGGACTTAAATATGGACTCAGCCTCGGGATTAAGCAATAGATTTGACTCATACTTGGATTCAGATTTAGATTCAGCTTCAGGGTCATCCTCATCCTCATTTTCTTCAGGACACCAGCCCAGAAAATCGGAGATTGAAATTGAGACCTCAGAAGTAGATTCAAAAAGAGCAATGGGGAGTAGAGATCGCAGAGGCCGTAGGTCGAAGAGTGTTAGAACGAGGTCGTATGGAAAAGTACATGACTCAGCACAGAACTTAGCGAGCCCAATGCAGCAGGAGGTGGCTAAGAAGCTGGACTGGGATTATTCATCACAGATCTATCAAGAGGGAACCGTACACCCTCAATCCCAGCAACCCCAGCAACATGGTTATCCGGAGCATTCAGCGACTCAGAACTCCGGCTCTAATTTTGATCTACTACTTGGAACATTAAAACAAATGCAGAGCGAAGCAAGGGCAGAAGGCCGGAGAGCTAGGCAGGCTAATAAAAAAATAGAAGGATCCCTGCGCAAAATGAATAAACTATATGCAGATATGGCTGGAAGAGTCACAGAGATAGAGGAAAGGACTGGGAAGCTAGGGGATGTAGTCGCCAAGCTTCAGGAAGATAAATGTCTACAGGAGAAAACAGCAACAGATGTCCTTTGGAAGCTTGAGGAGTTTGAGAATAGACAAAGGCGGAACAATATAAGGCTTCTTGGTGTGGAGGAAGGCAAAGAGGGTCAGGACGTCCGGGCCTTTGTGGTGGACCTGTTTAGAGGGGCATTTCCCGAAATCACTAACTGGAACTGGGAAAATGAAATCCAGCGGGCCCACCGGTTTCCTTTAAACCAGAGAAGAGGGGACACAGAAGGTAACCCAAGGGCGATCCTTGTTTACGTTGGTAACTTTTTGGCGAAAGAAGAGATTATGAGTAAGGCAAAACCAGCGACCAAGAGATCTTATAAAGACATACACTTCTTCGCTCGGCCAGACTTTTGTCACACTACCGTCGAAAGAAGATGGCGGATGAGACAATTAATAACTCCTTTTCAAAATGCAGGCTGTGAAGTGTATTTGATGTTCCCGTCCCGTTTAAAAGTAATAGCTAACGGGCAGCACAGGGTGTTCTCTTCTGAGATACTTGCTCAGGAATATCTGGTGGAAGTGAAGGATAAAAGGGGTCAGAAGAGTCAAGTAACTATTTCAGACACAACTTGATCAGTATGATGAATATGAGGAATAGGAATGTTCACAATATAATCTACATGGCAAGTATAAGTATAAGAGGGTAGTATTGAGGGAGTATGGCGGTAGCACATGGGATAAACATAGGAAAGACAGAGTAGTAGGTGTGTGAGGGGAGGGGGAGATGGACATCCCAGGGGTAAGGTAGCCATATATAGGTCAAGCTTGACCTATTTGCCAGTAAGGGGGGGTGGGTTTGCAGGGGGGGGACACTGGGTGGGGGGGGGCGGGGGAAGGGGGACAGGGCACAACAAACTAAGAATTGCACAATTGAAGATAAGCAACTAAGAGAAGGATTAGCATTGCTTTGTATTTTAAGGACACAGGGAAAGCTAGTTGCACGAAAATCTGAAAACAACATTGGTAGTAAGGTAGTGATATTTCTGAAGCAAAGTTCCTATGATTTCTTTCTTTTCTCTGCTTTTTTTAAAATATCGACTTTACTTGAGATACAATGGTGATTAGAATAGCGACGTGAAACGTCAGTGGTTTGAACGACCGCCAGAAAAGACAAAAGATTGCCGTGTCACTAAAACAAATGAATGCCGACTTTATATTCATTCAAGAAACACATATTATGGCCTCACAGGTATATCTTTTGGACCAATTAGGCTTCCAAGTATTAGCATATTCAAAGCAAGGTTCTAAACATAGAGGGGTCGCAATATTATCAAAGAGTAGAAATTTGAATATTAGAAGAAAACTAGAAGACCAATGGGGCAGGTGGGCATTAGTTGAATGCTTTATTGAGGGTGAGTGGTATACCCTTGGGGTCATCTATGGATCAACGGAGGATGACCCAGAGAGCTTTAAATTCTTAGATGCAGAACTATCCTCCTGGTCACCTCAGATTATACTAGGAGGAGACTTTAACATAAATGGTGCAGATGGTTTAGGCGTAGAGACAGGATCACATGGGAGCTATCAGGGAAGAAAGAAAAGAGTATATCGTGCACTAGGAGAGCCTGTAAGGAATAATATGTTGTCTGATATTTGGGGGAAGTTAAAAAATGGAGATAGCGGATTTACGTACTATTCTGCCCCTCACCAGGTCTGTGTAAGATTAGACTATTTCTTTGCTTCTAACTCAATGCTGTCCTATGTAAAGATAGAAAGACTTCCCCGCATATTTAGTGACCATAACCCGTTGATTATGAGTTTAAATATCCCTATTCGATCCAGGAAAGTTAGAATATGGACATTTGAGCGTGGGCTTCTCCAAGACCAGAAATATATTCAGCATATGACCCATTGGATCAAGGAGTTATTTGAAAATAATAGAGATAGTGCAGAGACAGGAATAGTCTGGGATGCCTTCAAGGCGGGGATACGCGGGGAAACCTTAAGCTTTAATACTTTTAAACGTAGACAGGAGCAATCTAGAATAGGAGAGTTAACTGGGGCAGTCTTGGAGGCGGAGGAAGAATTACAACACTGCGTCCTAGCAGGGGCTCCCTTAGACCAGGCCCTTTTAAAAATAACAAAGGCAAAAATGGATGCTGAAGAGGTTATTGCAAATGAGGCAGCTAAGATATACTTCACTAATAGAGAAAGGGCTCACGAATTTAGTGAAGCAGTCGGGAGAACATTAGCTATCCGCACAAGACAAAGGATCGCTTTAGGCGAGGTTAGAGAAATTATAGACTCGGAAGGTAATTTATGTACAAGTCAAGATGAAATAAGAGAGGTATTTAGGAAATTTTATACCTCCCTCTATGATGAGCAAAATGGGTACGACCTGGATGAGATGGGGAGGTACTTGGAAGATATCCCAGTGGTGCGAATGGAAGAGGAAGAAGCAGAGGGGCTGGAAGATCCATTGGACCTACAAGAGATTAAAAATGCTATAGCGAATCTCCCTTCGGGTAAAGCGTCAGGCCCCGATCAAATACCAATCGAATTCTATAAAATATTCTGGGATGCTCTTTCTCAAGATTTCGCTATAATGCTACAGAAAGCACAATTTGGGGTCTCTGTACCAGAGTCATGGGGTGGCGCTGAAATAGTGGTAATTTTGAAGAAAGGAAACCCTCCCACTATGCCGACATCATATAGGCCAATCACGCTCATGAATACTGACGTAAAAAAATTTTCTAAATACTAGCTACAAGGTTTGCCCAAATAATTGACTCCCTTGTGAGTATTAATCAGCATGGATTCATCCCGGGGAGGGGTACGACTCACCATACCCGTAAGGTTATTACACTTTTTGATGCCATGGAGGTTTCAGGAGACCCGATGGCTGTAATATTATTAGATGCAGAAAAAGCATTTGATCGGGTCTCCTGGAACTATTTGTGGTACACCTTGAGAAGAGTAGGGTTCAAAGACGGTTATATTAAAGCAATCCAAGCGTTATACAGAGCCCCAAGCGCTGCGATCCGGATCAACTCAGGCTTAACTAAGTCTTTTCAAATTAAGAGAGGTACCAGGCAGGGCTGCCCTTGCTCTCCGCTTTTATTTGCGATGTATATTGACCCCCTGGTTCAAAGACTAGAGAGCTGTGATATGATTTGCCCAGTATGCACGCCCATGGGACATAGCAAAGTCCTCGCATATGCGGATGATTTGGCAGTGATTACATCCAATCCCACAGAAGCTATAGCGCAGGTTGAAATCGAGGCCATCAGATTTGGACAAATATCGGGCTACAAAATGAATGCCAATAAGACTCAGATAATTAAGAATAAGCATGTAGACTGCCTTGATTATCGGGTGGTGCAGGATGCGGTGTACTTGGGGGTAACTATCTCTTCTGATTTAGATACATTGGTAGAGAAAAATACGACACCAGTTTTTCTTTAGGCAAGAAAGGATCTCGATAGGTTTGAGAATCTTCACCTTTCCATTGTGGGGCGCACCAATATGATAAAGATGTTGATTTTACCTAAGTTTTTATATATCTTCAGGGCAATACCATTATTATTTGAAACAAAATGGTTTAAGGAATGTGAACATATGATTAATAGATTTATCTGGGCGAAGGGAAAAACAAGGAGAGCTCTTAGGTTCATGGCACTGCCCCGTGATAGGGGAGGTTGGTCCCTTCCGGACCTAAAACTATATTATTGGGCAGCGGCCCTACAAAATATGCTGGGCCTGATAGGAGGGGCAGAGGTCGAAGGACAGGACAAGCTTGGCACGTTGGCAATTTATGGCTTAGTCATGGGGGCAGAAGCTGAGAACATATTTTTAAAACAAAACGATTTTTGTTACTTTAAAAGGACGCGATTTAAGACGGTTTTAGCAGCTTATAATATATGGAAAGCATTCTCAAAAAGTTTTGGTTTAGGCAAATATAATGCATACACTAGAATGAGCATGAACCCTACTTTCCCAGTAGATATTTTTTCGGGATGGGTTTTTGGAGAATGGGGAAGAAAGGGGATAAGGATGCTGGGAGACATAAGGACCACACAAGGGGTCTTTCAATTTTCGGATATACAGGCAAACTATGGAATTGAGACGAGACATTTTTTTAAGTTCTTGCAAATAAGAAGCTATATCGAAACAAAGCGGGGGGGTCCAGCCGGGTTTTGCAGGATTCCAATTATGGATTTAATACAAGCAGGGTCAGACTGCATGATCCGGAGGTTTTACTCAGAATTGATAAAGGCTAAACAAGACGATAAGGATAGAATGGCGCAGAAATGGGGGAGGAAGTTGGATATAATAGAAGAGTGCTTTCATGTGTCACTAGAGCTGGGACAGAGTATTCTATGTTCGGCACCCCTACAGGCGCAGCATTACAAAACTATTTATCATCTCTACTACACTCCGGCGAGAATTGCTCAGTGGGGAGGAATCTCGGGAATTAGATGTCCGAGATGCGGGAGTTCAGAGGCTGATTTGACTAATATGCTTGCAACATGTATCCCTTTGCAATCTACCCAAAAGAATATCGAGGAATTTCTGTCTAGAGTTTTAGCTGTAGAAATAATTTTGTCTCCATCGATAATTCTCCTTGGGGTTAACCATAATGACATACACATGAAGGGGGGATACTTTTTATTTGTTGCAATGGCAGTATTAAGACTATGTGTAACTTCAGCCTGGCTAGATCCTATACCCCCATCGTACCATCAATGGTTTGCTCGATTATTGGCAATATATAATTTAGAGAACGCTATATATGCTAGAAAAGGGAAAAGAGGGAGAAAATTAGGAAGAAAAATTTGGGACCCACTGAAGAAATGGAAAGAGGATCCTACCTGACTCCTTATTGAAGTTTCGAAGTAATGAGAGTATTTTATAAAGACACTGTGTATGGTAATAATATTTTTTTTTTCCTGTTTATTGTTCGGTATATTATTTCATTTTCAAATGTGTTGTGCCCTGTTTATACTTATCAGAAACTCATAAATAAATTTAAAAAAAAAAAAAAAAGAGCTACAAAAGGAGACAAGAGAACTGCAGAAAGGGGCAAGAGTGTTGCAGAAAGAGGCAATCAAGATAAAGGAAGTGAGAAGAAGGGTGTAATAAGAAGCAAAAGAGGTGCAGAAAGAAGCACAAGGGGTGCACAAAGCAGCAACATAGGCACAGAAAGAGACAAGGGAACTGCACAAAGAGGTAAGAGATGCAGAAAGAGGCAAGATAGGTGCAGAACGAGGGAAGAAGGGTAAAGAAAGAGGCAAGAGGGGTATAAGAACAGGCAAGAGATGTGCAGAAAGAGTGAACAGGGGTGCAGAAAGAGGCAAGAGAAGTGTAGAAAGAGGGAAGAGGAGTGCAGAAAGAGGCAAGGGGGATGCAGAAAGAAGCAAATGAGGTGCAGAAGGAGGCAAGACAACTGCAGAAAGGGGCAAGAGATTTGGAGAAACAGGTAAGAGAGGTGCAGAAAAAAGCAAGCGATGTACAGAAACAGGCAAGAGGTGCGTAGAATTAAGCAAGAGAAGTGCAGCAAGAAGCAACAAATATGAAGAAGGAGGAAAGACAACTGCATAAAGGGTCAAGAGAGTTGCAGACACAGGCAAGAGAGGTGCAGAAAGAACCAACAGAGGTGCAGATATAGGCAAGAGGGGTGCAGAAAGAGGCACCAGAAGTACAGAAAGAAGTAATAGAGGTGCACAAGGAGGCAAGAGAACTGCATAAAGGGGCAAGAGAGTTGTAGACCAGGCAAAAGATGTGCAGAGAGAGGAAACAGGGGTGCAGAAAGAGGCAAGAGAAGTGCAGAAAGAGTAAGCCCTTAAGTATCCATGGCAGAGGGTTGGAAAGATTATGGGGACCCTCCCAGAGGAGGGTCTGTACAGGGGGAGGTTACTCCCATGTCCTTTGTCCAGTTTCATGCTAGAGCAGGAGCCAATGGCACCCAGGACTTGTTTGAACTGGACTATGCTCAGGGACATCAAATGTGGCCCTCATGCAGATTTTCAGTCACTGACAAACACACCCACCAAGCCCTAATACACTAAATACTGTCTGGGAGGTGGTCACACCTCCCTGTGACAGGATGCCTAATGTTCTGACTTTCCCTGCTTGAGCTTGGCTCAGCAGAAGGAGGGCAGAATTGTGTCCCTGGTTGGCATCAACCATTTTGTGCTATTCAGAGTTAGAAGACTGGTACCGGGAACACAAAGGACCCCACAAAGCTCGCTTCTGAGGGGTAGCATCATATCTCCCACACTAGTTACAGTGTTGGGGTATGAATCCAACATGTTTGACACCAAACACAATATGGTTTGTTTCAGCCATTTTAGAGTTGGTCATCATATGGTCACGTAATGCTCCTCTATATATTGTATATGCCTGCGGTACAGACAAGCCGGGTGAATGGACTCCGTAGGCTGCACGGGTGTCCTGCTCATGCAGGGGCACCCTCTCACTTAGAACCCAGTACCCTGCCTTCAGGATTGTAAAGGCCTGCTATATGGGTGACTTTTAAGTGTAGTGACCTTTAGATATATTAAACCTATATATTAAGTAAGTGGTGTATGTACCAAATTACACAAGTTGCAATGACAGGCCTGTATTTCCATTTTGCATGGCTTCTCATGGGTGGCATAATACTTGCTAAAGCCCATGGGAGGCGTCTGAGCTACCCATGCCCTGGGTACATGTGTACCATATACTAAGGACTGACAAGGGTATCCCAGTGTCCCTCCTGGAGTGTACCTAAGTACATAACATAACAGGTTAGAGAGAAAGCAGATGCATTGGGTTCCTAGTTAGAAGGATCCCACTCAGACTAGTCAAAAACCGTAATACATTTAGCAAAAAGTGGGGGTAGCCATAATAAGCAGATCCTACTTTCCTACAGTGCCAAAAACTCCTCCAAGGAACTTTTTAATACTGTTCTGTTCCTTACAATACCACATACCCTTGAGGTTG
The DNA here is from genome assembly GCF_964204655.1 of Triturus cristatus. Lineage (NCBI taxonomy): Eukaryota > Metazoa > Chordata > Amphibia > Caudata > Salamandridae > Triturus > Triturus cristatus. The sequence goes on along the minus strand of NC_140588.1, from coordinate 1,106,993,477 downwards.
TGCCAACTCAGTCTTTGTGTGACAAGATTGGTTTGCACTTTGTACGTAAAGTTAAAGTATCTTTAACGATGTGGGCAGACACAGGGCCACTGATGTACAGCTCACTCTGCCTAATGGTACCACATCACATACGCCTTTAGGTGACCCAAGCTTTGATAATTTTGCTCATCTTGAAATGGCGCAAGTTGAAGATCTTGACGCTAAGACGAAATCTGGTTCGCCGACAGATCCCTGCCCAGTGGCAGCAAGAGATTATAGCAGACAATCTGTGAAATATATTTAACATAATTATGGGGCAAGAGATTATAGCACAAGAGATTATAGAAGACAATCAGTGAAAAAATATCTAACATAATTTTTAGGACAGGCTGCTTTCCTAAGCTGTGGAAAACCGCATAAATCCTGCCTAGCCTAAGAAACCTAACCTTTGCCCAGATGACACTAATAATTACCATCCTATGCCGCACCCTCCTTTTCCCGCTAAATGTTTAGAAAGGGCAATGAGTAAGCAGCTCATTGATTATGTTACTGAACACTGCTGGCTAGATGAGACACAACACGGTCTTAGATCTGGCTATAGTACAGAGTCTGCGCTGATTAAATCAGTTAAAGGAATCAGGCTAGCGCTGGTAAATGGTCAGAGGGCTGCCCTTATCTTACTCAACATGTCGGCGGCCGTTGACACCGTCCACCATGCCATCTTGGTGGATAGACTAGCAGCAATTGTAGTGCATGGAATGTGCTCAGTCTGCTTAAATCTTTCTTGAAAGAGAGTATGCAATTTGTTGCCTTGTATCTGTTTAAGTTTGTTCTGTTTCAGCTCTCATGTGGAGTGCCACAAGGCTCTTCTATCACCCCTACTCTTTTTAATATTTATATACAGGTTGAGGGCAGCAAATGGTAGGTCTCCCTCAGATAGAGTTTGCACAAACACTTTTAATAAAAACAGTGGTCAATCCCATATTGATTACATTCTTCTTGATGTGAGATTTTGGAAAGATCTGGTCAAAATGAAAGTGGGTGTTACAGCTTACAGCGATCACAGCCCCCTTTGCCTTAGTATGAATCTCTTGTGGGATGTCCCCCTAATTCCAGGGCCAACTTACCACCAAGTATTATCAAGGAGATCCATCCAGCTTATGATAGGCTAGATTAAAATGGCAGAAGATAGTTTTGCATGAAAACAAGATCAAGGGCATGTGTTACGAATACGATCGGACAGCTGGTACTCTCGAGCTTCAGTCCCTGACTGCGAGTACTGGTAGAGCGATATAAATAGTTGCTGTCCACTCAGGTATCTTTTATCGACTCAGTTCTTATTTTACAGTGTCAAGGTCAGATCGAAGACTTAGCACCCCATCAGGGGAAAACTTGTGTTATAGATGGGACTGTTGACCGGAGCGCTTAAATCTAGCCTCTGCAATCAGAGCGAAAGATAGTACTCTAATTAAAGCCACCAAGAAGTGCTACAAGGCCACCTTGCACCAGGCGAGAAGGGCGTGGGATGAATCCTTGTGGCAGCAACTGAAATAAACATGTACTGAGAAAGATTTCAAATCATTCTTGTCCCTATTCACCTGGGGCAACAAATCAGGGGCCCAATCACTCCCCAACCATATCACAGGCAAGGCATGGTTGGAGCATTTTTCAAAGATTTACATAGATTCTGTGGACAAGCATCTCATGGAGGTGGCTGTCTTCCCAAGCCCATCCCTTAATGATACATTCTTTACCTTAGAAGAGATCGAGGAATCCATCGGTTGAACAATGCAATCGAAGGCAGAAGGCTCTGATGGCACCTGGGGAACCTTTTTTTTAATCAGATATCAAAAGGTGGACCCACTATATTTTTCTTCTATCAAACAATTTAGCCAGTGAAGGACCAATTCCAGAGTCATGGAAGGGGGTGAGGTGGTACCAATATACAAAAAAGGTAACAGAGCCCTCTAACTATAGGCCCATTATCCTGATCAATGCCCTCCAAAAGGTAGTTTGTAGAGCCCTCCTGCAGAAGATCCAGTTATAAACAGATGAAAAGACACTCTTATCCCAATACCTAGCTGGATTAATGGAATAGATGGGAACAATCGATCAGACATTCCGCCTTCTGCTCCCGTATTGGAAAATTGTTATGATCGGTAAGGGCAGCCTCTATTTGGCCTGTACTGATTTAAAGACATCCTTTAATTTAGTTCCCAGGGTCAAACTGTGGCAAGTACTCAAAGGTATGGGCATCCCATTGCCCATGCTCAGCCTGTTAGTCCGTTTGTATAAGGGTAACTATGCCAAGATCAGATGGGGCTCACAGGGCCAACTCACCGAGAGCATTGCAGTCAGTTGGGGAGTCCGGCAAGGCTGCATTCTGGCTCCTACAATGTTCTCTTTGTATATGAATGGAGTGGTATGCTTTTTACAAGAAACTGCTGACACACCCACCCTGGGGGGGCACAAGGTACAAACCCGCTTGTTCACAGATGATACTCTGCTGGTGTCAAAGACACCGGCAGGGCTACATGTCTGGTTATCAACACCACAAAAACCAAATTCATGGCCTTTAACGCCCATATGTCCTATATAGGCAATCTAACGCTAGGCAGGGCACCTCTGGAAAGAGTCAGCACTTTCGATTATCTGGGCGTTTGACTCTCGGACAAAATGAAATGGAAGCTCGACCTGACCAAGCTGGTGCTGGGCCATATGAGAGTCACAGGGGCTTTGGGAAAGGAACACCGCTCCTCATGTAGCAGACCCATAGCTGCTGCTCTGTAGGTTTATGACACAAAAGCAGTCAGCACAGCCCTATATGGTGCAGAGCTGTGGGTATTTGATAAGATTCCTGAGCTCAGTAATTCTGACCATAAATTCCTCAAGAACTTAATAATGCTGCCCCAAAGCACCTCATTCATTCCTCTAATGGTCGATATGGGCAGGTGCTCTATCAGCGATATAGCGAGGCTTCGCCCGCTGCTCTTTTGGGCAGGCATAAAGAGGACCCCGGAGCTTCTGCCCTACGTGGAAGCCCTATCAGGGGTTATCCATTTAGAGACATGCAATAAGTTAGGGAGATCAGAAATGTCAAGAAATTGCTGTCAGATGTAGGGCTTCTGACCCTATATGAAAACCAAGATTCACTCTTCTAACGAAAAGGGGTAGTAAAGAAACATTATTGGGAATGGGTCGAGAAAAAGAACTTTTAAAGCCCAACCAGGGGGAACTGACTACAGAATTTCATTTCCACAATTAGGTCAGGCCACTGAAACCTTACCTAGATCTAATCCAGGTCTACCAGGACAGGATGCTATATATTCAATTCAGGATCGGTGCTCCTCCTGTGGATGAGGTAACAGCAAAGTGGCACTTTAATGCTCCAAGCCCGAGCACCTGTCCTGGTTGCAAGACACCAGTGGAGTCCGTTGCCCATGCATTGTTCGCACGTCCAGTATACGCGCAGCCCAGGTCCAAATGGTTAAAACCGATTTGCAGGCAATTGGCCACACGAAACAATCACTAAAACTTGCATATTTTAAAATCGGCCCCAACACCTCTTTTTGCTTGTGGAGTGGCTAAATTCTTAAGCCATATGTAGGGCATCAAGAGAAAGGCACTAATGAGAGAACATCATCGGTAAATCCCAGTTTGATTTCCAGACCAAGATGAGCTACGGATCATCAGCCTCCCCACTCACGCCATTTGGGATCCTTATAGATGCAATGCACAGGCACTTTATTGTAAATACCCACCCTGTAGTTTTCCTTGAAAGAGCCCAAGAGGGAAACAATACGTCGGTAGGTTATGAAAAGCAATTACCGCTTTGTCAATTTACCCTTGGTCTAGGTCCACTCTCTCCCCACAGTCCTGCTGTGTCGTCTCTTGCTTCCAGACGCTGACCTCCTTCTTGGGAGGTTCGAGGCTGCTGTCCACTCCTGCGCCTGCTGCCCGCTCCAACTGGGACCAGACTGCCTGCAACCACCGTAACCTTTCTCAGCCGTTTTTTTTCTTCTTAATTTTTCCGTTGTGCCACTTTTATTGTGCCCATCTGTGTCGTGCTCTAATTCCACCCCTGTTTTATTCTCGTGCCTGCCTGTTCCTGCCTGTTCCTTTTGCCTTTCACTGCTGCTGCCCCTGCAGCCCATCCCCTCGGACTTCCACCCAGGAATTTGTTCCTGGAATTCCTAACTGGAATTCCTCTGCCTCCCAACCTCTCCTCCCTCACACCTCACCCAATTAATGGTGGGATCCCGCACTGGGCGCCCCGCCGGCGCGCCAAAGGCAAGCCCATTTGTGCCCGTCCATGACCCGACCGCAGCCAGTGTCAGGAACCCTGGACCTCCCACAACCCATCGCTACGATACCACCAACCTCCTTGCACTCAACCCTGGAAGACTTAGAGAATGCCAACAGGCCTCACCAAACACGACCCACGGCCAGTTCTCCTGCCTCCACTGCCCCAAGACCCTCACTGCCACACCGGCCTCCAACACCGCAGACGCCAGCACCGGTGACACCCTAAAATGCATCCTCCTCAATGTACGCTTCATACACAAACACGCTATAGAAATCTGGAACCTACTCGACTCTCTGTCGGCCGACATCGCCATCTTCACAGAGACCTGGACCAACGCATCCTCCGACCCCGACATCAGCACTGCCATCCCAGATGGATATAAGATCCAGAGGAAAGACCACCCCAACCTCCCAGGAGGAGGCCTTGCCATCTCCCACAAGAGCACCTTCTGCCTCACCACCTCCTGTGAAACCTTCCCCTTCGCCGAACACCTGCACTTCCAGATCCAGACCACCCCTAACCACACTCTGAGGAACCCTTGTCTACAGACCACCCGGCCCCTAACACCCTTCACCACCACCATCACCGACTTCATCACACCCCACGCCATCACATCAACAAACTACAAACTCATTGGAGACCTGAACCTTCACCTCAACAACCCCAGTGTACCCAACTCCACTATCCTTTGTGACTACCTCTACAGCATCGGACTTAAACAACTAGTCAACACACCGACCCACACAGCAGGATACACCCTCAACCCCATCCTCACAGCAGAAAACAGCATCCATTTCAGCCACACAATGCAGCCGCCATAGACTGATCACCACTACATACACTTTGCCATCAACAAACAAAACACACCAAAACCAGCCCCATGCCCACCACGAAGGAACTGGAGCAAGGTTACCGACGAGCAACTTAACTCCACCCTCACCAGAAACAACCACACCTGGGCACCCGACGCAAACGACGCAGCCAGAGAACTCCACACCTGGATCTCTGACTTCCCAGACGAGCTCTCCCCGCTACGCAACCCCTACAGACAACACCCCAGTAAAGCAGCCTGGTTTACCACAGCTCTCCAAGAAGTCAGGCACACCTGCAGATGCCCGGAGAAGAACTGGAGAAACACCAAGACAACCGAAAACCACACCACCTACAAGGACGCCATGACGGACTACCACAACCAGATCAGAGCCACCAAGAGGAACTTCATCCACAAAAAATCCTGGCCAACTCCAAGGAACTTTTCAGTGTCATTCAAGAATTCCCAAACCTACGCAGCGAAGCCACATACATCATCCCATGCCAAGACCTCTGCGCCAAGCTTGGAACCTATTTCCATCTCAAGATCAAAAACCTTAATGACAAATTCATCGACCATCCACCAGGTGCCACAGATGGCCCCCCGGCCCCCAGAAACACTAGACAGACCACCATCTCCAACTGGACACTGATCACGGCTGAAGACACCGCCTCGGCCATGAAAAGCATCCACTCGGAGGCCCCCACTGACCCCTGCCCCCTCACATCTGCCAAAGAGCCGCGGCTGCCATTGCACCCGAACTACAGTGCACCATCAACACCACCTTCAAAACAGGTACCTTCCCAGACGACTGGAAGCGCGCAGTAGTCAGACCTCTGCTCAAGAAGCCCACAGCTTACCCCACCGACCTCAAGAACTATCAGCCCATCTCACTCCTCCCCTTCACAGCCAAAGTTGCAGAGAAAACAGTCAACAGGAAACTGACACGATTCATTAAAGAGATCGCCTTCCTCGACCCATCGCAATCTGGGTTCCGAAGCAACCACAGACCTCTCTACTTGCTGCCACAGATGACACCCGCACCCTCCTGGACCAAGGCCACCCTACAGCCCTCAGCCTACTTGACGTATTAGCGGCCTTCAACACGGTCTCCCACCGCACACTAGTCGCCAGACTACACGATGCAGGCATACAAGGAACAGTACTGAACTGATCCGATCATTCCTCACAGGAAGAAACCAGAGGATCAGACTCCCACCCTTCCTCTCCGACCCCATGAAGCTCACCTGCGGAGTCCCACAGGGTTCAACCCTGAGCCCCACCCTCTTCAACATCTACATAGTCCCCCTCGCAGCCATCGTCCGACAACACGGCCTCAACATCGTATCCTACGCTGACAACACCCAGCTCATCCTCTTTCTCACCAAAGACCCCACCACTGCCAAATTCAGCTTCCAGAAAGGAATGCAAGACATCATAGTCTGGATGACCAACAGCTGCCTGAAGCTCAACGCCAAGAAGACAGAAGCCCTTGTTCTCGGTCCCACCCATTCTGCATGGGACAGCACCTGGTGGCTGACCACCGTCAGAACGCCACCTACCCCCTCAAACCACACCAAGAACCTTGGCATCGTACTTGACTCATCGCTCACAATTAACTGACAGGTCAACGCCATCACCTCCAGCTGCTTCAACACCCTCCACATCCTCCGCAAGACCTTCAAGTGGATCCCCCCTGAGTCAAGGAAGACAGTCACCAATGCACTCATCACCAGCATACAGGACTATGGAAACACACTCTACACTGGCATCAAGAAGTCCCTATTCCACAAACTCCAGACAATAAAGAACACTGCCACCAGACTCATCCTCGACACAAACACATCAGTCAACACCTACGAAATCTCGACTGGCTCCCCAGAGAGAAAAGAGTCACTTTCGAAATCCTCACTCACGCCTACAAATGCCTACACAACAATGGACCCAAATACCTCAACGACAGCATCAACTTCCACGTACCGAAAAGAAACCTCCGATCTTCAAACCTCGCACTGGCCGAAACCCCACGCATCCATAGAGCCAGAGCAGGCGGAAGATCCTTCTCTCGCATTGCAGCCAAGACCTGGAATGAGCTACCAGCAAACATCAGACGCGCCCCCTCCCTGAACACCTTCAGGAAGACCCTCAAGACCTGGCTCTTTGGCTAAAGAGATATGCGGAAGCCCCCTCAGCGCCTTGAGACCCTCATGGGTGAGTAGCGTGTTTACAATTCCCTGATTGATTGATTGATTGATGTTGCAGCATCTTGTTGGGCCCTTTTCTCATTGAGATTGTCTTAAGCATATTTTACTTTTTGAATCAACTTGTCAGCTCGTTTTAAATCTTGCTTGTATTCCTTATTTTATTTGTATTGTTCTTAATGTTATTTTTTAGAGAAACCACAGTGTGGGCTTAAATGGATGCACAAGTATTTTAGTTCCAATGAGTGTTTAAATCGTAATGTTCCACTTTTCGTAACCCCACTGCAAAGAAGTCACACTGTATGAGAAGAAAACTTCTGTTAGAATAAATAAAAAATGAAAAGGAGCATATAATCAAATATAGTACATTTATATATTATAGAAAATATCAAATTCATGCAATTTGAAACAAAATTAAAGTGCGGGGAGTCTTGACATTTCTTTTCTTCATATAATCTTTATTTTCATTTAGAATCAGAAGCATAAAGCCCAATCAACACATTTTGTCCAATAGATGGACTTCATCAGGGCTGTAAAACAGTTAGAAAAAAACATTATCGAAATTATACAAAAATTGTATAAATATATATTTACAGAAGGTCTTCCGAAAAAGACCTATATTATTCAATACAATAAGGCCACATATACATAAACATGGTAAAAAGGAAATGAGGCAATTCTACCTCTAATGATGACAATTACTCTCAATACTGGAATTATTATCCTGCAGTAAGATGCTCCCTGCCTATATCCATTCTTAATATTTGTTTCCAATAGATTATGGTATTGTGTTTTTCATATGGAAAAGCAGCCTACATATAATGCAAAGAAACATCAGACAAGTTAACAACATATAATCGTTATTGTTATTACAAATGCTATCAGTTCAGGCATGATCTGTATATAGGAGTATCAAAAGAGAAAAAGGCGGACATCCAAAAAAAAACAAAAAGATTTATAATCCAAAAATATTTAATGCATTCTACGTCCCATTTATAATACCTGAAAAAGTAGTCAATCAGGTGCCTCCTATGATTTGAAGTACAGCTGTGCTGAAGGTGAATATGACGGTTGTGCACAATAGCTCATCAACCCACTAAGAGTCTATTAAAGAAAATGTTTATATAAGTAACACTCACTTGTGAATCAGATCCCAAAGTTCGGCCAAGCAATCTACGAATGTGAGATCTTAAAAGCCAAGAATCTTGTGACGTCTTGTTAATAATATATATTCAAGCTAAAAAGAGAGCAAAATCTATCATGGCTATAATCTATGTAAGGGAAGCCAGTTAATTATTCTAAGAATTTTTTGATTACCCATTTAAATTATATCATCTGCTTTACACTTCCAAGCATCAAAATAAGTCTAATAAGATAATTATTAGAAAAACAGAACTCACTTAGGAACAGCTCATGTAAATCACCACACAAGTTTATGCATTGATATTCAAATCGATATTCCAATCACACCAATGTCTTCTGGATTTTCTAAGGATTATTGCCTTCTATCCATGCTATGATAAAAGGGGGAGAACAAAACCTATCTTTAGAAAAATCACTCGATCTTTTTCATTAGAGTAAACACCAAAGTTAACATTAAAAATCAACATCAGAAATAAAGAAATAAGGGGTCTAAGTCATTTAGGGCCAGATGTATCAAAGGGTTTTGCCCATTCTGTGTCTATGAGGAAATGTGTTGATACATATGGCCCTATGTGTCCAAAATTGCTGCATGAATCCTCACAAGTTAAATATATAGACTAATAAATATCAAAAGATACCCAGCAAACATCTTTTCATGAAACCACCTAAGGAAAGTAAGAGGCGCAATATCACCTCCATCTATGTGGCTTACCCGGTATCATATGAAGTCGTGCCCAAAGTATCGTCCGTCTGACTGTAGTGTCTACTGACAACTTTCAAGGATTATTTATACAAGTAGTTAGCCAATCATAGGCAAGAAATCCTTGTCATTATTGTCACCCCCTTTAAAACTCCAATCACTCTTTTTCGTAACAATAGGAAAAAACAATTTGATCCTTTCTAACAAAAATTATTATTTAACCCAAGTTCCGTCTCTGGTCCGGGTAAAAAGCACCAATCAAAAGTGAGAAGTGTGTTGTCTACAAGAAAAACAGTGAACCAATCACCAATGTTCCACAGCTATTCCTAAGTAAAGAAAAGAGGCAGCCTATTTACATACATATGGTTCCCTCTCTGGTCCACTCAATTTATTGCCCAATCAGATTGCTCATAAGGGAAAACCATTCAAAATACACAAGAAAAACCGTGAACCTATTACCAATGTTCTATGGCTATTCCTAGGTAAAGATAAAGACCTTCAAAACAGCACAAAGGTGTTATAATTTTCAAAATTCCCAAGGATTAAAAATAGGTTAAATACTTACAGATGATTCCAAACTGAGAGTGAAATAACCGTACAGTTTTGGATACAAAAGTTCAAATCTCATTGTATGTGACACTTATTTTAGTCAGTTCCTTACTCATAAGATATTTAAAATTAACAGTATACGTGCCTAGAATGCAAGCTCTAAATTTTATTTTACAGAGTTTTATATAGCACAAAGTTGACCCGAGTGGGGTATCCGAGCACTTTACATAGCACCAATTGCATTACATTTTTGTTAGGCACAGGGAGATTAAGTGATTTCCTAAAATTTCACAGGATGTTCAGTGTCATTGCTGAGACTCAAACCCACTTCCTCAGCAACCTCGCTCCATTGGTAAGCAAGTTAACTGCATGACAGAGGCAGGCTCGTGGATGAGCGATCATTTCTCAAAGATGAACTCTAATAAGACAGAGGTGGTGCTTTTTGGCAATAATCCTTCATTTTGGTCCCTGAGCTGGTGACCAGCGGTCTTGGGCGACTTGCCAAAGACGGTCGAAAAAGCAAAAATTCTATGGGTCATTATAGATAATAAGCTCTCTATTGCCAATCAGATCAATGCTCTGACATCCACAACTATTTTTATCCTAAAAAAAATCAAAAAGATCTCAGCAATTATTCCGTCAAACTCCCAAAGTTTGGTTATATCAGCCATGGTGTTGGCCAGAATAGATTATTGTAACGGTCCATACCTAAAACTTCGGCTACAACACCTAAAAAACTACAGGTACTGCAAAACAGAGCAGCAAGAGTTCTTTCACTCCCCACTAAACATGTCTCGGTGAGACAGATCATCAAGCAGCTGCATTCGCTGCCAGTCAAAGAGAGGATACCATGTATGGCTCTGTGCTTGGCGTGTAAAGCCTCGCACAATCAGGGAGCACAATATCTTGGTCAGACAATTAGATAGTGCTCGCCTAACAGAACGTAGATCCTCTAATTCCAGGACTTTGGTGGGACCAAAATTGAATAGAATGAACTGGGGCGGAAGAAGCTTTTACTTGGGAACTGTAGCAATTTGGAACCAGCTTACGTTATCGATCCGTTCGGCTACCTCTCTACAACAATTTAGAGGGATGCTGGAAATGTGGCTTTTCAGCAACTCAGATCTCTGCTAAGATATTTACCTTCTTCACCGATCAGACGAAGATAGCCCCAGGACACCTAACAGTAACAGTGCACTTTATAAGTCTATCACATTGACATTAACAAAGAGAAGTCTCCCAAGGCATTATGCAAACATCTAACTCCTTCTGTTTGTTCAATCACAACTGTTTACTCTCTACTCTCACTGCTGAGTTTCATGTGATGCTCTTCATGATGCCAACCATTTGGTAACATATTCAAAAATATTCGTCTGCAGCATGCGATGCAGGAACTGATATCCAGGCCATTCGGAGCTCAGAGAGCATGTGTGTTGCCACGGGCCAATGAATGGCAAATGACTGACACTGGTGTGCACTGCCTTGTAATGTGCAACGTGGACAGCTAGGCTGCCGTCCTCAGTCGCACTCTTTGGCATGGTGACATTTCCTGTACTCTTCACTAACTTTAAAGTATGCAAAGCAAAAGTCAGACTTATAAAGTGCATAGGTGCCCTAGAAATGGGGCCACCCAGTGCTAACCAGCTGCCAAGGTGATACAACAGAGAGCCAACACAAAAAAGATCTATGCTGAAAACAGCCAGGTCTTCAGCTGCTTTCTTAAACAAAGATGGTTCTGAATATTCCATAGATGTAAAGTCAGGTTAGTCCATAAACCTGGAGCCATCTCTGGGAAAGAGAGACTTCTCATCCTGACTCTTTTTGTACGAGTTGTAAGAGACAAATTCAGATCAGCAGAGTGGAGAGCCCTAGTAGGCATATGCGGCTGCACCAGGGATGCCAAGTCTGGTCCCCTTGCTTGTACATAATCGAAGACCTACTCAGCAGGCTTTAAACTGAATATGTTTCTCTATCCAAAGCCAATGAAGTTTACAAACAACTTAGAGATAGGTCAAAGTTTATAGGGTTTGCAGGGTTATCGCAAATCTTTTTTATTCTTCCTCCTTTTTTTCCCTGACCTGTCTTTGTTGGTTTTAGGACTCTGGGCACTTTACCACTGCTGGTCAGTGCTAAAGTGCATATGCTCAATGTATAAATTGTGTTATGGATTGGTGTTTCCATCATTGCCATATTTGATTTACTGGTAAGTTCCTAGTAAAGTGCACTGAGAGTGCAAGGGCCCAGAAATCAAATGCTACTTGTGGGCCTTTGCCGTCCACGCCAGAACGAGACGACGCATGTCAGAGGTGGAGATGTGGTATATTATGAGCGACAAAAGTGCTTCAAAATAGAGGGATGTGTGATGAATAAGCACCCTTCTGGTGTGGTGGAAGCTGGTACATGCACCCTTGGCTCCCACTTGCCACTCTGCATACACAAGTCACTTGTCCAGTGAGGCAAACACTAACCTGGCGACCTGATGAAATTGCCACGACGAAGCAGAGGCAATGAAACATGTTGGCCTACTTTGAAAAGGTTTGCAACATGCTATGCTTTTAATATAGAGTAAGCTCACAATTGTGAATAGAGTGGGCGAAGCCAATGTGAGACTTAACTCAATTTTATTTTGGAGCACTCATTCCTGTATAGGTCACCGGGTGATTGTTTTGGATATATTCATTTCTAAACTCTTCACATGCTTTTATCTCTCTACTGGACACATATTCTTTCTTCCTGTGTGAGAAAGCAACCGATGATGATAGATGTGGGCATGCTGGTGAGAACCTGCCAGTAGCACCTCTGGTGCTGCGCACATGAGGTGCTTTCTCACTCCTTCACTCACTTTTTGATGTATTTTTTATCCACCTGTTTCTGCATTAAGGGGATATATTTGTGGAGTATTCTGACTGTATGGTTATTTGAAGATTTTGGGCACCTAGGACGGTCTAGACTAAAAAAAGTTACTAGTGGTTGGGTGGAGGTAGATACCCCCTTAACCCCTTGTCCTTTGAAGAAACGCTATTGTTGCCCCTTTGCAAGCCAGGCCTTTGTTGATTACAAACTTAGCCAGAAACCACATGTTCCAAAAATATCCCGCTGCCATCCACCGAGCAAGAGGTGACATGCCTGAGTTAGTCCCACAATGTCACCTGGCACCCTCTGGAAAGACTCCATAGCAAAGATATGGAGAGCCGATAGGATCTTGACATAGGCTATGATGCCATGGGAATGGCAGGTCTCAGAGTCGAGGTCCTACTGAATGAATGAAGAATGAATGAAGAAGGTATTTAGTAGATCGCACTGTGGCCAAGCGGCTTCCTGGCGCTAAAACCTGATCAAGACTCACATAAATCCAACCGAAGAATTAGGGAGAAAAAGCCTGAGAGAAAAGGAAGGTCTTTAAAGCTTTGCGAAAATGGGAAAAAATGGGGATAGAGCGAATAGAGAGAGGAAGACTGTTCCAGAGCTGGGGGGCCAAAACCGAAAAGCGAGTGCCCCCGGTTCTGGATTTGCGGAAGCGAGGGATGTACAGGAGAGACAGAGAAGAAGAACGAAGGGTGCGACAAGGGGCATAGGAAGAGATGAGAGAGGTGATGAAAAGAGGAGCAGAACAGGAATGAGCCTGAAAGGCTAGACAGGCCAATTTAAAAAATGATCGGAAGTGGATGGGAAGCCAGTGAAGGGATTTGAGTACAGGAGTGATGTGAGAAGATTTGGGAAGGGAAAAGATGAGGCGGGCAGCTTTGTTTTGAATGGCCTGAAGTCGGCGAGATTGAGAGGCAGGGATGCCTACATACAGGCCATTTCCGTAGTCAATGCGGGAGATGACAAGAGCCAAGACTATAGTTTTGAGGGCATCAATAGAAAAGAACCGTGAGATCTTTCGGATGAGACGGAGGGACAAAAAACAAGAAGATACAACGGAGCTGATCTGACTATGCATCGAAAGGTCATGACTGACTTTGATGCCAAGGGTGCGGACAGAGGAAACGGGTGAGGGAGGGGGACCGAAAGCGAGGGGCCAATGTGCAGGGGACCAGGGATTAGAGGGGCCACCCGTGAGGACAAGTTCCGTCTTGTCAGGGTTGAGTTTCAGATGATTGGCGCTCATCCACTCAGAAATGAAAACTAAAGTGGAACAAAATTTAGGAAGGGAGTCAGGAGAGGAGGACAAATCAAAGATGAGCTGAAGGTCATCGGCATAGTTATATACAGAGACCCCCTGCTCAAGAAGGGAAGTGATGAGGGGTTGGATGTAAAGATTGAAGAGTAGGGGGGAAAGAGAGGAGCCTTGGGGAACACCACAGGTAACCGGGCGGGAAGGGGCCGAAAAGCCAGAGAGATGGACCGCCTGGGACCTGTCCTGAAGAAAGGACGCAATCCAGGAGAAGGCCACACCCCGAATACCAGCTGATCTGACACGGTCGAGAAGGATGGAGTGGTCGACCGTGTCAAATGCAGCGGACAAATCGAGGAGGACCAAGACTTGGGGGAGTTTGAGATCAGCTTTCCCCTTAAGCTCATCCAGGACCGCGAGGACCACCACCTCCGTGGAATGGCCCCGGACGGAATCCGGCCTGGTGAGATGCCAGCAGGCCATTCTGCTCGACATAAGAAGAGAGACAGGAGGTGACATGTGCTTCAAGAATTTTACCAAGATATGGGAGAAGGGAAATGGGGCGAAAGTTGGAAAGAAGAGAGGGATCCAAACCAGTTTTTTTAAGGATAGGAAGGACAATAGCAGATTTGAAAGTGGAAGGGACAGAACCCAAAGCCAAAGAAGAATTGAGAAGAGTAAGAGGGGGAACAGGGCAGCTGGTGAGTAGAATGTTGAGAATGCGGGCTGACGCACAATCGGCAGGAGAACCTGACCTGACTTTGGCCAGGAGTTTAGAAAATAATTCAGGAGAAATAGGAGGAAAGGAGACAAAAGAAGAGAGAGGAGGGGGGGGAGAAGAGAGCAGGCAAGGTTGGGGGACAGAGGGGATGTTGGCTTTGATCTTCAGGAATTTGTCAATGAAAAAATCATTGAGTGAGGAACAAAGGGTTTGTGAGGGAACGGGGCCGGGGGTAGAGCGATCGGAAGTGGCTAGGGCGTGAACCAGGGAAAATATTTCCCGAGGTTTATTGGCAGCCAAAGCCACTCTCCCAGTAAAGTAAGAGGTTTTGGCAGCAGTGATCGCTCTTTTGTATTTCGTGAGAAGTGATTTGTATTTGACGCGTCGAGAAGGACTGTAGTTGCGTCTCCAAAGGCGTTCCGACCGCCTGAGATCGAGTTTGAGCGCTTTAAGCTCAGGAGAGAACCATTTATGAGCGTCGTGGGGGCGGACCGTTTTGACCTTTCTGAACGGAGCAACTAGGTCGCAAGCAGAAGCGAGCCAAGTGCGAACGGTCTCAGCTTGGAAATCAAGAGAGAGATCGTTAAGAGCCGGAACAGAAGAGGCCAAAGTGAGCATGAGGGCGTCGAGATCAATCGAGTTCCAGTTACGGGCTAAAAGATTTTTAGGAAGGGAGGGCTTAGCAGCCATGCCCAGTAAAATAGAAAACGAGATATTAAAATGATCCGACCAAACACAGGGGGAAATAAGGAGAGAAGAAATATTAGAACAGGTAGACCAGATTTGGTCTAAGGTGTGGCCCCGAACATGGGTGGGAGCTGTGACATAGGGTGTAAAGTTGAGGCAATGAAGGGTGGCAGAAAAATCTTTAGAGACAGGGTCTTCCCTAATATCGCCTGGCCAGAAGTTAAAATCGCCGAGCAAAAGGACCGAGGAGTTATTGACCACCAAGGTGGCCAGAAGGTCCTGGAGGGAAGGAATGCTCCCACTCATAACCATCTCGAGGGCAACATCAGGGGGAAAACGGTATCTGGCCCTGACATCTGGTTATCTTTGACTAAAATCCTCTGTACTCTACTCCTCCTCCTTTTTCTCATATGGCAAGGAGCAAACGCCAAACACATTTAAAGGTTTTCAGCTGGAGCTGGCAGGTGGGATGGCAGAAACTGCCTCATGTGTGTCAGGAAGAAAACAAACTTCCTCTGCGGCGATTTAGATCTAAGTGCGTACGTTCAGATGCTACTCACCCGAAAGTTGTAAACTTAGACTTCTTGTCTAAGTTTAACTTTGTGAATCAAGCCCTCTGTATTTGTGTAGATTTGTAGCAGATATCATTTACAATGCAGACTTCTAGAACTCTTTATTTAAAATGTAAATTTCTTGAAGATATTTACAATGTAGATTTCTAGTAGATATCCTTTACAATGTAGATTTCAGGTAGATATAATTTACAATGTAGATTTCTAGTAGACATCATTTACAATGTGGACTTCTAGAACTCTTTATTTAAAATGTAAATTTCTTGTAGATATTTACAATGTAGATTTCTAGCAGATATAATTTGCAATGTAGATTTCTAGCAGATATAATTTACAATGTAGATTTTCTGCAGATATTGTGTGAACGCAGACAAGGAGCCCTGAAAGGAGGAGAGCAGCACAGCGGAGAGCAGCACAGCGGAGAGCAGCACAGCGGAGAGCATGGCCTCTGGCATGAGTCTGAAGGAAATGTACGAAAAGTTCTTTGATCCACGAAAGTTGATCCAGAGGTACTTTGGACCAGACTGTGACTATGTGGAAGATTCTATTAATGAACTGTTCCCCGCTTACCTGAGGATCTTATCATCATGTGAGTACTATCTGTGTCACATCTCACCACATAATGTGTGGTTCATGCCTCACATTTAGTTGGCTGTGCCCCAAATCATCCACAGTTAATAGACTCAATATTGATCCATTTACAAGAACAGTATTGAGGAAGATAATTGTTTCGATTGAGTAATTCTGTTTTATATTTCAGATTATTTCATTTAGCTATCGAATTTAGGAAAACATCTTTCAGATCTCGGCTATTTAAGCTTTAGGGCATTGAAGCATTCTTCGAGATGCATGTGAATAAAATAATACACTTTTTAATTAATTCATTGTGCTCTGTAATTTGTATGCAGAATGTATCATGCCAATGCACACACTTCAGTTGATGGGAAAAGTGTAAGTGTCTCTTTATAAAGAATTTGTGTTGTACCCACAACAATGGGAAAGTCTAGGCTGCTGTGTCAGTACTTAACTCCACAAATGAATAGGGAAAGTGATGTGTTCTGGTCTGAACAGTTAAGAATCTCCTGACCCTTGGGTTACAAGTGTGGTCTGATATTGGAGTCCATGTAAATTCACGTCCCACCCCCTTCTCTTTGCGTTTATTCACCTGCGCTGAAACACTGAAGGAGCGTGTATATCCAGCGTGCATTGTTTACACACCTGTTATCATGAAACAGTGAACCCATGTTCCTCTCTGCAGTCATCGAAGCACTGTTTATTAAAATGCTTTCCTAGATGGCCAGGTGATAAACATACATTTTTATTGAATGTTTTATTTATGTCAAAGCAACATGTCCTGTGTTTGAAAATGGTTACAAACTATGACACATGCAAGTTACATTTAAGCAGGAGTATAATTTACACCTGCCTCACCAATTCTTAACTCTTTATGTTTTATGCATGGGTGTAAAAGTTAGAGGTCACTCATGAAGCACACTAGCAAACATGTTTTCTTATTCCCACTTTCCCATGTGTACTTTACACATCTATAACTGCGCGCATGAGTGAGGCCGGGAAACTTCTAGAGAAAACATTAACGTATGACTGCTAATCTACAGCTATGGAAGGGTTGCACTTGCATTGAGTTATTTGTGTTGTTGTCTATGAAGGTGTTTGTTAATTCACAAAGTCTTGCATAGAAGTCGTTAATAGCCCCGTCTCTGTTGGCATGCTGTCTAGGTTAATCTTTGAGCTTTCAGGGCTGTGATGCCCTTTTCGTACTGCTGTTCACCTTTTGTGTTCAGGAAACTGAAAAATAATGTAAAGATATTGTCACCTGTGTAGTGTAGCTGTGGGGACATTTTCACTTCTCCATCTGTTTCCTTGGTGACTTTAGAATTGTAGTTGAGCAGTGCTATCCGATTATGCATCCTGAGTGACCCAGTTACTGGATCTTTCTGCTTGCTTGTGTGGTGGGAGTGGGTTAGCACCACTACCAAGCTGGTGTAATGGATAAAACTGAGCCCTTTTTCCAGAGTCATTCAGTTGATGGCTTGATTGGATGCTAGGCCGGACACGGCAATGCACTGGGGCAACCTCTGATGGAACATTCATATCTTCTTGGTCTCCTATAGCTCTATGATGGGTCTAGTAGTGGCTGGTAAGTAAGTTTTCTTTCGAAAAACTCAACTGGGTGCTCCACTCTACACCTAAAGGATATTTTTTATCTTGCTCGGAGATGGTTAGTAGGAGCAGCATGAGGCAGGCTGTGAGTTGTGTGAGATAGGCTTGTCTGTCTGCCTTAAACATGCCTGTGTGAATGCTTTGCAGTCGTGTTGTGGTGAGTTCACTATCACTACCAGCACAGCATTTTGCGTCTCACCATGCTGGAGAAGGTGCTGTGTGTATTCGTCTTTTTGAGGACGGCTGGTGGATGTATAGGACACTATGTACTCATCTCCAATGTGGTGGTCTCGCTGTGCTTCGCACAAAAGTCTAGGCTAGCATCCTCTTGTGGTCACACAGTAATTCAGCCCATGTGCACAAGTGACCCTTTACTTATTACCTACCATTGCGTGCAGTGTCAAGGTGGTTGCGTGCATGCAGTTATGACTTCTTTGGCCACCTACCCAAATGCTCCCATTGCCGAAGAAACCCTATGCAGATCATTCAACACTCGCCAACTACAGGCTGATCCTCCTATTATCATTCCCGGCCAAGGTCTTAGAGCAAACCATTAACAGACACCTCACTAAATACCTTAAGGACCAACAACACCTCAACACTACTTAGTGTGGGTTCAGACCCAACCAAACTATATAAACTACCCTAATTTCTGCCACATATGACATCTGCATGACTCGAGACAGAGGAGACAAGCTGTACCTCATTCTCTTGGACCTCTGTAGCAATTGACACTGTCTCCGACCCCATTCTCATCCACTGCCTACATGACATTGAAATCGAAGGGCAAGCCCTCCAATGTATTTGCTCCTATCTGTCAGGGAGAATCTAGTCAGTCAGCCTGGCACCATAGACTTTGGGTGCCCTGGACTTCATCTGCATTCTTCTGCAAGTATGCTCCCTGAGATAGACCCTCTTCAACTCAAACATGATCCCTC
The DNA here is from genome assembly GCF_964204655.1 of Triturus cristatus. Taxonomy (NCBI): domain Eukaryota; kingdom Metazoa; phylum Chordata; class Amphibia; order Caudata; family Salamandridae; genus Triturus; species Triturus cristatus. The sequence continues at coordinate 1,106,974,572 of NC_140588.1, read as the reverse complement.
TGGCCAGCACCATTAGCTCGCATGATATCAACATCTTTTCTTATGCTGATGAACCACAGCTTATGCCCCCCCTCATGGACAAGAGGTCCAGTATCCAGATCAAGTTCAATTCCTGCATGACTGAAATTGTCTACTGGATGAAGATCATCTTCTAAATATGAGGACCGATCAGACCGAAATTGTAAACATCGGGAATAGCACCTCACCTTTGGACTGTACCTGGTAGTCAACGGAGCTTGGACCAACACCCCTTCCCCCTAAGTCAAGGCAGCCACAGCTGCATGCTGCCATACTCTGAAGAGGCTGAGGAAGACTTTCAAATGCCTCCCAATCAGCAGTCAGAAAACTGTCATGCACACTTTGGTCACTAGCAAGCTGGATGAAATGAAAACCCTCTATGGCTAAGCCCGGAAAAAAAACTCACCAAAAGGCTGCAGACCATTCAGAGCTTGATGGCCAGAATCAGTTGCTGCAGGGATTCTGCACAAATTCAGAACTATCTGCAGGAAATGGGACCTTGGTGTATAGGGACTGAGTCTTCCCACCACCTTAGTACCCACAAACCCAGGACTGACTGGCTATAATGTCACACATGCTCTCCTACTCACCCACAGAGCAACAAATGATTAGACACCCCAACACACAACACTCCCAGATCTCTCAGGAATCGACACACCTTTTCACTCAGTCCCTTGTACTCATCCACAATAAGATCTGACGGTGACATTAAACAGTTTAAATTATTTATTTTAATGAATGTGCCCTAACATGCAGTATACGTGCCACAACAAGCAGGGAAATGCATAGTACAAATATTGTCAGCACAGCAGTCAGTCCATAAATAATTAAGGGAGATGTCATCATAAAAAGACAAAGGAGAAAGGACTACCATGCCTAACCTCCCTCCCCTTGCTATGAAGAAGTATTATTATATAATAGATGATCTCTGGGCTTTGTCAACAGATTCCATACCTTAGCCTACAGATGATAGATTTACACCATGGGGGCTCTTCTTCCTGGAAAGGTCCCTCTATAAGTGTATGTTACCTATTCATGCACCCCACTAGAAACCCAAGCACGCTGTCCAAACAACAGCTGCATCGATATGTTTTGTCGAAGGGCCAATGACTGGCCAGAACAAAATACCGAGGGGCATTGTTGCTTGACCTTGCACATAATGTTCAGTCAAAATCCCAGGAACATCCACAGTGCAAACAGAGTGATGTGTTCTCATGTGAAAGCAGTCTTTGAAAATAGTGTAAAAAATAAAGACGTGTAGTAACATGCACAAAGCAGCAATCAAGCTGCAACAAGCTGATGCTACGTTAGTGAAAAAACGTCAATGTCTCTAAGGGCCAGGTAACACACTTTAAACCTTCTCTCAACCTCTTACACTGCCCTCACACCACACCTGAGAGAGCTTCACTGGCTCCCCATTCACAAATGAGCACTATTCAAACTCCTCACTCATACTTTCATAACTCTACAGAACACTGGCCGAGCGTACCTCAGCAATTCCATCTGCTCTAAGAAACCTTCCAGACACCTCAGCTTCTTTGGACTCTTACCCGCTCACATCCCATGCCCACAGAATAACAGATCCTGCAGTCGAGCCTTCACCTGTGTTTCTCTAATGAGTGAATTGACCTGTCACTACGCATAAGAGCATCCGTCTCACTTCCTGAATTCCTCAAGAAGCTGAAGACCTGTTTTTTTTGTAGTCCTATTAACTCCTAGATGTGCTCATCACCAGCATACCCTCTTGTGTGATACAGCACTACACAAATATACACAACAACACAGTAAGCAACCATAATCGCTTGCTTTATTCATAGGGTAATGTTTCATCTTCATTATCAGGACTGTAATCCTGAGTCACCACGGGAAAACAAGTCAGTGAGCAAATAACACAGAGCTTTTAATTTTCACCCAGATTAATGATGGATAAAATATGTCAATCATTAATTGTTTAACACACCTACATAATGAAGATGGGCACATGCATAAATGACATCTGAAGGCCGAATCTCCCCAGCCACAGTAGTGAGTGAGGAAACCCCTCACTCATTTCCTCAAGCTGCTCTTGACTTCAAGTCTCTTTTTCCCTAATGCTTCTGATTTCAGGCCTCCCACCATCCTATTCTGATTACAGGCCCAATGCTCATTTCTTGTGAATACATACCGGTCTCCCTACTTCTCCTTCTCACTGTGTTGAGTTCTAACATAAAGTCCTTCCGAAGGCAAAAGCTGCCAGCAGCCAAACCGAAAGTAATGCTGGGTCAGAAGTCCAGTGGGTGGTCCAACAGCTCTTAGAAAACTTCTCACTTAACAATAAAGTGACAGTGACTTAATCCATTTGCACCATATTGCTGTGTTTTCCACATGAGCAAAGAAACCACCAGGTGCTCTACCATAAGCCGCAGAGAGAGAAACCACAAGGGAAGTGCGATCCTAGTGGGTAATGTGGTGATCTGTGCTAGGGAGTCCAGTTTCAGGGAACATTGGAAGCAACAGGAGAGACAGTGAAAAGAGGGAGGAAGGTTAGACACACATGAGGGGGAGAAAAGTGTAGCTGCACACTCTCTGGGAGAGAGCGAGGAGCAGGATCAAGCCATGTGCTAATGCACTGTAACAGCTGTAGTCCCCATGGCCAGAGCTAGGCATGGGCAGGGTAGACCGATACCAGGAGCCAAGCTCCTGCTCACCACCATGAGGATCTATGCCTTTGTGGCATCTTTTAATAGACTCCAGTGTCTTTAGGCAGAGAGAACGGGAACAGCTGCAGTCCTAGAATGGAATTACTTTAAGCCCCCTCATCACAGCTGTCCAGAAAAGTCATTGGCATAATGTTTACATCGGAGAAATGCTATGGGTGTGACTGACAGGCCTTCCACGTAATATTGAATTTACCAAACAAGTATTGGCAATGTCTCCAGGAATGGGATTTTTATCCAGTGAAGGGGAACTGTGAATACATAACAGTGCATGGATGAATCAAGGAGTGATTGAGTGAATGGATATTTAATGGATGAATGATAGCAGTATGAGTGCGTACATGAATGGTTAAACACGTGAATGAACAAGATGTGTTATTTGCTAGTATATTTTGAGTTGAGGCAAAAAAACACATGTGATTAGGGATAGTGTGCTTGTGATAGGAATGAGCTGCTCTAAGTAGAAATAGTTTGAGTTATGATAGTGTGTGTGTGATAGGAGTGAGCAGCTCTGAGTAGGGTTAGTGTAAGTGGGGATAGTGTGCGTTTGCTAGGAATGATTGGATCTCAGTGGGGATAGTGTGAGTGGGGATAGTGTGTGACCGTGTGTGATAAGACTGAGTGGCTTTGAGTGGGGATAATATGAGTGGGGATAATGTAAGTAGGATTAGTATGCATGTGATAAGACGAAGTAGCTCTGCATGGGGACAGTGTTAGTGTGGTTAGTGGGCATGTAATATGCCTGAGTAGCTGTGAATGAGGATAGTGTGAGTGGGGATAGTGAGTGTGATAAGACTGAGCAGCTCTGAGTGGGGACAGTGTGCATGTGATAGGAATGAGCTGCTCTGAGTAAAGCTAGTGTAATTGGGGAAAGTGTGCTTGTGATAAGACTAACTGGCTCTGAGTGGGGATAGTGTTAGTAGGAATAGTGTGTGTGTGATATGACTGAGTAGATATGCTCGCGGATAGTGCCAGTGAAACATAATAGGTATGCAGTTCCTAGTGGTGTCGCAGGGTGTGGTAGAAAAACAAAAAGGTGCCAAGGTGAAGGTGTTGAAGTACGCAGGAGAGAAAATCACTCCTTGTGGAAAGGAGACCCTCACACACCCAACAAGCGGGTGTCTTGCTTCATCATCGGGTCTTGCTCCTTATCGGGCCGGCGGTGCAATGCCCGATCAGGCACCCAAATGGGGGCTTCTTAACAGAGATCTTTTTTTCCAATGCCGATGAGTGAGGTGTGTAAGGGGTTCCTGCTACTAACTAGTGTAGGTGCGTGTGAGGTGTGAAATGAGTGAGATAAAACAGGAATAGGTGATCACTATCCTGATTAAAACCAAAGTGAAACGCACATATCTGACCTTTAAGTGTATGAGTTAATGTGCTAAAAGGGTTTCTTGCCTGGTAATTCATTAATTGGCAATTCTTCAGGACCGAAATTTGAGCTACCTACACTTTTTTGGTGGTGGTTGCAGCCTCAAGGAGGTATCAATGGTGACCATGCGTACAGCACCCTAAAAATGTGTGGTACCAATAGTTATATATCACAATCGGGGATAGTGCCAGACATAAACCTTAATGTTTAATCCATAAAAGTCAACCCTGGTGTAGGCCCTAAACAGTCCATAGCTCAGGGTGCATTGCATTTGAAAAGTTGAACATGTACTTTTAAATTTTACATGTCCTGGTAGAGAAAAACTCTCTAATTAGTTTATCACTATTGTAAGTCCTATCCTTCCCATAGGTTAACATTGGGTTAGTCTATTACATTTAATAAATGATACCTTTCAATTGGGAGCAGGAAGGATATCACGTTTGCTGTCTAACCAATTATAATTTAAAACTCTCTTTAGTGGTAAAGTTGGATTTTGAATCACAATTCTGAAAATGACACTTTTAGAAAGTTGTTCCAGATAAGCTGGGACCAGGGCAGGGAAGTCCAGACACCTCTATTGGGGAGGACTCAGAAAGCTTCTCCAACTTCAAAGTGTGTACCATCTTTAAATAGTGGACCCTAAGATCCAACTCACCAGTGAACATCTGGACCTGTGGAATACTCAGAAGAAGGACTCATTATTTTTGCTCATGGAATTCTGTCCATTTGAGCAAGATTTTTATTTTACTCACAAACCTTTAAATTTCCCTTTTAGAAATGATGTTAGTGTTCTGTATTTGACCCTGACTATTCTGGTTTTTGGTTTTGGATTTCTGTATCTGTGCCTTCATAGCTAACATTGAATTTAATTCGTATTGCCTATTCTATATTTTTTGCACTCCTTAACTTACCCTTGCTCTAGAACTCAATCGCTATCTAAATTTACTCTGCTATTTGTTGGGCCTAATGTTGTGGAGGTTGTAGTATCTTAATGCTAGAGCAAGGATGCTGGGTCTGAATCACCAGAGATAAATTAGGAGTTCAGTAAATTATTTGGGTTCTGGCTACCACAAGGATAGTGTGCATCTGATAAAACTGAGAGGCTCTGAGTGGTGATAGCTTGAGTAGGGATAGCGTGCATGTGATCGGATTGAGCAGTTCAGAGTAGGGATGAGAGTTTCCCAGTGGAGATACTCTGCGTGCATTAGGACTGAGCAGCTTCGAGTGGGGATTATGTGATTGGGGATAGTGTGCCCGTGATAGAAGTGAACGGCTCTGAGTGTGGATAGTGTGCATGTGATAGGAATTAATGTTTCTGATTGGCAATAGTATGAGTGGATATTGTGTGTGTGAGAGTACTTAGTGGCTCTAAGTGGGTATAGTATTAGTGGGGATAGCGTCAGTGTGATAGGAATGGATCATCTCTTGGTGGAAACAGTGTGAGATTAGTTAGTGTACGTCTAATCATATCACTGAGCTGTTGTGAGTGGGGATAGGCTGGGTGAAGAGTGCTGGTAACATATCATTAAAGATAGTGAGATGATTGGTAGGGCATTGCTGAATGGGGCTAATGTGAGGGAGTGCAGGGCCAACTGTCCATAAGTGAGAAGAGTGTGGGGTTAAAGGGTGGGTTACATGTGAGTGGAGATGGTGTGTGAGATAATAGACTCTAAGTAGAGAAGTAGTATTAATTTGAGTGAACACAGTGCAGTGGTGAGTGGTGGGTCCCTGCACATGTGGATGTCATTGGAGAAGGTGAGAGGAAGAGGTGGTGCTGTGTGCTGACAGCGAGCAAATACAATCTGAGGGTGTATGCTCCCATACCTTCTAATCCTTCATCCCCCAAGAGCCACTTAATTCAGTGATAAGTGAGCAACACGTTAGCTCATCAAGTTCAAACTCAAGCTCATAAATTTCAGGCTCAGCTGCCACTTCCACAGCTGGTGTTACCTTTGGCCTCACCACATCATGTTGAAGGTGCCTTTCCAGCTGACTTGTAGGCACTGTCTGTAGTGAGACCTAAAAGGGTATGCCCTTATATTTGGTTTTGGACATATGGTCTTCAAACTCCGAATTGTTGTGATTTGGAAGGGTTTGGTTGCATCTCGTTATTGGGCAATTAGGTTGGTAAAATGTGGATCCCGACTACCTATTGCACTATCCATAGAAAAAGGTAAGACTGTCTGCTATTGGACAGAGGGCAAGCTGTGGCTGGAGGCAGGAGAATAGTCTAAACCACATCATCTTGTGTGATGTCCCTTACAGACAGAAGGGGGGGAACTCAGGTCGAGGGTCTGTGGACCCTATGAAAGCTGATATATCATAGGTATTGGTATCCTTTGTCTGATCCTTGTACCAATCTGCTGCTACATCTGACCCTGTGTTCTCGACAACAGCTTGTGATGATTACTACTGTGGACATTTAACCTGGAATTACTGTTAGAGTGCAACTGCCTTGTGCTGATAACCCCATTATGCTGCACATGTAAACTTGAAAGTTTATGAATACCTTTAACAACAAGCAATGGCACAGCCAATTGCTCTGGCCTTTTAGAGCAGCTATAGTACTTCACGTAATTGCTAGATCTCTTTCTTGAGTCAGAAGCAATAGCTTGAAGTCTTTAACAAGGCAGCAGCCCTTCAGAACTTTACTGGATGTCCCTCTCAAGACAGAAGCAACTGCTTAACAAGCCTGTCACAAAGCTGGAATAATTCAAGTTGTTACAGGATGTCACTCTCGCATTGGAGGCACTCACTTCAAGGGTCCTTCACAAAGTTGAGGGGGTGTGGCTTCATAAAAAAAATGTCATTTCCACTTTTGATACACTAATGAACTGTGCTTGTTTTCTATAGGATAAGTAAATATGCCAAATGCTGATATATGTTGATGAATCAAAATGTCAACTTTCAATAAATGTGTTGTATACTATAGAAAACTTGAGAAGAGAACATGTTATGTATAGATACTAATAATCACAGGGGAAGTCGAGTGCACTGCACAGTATTTTTAACAATTTCTTTTTTAAGTGGCACTATCTTTGTGTGCCAGTAAAATGCCCACTGCCTTATGCTATGGACTGTTAGTAAGAAGCAGAATGCAAATCAATAGATAAAGATATTTGGTAAAATGTCCTTTTATTCATAAATATCTATATAGCTAGCACATGGTATTGTGCGCAGTGGGGTTTGGCCACCCAAGAGGGGATGTGTGCAGATCCGGGATGAAGGATAAGCCCTACAGCCATTGATAGCTGTGCAGTACATTGAAGTGTGGATCTTTCTCTGCACAGGTGCTGTGGAAGGGGGCTCTCTAATTCAAGTTTCGATCAGCCCCCTCATCCATTTCACCATCCCAGCCTGTGAGTATTTCTCTGAGATCACCTTCGCCTGCTTGAATGACAAGTCCATGGAAGAGCTACAGAAATGGCTGAAGAATGAACCTGATGCAGTGGATTGTAGTCACGTGATAAAGTTGTTTTGTGAACTCCAGGGCAGCAGGTATGAATCCTACTCTGTGTGAACCAGGTTGGTTTTGATGTTGTTAAATATTCTGTGTAACAGACTTGGGAGTACTACAGTGCATTTGAGGCACCTTCTACCAGTCAGCGGTACTGGGCAATCCTTGTGTCATGAAATGGTGGAAGGTTCATCATACACTACGACTGGGCCACACAGCTTTTCTTTCCACATGTCTGATGGACCTGGGATGATTCTTGCACTGGACCCTCATGGCTGACCCTCTGGATGTTTTTATGAAATATGTTACTCCATAGGAGAGCACTCAAGTCTACTGGTGAGGAGGGTCATCCGGTTCACATGCTACACCTGTTCTCATTGGATTATGGGTTTTCCTGCACTTGTTACTGTTTGTGAACAGGTGGTGTCACTGCATGCCAGCTGCTGAAATCCACCTGTAGTGGGTCCCGTCATTGCTGGCACTGTGAGTCAGCTGCTTAAGTCCACCTGCACTGGGTTCCTCCTTCTCTGGCACTGTGATCCAGCTGCTAAAGCCCACCTGCAGTGGATTTTATCTTTGGTTTACTTTGATTTGAGGGTTGGAATCAGTTCAGTTCTATGCTTTTACCTGATGATGCCCCTTGCCTTGGAGCTCATCTGTTCACAGAACAGCCTCGATGTAGGCATTACCTGCCAATGTTACACACTCATTGCTTGTCTTGTATTTGGGGCTCCAGACCCATGAAACACCATCATTATTTATTTTTATTATTGTAGTTCATCACAAGATTGCTTTGTTTAATAATTATTTTAGCTTTATTTAGCTTTATTTGAGGTTTACTTCCTTCCATTTTAATTGTTTTAATTTTAATTTCCTCAATAGATGCTTCTACGGCATAGTTTGTTAGTCAGATTTTCATTCGTTTTAGCTATTCCTCTTTCTATTTCTTTATGAGGTCTAGTGTATGCCAAGACCTTTTGATGGCACTAAAATATGTATGATATGCTCCAATATAGTGGCTTTCAGCCACCTCTCTTTATCCTTCGGTCTGTTGTGTCATTCACATTCTGATTCTGCGCTCTCAGCATACTGCTTGAAGCATTGGGTCACCAACTGGATAACTTCACTTTGAGTGACTGCATTTTGCTTTCTTACAGGGATCACTTCCACACATAACATAGTTCCCTTTATTGCCAGTGTAATGTATGATTACTTTAGCGTTGCCTTTTTGTTTAGAGCCTGATGTGATAGCTGGATGCTTCAGATGCACATTCCATCTTTGTCAGATCCCATCTCCTGCCAATGCTGTTGTAAATTCCTTTTGGAGAGTTTTGTTTTTCTACTGCTATTTGACAACATATCAGATTGTTTCCATTTGAAACCGTTCTCTATTACGTTATCATGTTTTTACTTCTTTCTTTCTTTCTTTCTTTCTTTCTTTCTTTCTTTCTTTCTTTCGTCCTTCCTTTCTTTCTTTCTTTTTTCTTTCTTCTTTCTTTCCTTCCTTCTTTCTTTCCTTCCTTCCTTTTTCTCTTTCTTTCTTTCTTACATCTTTTTTTTGTTTTTATATGTTTGATTGTTCCTTTCTTTCTTCCCTTTCTTCTTTCTTTAATTTCATTCTACCTCTCTCCTTTCCTTGTTTACTTTCTCCCTCCTGCCCTTCTTTCTTTCTTTCTTTCTTTCCTTCTTTCTTTCTGTCCATATGTTGGTGTATTCTTTTCTTTCTTTCTTCCATTCCTTCCTACCTCCCTCTTTTCCCTGTTTACTTTGTCCCGCCTGCTTTTCTTCCTTTCTTTCACCCTTCCCTTCTTTCTTTCCTTCTTTCTTTCTTTCTTTCTTTCTTTCTTTTCTTTCTTTCTTTCTTTCTTTCTTTCTTTCTTTCTTTCTTTCTTTCTTTCTTTCTTTCTTTCTTTCCTTCTTTCCCTCTTTCTTTCCTTCTTTCTTTCTTTCACTCTTATTTCTTTCTTTCTTTCTTTCTTTCTTTCTTTCTTTCTTTCTTTCTTTCTTTCTTTCTTTCTTTCCTTGTCTCTCCCTCCTTTTCCTTGTTTCTTTCTTTCTTCCTTTCTTTCTTCCTTCCTTTCTTTCTTTCTTCCTTCCTTTCTTTCTTCCTTTCTTTCTTCCTTCCTTTCTTTCTTTCTTTCTTTCTTTCTTTCTTTCTTTCTTTCTTTCTTTCTTTCTTTCTTTCTTTCTTTCTTTCTTTCTTTCTTTCTTTCTTTCTTCCGCACTCCATTTCTATCTTTCTCTCTTTCAGCCCTTTTCATTCTCTTTCTGACTTCCTTTCTTCTGTCCCATCCACCCTCCATCCTTTCCTTCCTTCTTTCTTTCTTTCTTTCTTTCTTTCTTTCTTTCTTTCTTTCTTTCTTTCTTTCTTTCTTTCTTTCTTTCTTGTCTTTCTTCCTTTTTTCCATTCTGTCCTTCCTTTGTTATTTCCCATCTTTGTTTGGTTGTTTGCTTCTTTTATGTTTGTCTTTCTTCCTTTATTCCTGTCTTTCTTTTTGAACCACATTAACACCTCCTAATGAAAGGCAGTAGATGTTGGCACTACAGCTGATTTACAGACCCTTGTAAATCTGGAGCAGTATCAAAACCGCATGGGTGTTGCTGGAAATGCCCACATGCCCACTATTTTGCATAAGAAAACTGCATTGCAGAGGGCCATATCTGCAAGTGGCTTAGCGCGGCCTTGTAAATATGGGCTAGCATAGAGCACCACTGGAGCGTTGGAAAAAGAGACACTTCAGTGGCACTAGGGGCTTGTAAACATGCCCCCTTGTTTGCACTGAATAACAACAGTGATCTTACAAATCTGTTGTTTGTCAATAATTAAATACTTGTTAATCATTTAATATATGTTTTTTTTAGCAAAACATGGATTGAGAAGCAGACCATGGTACAACAAAAAGTCAAACACATTTGGAAATGTGATATCGACAGAAAGGACCCATTGTCTCCAACAGCCCTGCCGCAGGCTGACTGTCTGCTCCTGGTGCACTCTTTGGATTTCTTAGCCAAAGATAAGGAGACCTTCTGCGACGGTTTGAAAAATCTGTCATCACTGTTGAAATCCAGAGGACACATAATAGTGATGGTAACCCTCGATACAACGTTTTACATGGTTGGTGATGTGAAGTTCCCTCATCTCTGCATCGATGAGGGTTTTCTGAGGGATGCCCTCACAGATGCTGGTTACGTCATACAGGAGCATCACATTAGTGATCGGAAAGTGCAGCGTTTATATGACGTCATGGATTACACGGGTGTTATCATTGTTAAAGCACGAAAGGAAAGAGATATTTAGTCTTCAGGTACATGAAGGGGGGATCAAAGTGAATGGTGATGGAGAAATAAACTGTTACCTGCATCAAATTTACTCTGTTGCCTTGTTAACAGTTTCTTTAAAGCAGTTATAAAATACTGCCTTAGGCTAAAAATGTTCTATAAGCAGGACACACAATGTTAAGTAACAATAAATTATGCAAAAACCACTCACTCGCAATGTTTGTACATAAATGCACTCAATAACCCTTGATGTCCTTCGATATCTTTGTGCTCCACGTTCTTTCCTAAAGTACTCTTCAAAAATGTTGTTATCTTTTAAAGCATTAATAAAAAGGTCTGATTTTTTGCTCGACCACCAGAAGGTTGTGAGCTCAGGTTGCCCTTTACACACATCAGTTTCCCCTATGGATGGTGTTCATACAGTCTGTACAGGGAATTATGTTTCTTATTAAAACTGATAGAGTGAACATTACATAGTTGGAGAAGTGTTGTCTCATTCTGTACAGACCTTGCATCTGCTGTCAAAAGTTCTTGGTACAGTGGCCGAGTGTGGGCCTGCTTCAAGGCAGATGATGACCTTTGGAAGAGGTTACAAACACAAAGAGATTATGGACGGAGTGCTGAAACTTTTCAGTCACTCTCCCCCAGTCACAGATCTAGGTTGAATCCATCATTGTTCTTTAGCTAACTTCGCCACTGCAGTTCTGAACCAGCTATCTGCAAATCAGCCTTGACCCTGCCAAGCCATGTCTTCCCTGGACCGGAATCAAGCATCCTAGGATCGGTTTCGAGGTTTCACCCCTCTTCAGCCAGGATTGCTTGACTCCAGTGGTGTAGTGAGCACGGGACCCACATCTGGGCATACCCTTCTCACATAGGGCAAACAGCAAAACACACAAGAAGATGGACGGAATGTTGCACATTGACAAAACATTCATCCCCAGATCTGGGTTTAATCCATTGTTATTTTGCTCACCGCGCCACCCCAGTTCAGACATGCACATATGCAAATCAGTCTTGACCCTGTGCCTCAAGGGAACAGTCCAGCCCGAACTGCCAAGCTGGGTATTCCCTGGACCAGAAACAAGTATCCTGGGACAGGTTTTGGGGTAACACCCCCTCATCAGCCAGGCTAGCTTGAATCTAGTGGCAAAGTGAGCAAGGGACCCACGTCTGGGCACTATCCTTCAGTCACAGATCTGGGTTGAATCCTTAATCGTTCTTTAGATCACTTTGCCACCCTAGTTCCGACCCAGTTATTTGCAAACCAGTCTTGATCCTGGGCCATTTCTGCCTGGATCTGGCATCGGCTGGACAAAAGAGGAGGATGTGTTCAACGTCCTCAATGGTATGTTTACATGTGTCATATTCAGGGAAATGGGTGGGGAGTGCTTCCATTTATATGTAAAATTATTTACATGAAGTATTCCTGGTCTGAACGTGACATACAATGTACGCGCCATTGGTGGCTGGATCTGGTCCATGTATGCTTTATTGGTAGGAACAACTTTACAAGCCAAGAAAACATCTACCAGCCCCCCAGTGCTCACTTTTTGGTAGTTGATATTGTTTTTCCTATCCCAGAACGTCGCTTTGACTTTACCCTTTGTGTCTTCCCCCATTGCAGATGGATTACTCCAGGTGTCTATCAGGCCCTGGTCACACAGATGAAGTTTTACGTGTTCAAGCCAGGGGAAAAGATGGGCATTTTCATGTCACATGATGTCCTCCAAGGCTAACCTTTAGTGCAAGAGCATGGGGATCATCCACAGATTCACTCAAAAGAGAAGCACTTTTAGCACTGTTTGATCATCCACCATTTCCAGTCCTGAGTCATAAAATAATGGGAGGATGGGTCTCCTCTGTGGGAGGCTAAATAAAGATCTCAAAAAGTTGTTTTCCTTGTATATCAGGCCTATGATGTTGGAAGGCCTCCAGGCTTCGTCACCATATAAAGTTGCTGCCTAATCTTTTGCCCTATATTCCTTCATGGCTGGGGATGCAGACCTAGGGGTGGTTGCCATATACCTCTTAATGATAGCAGAGGCAGAGTGTAAAAGAACTCCCTAGCTCTTATCCAACTGAGCTTTCCATGCCCTACTCTTGTAAATACTGATTCCCAGGTTGCTAAATGTACCTACTACCTGGAGGGGTTCACCATTCAGCTATAATTTCCCTGTGGGAAAGCAGGAGTGTTTCATGTTCAAATAAATGCTCTGGGGCACAGCGACCAGCTAGTTTGGTAGACTCATTCATGCACTTGCCTAAAAAGGAGATAAAACCATTCATATTGAGTGAAAAAAGCAGGTGCACACCTCTGCCTTACTCCACGAGGCACTACTAATAAATCAGTTTAATCACCACGGGACCCCACCTTACCTGTGCTGTGGTATTATTATGGAGCAAAGATGTATCAGTGCCCAAGCCAGCCAAGGCTGACCAAAGGTGCTGCCTTACAATCAGGTGGGAGGCTACTCTTAAGTCTACAATGGCCAGTAGAGAGGATGTCTAGAAGGCCTGAGGTACTTAGAGATTATGAGGTTGAACCAAAAGAGTTGATTCACTATACTCACCCTAGAACGGAAACCCACCTGGAAAGGTGTCAATTTGTCTGCCTCTTCCATCCAGTCCTGTAGTATGGACAGGATCTGGCTGCAAAAAATATCTTCTGCAAGTTATCTAAAAGATTGAGGGGCGGATAATTGTTTGGTGAACCTCCATCTCCCTTTTTGTATATTGGAATGATCTCAGATATTTTCCAAGATTCTGGGACCAAGATTTCCAAGATGCTAGCATATAATTTGATGTAGGGGTTCTAAGTGAAACAAATATAACGGAATACTGTTAGAACCCAGAGCCTTCCCAGAAGGCGTGTCCACAATTGGCCTAGGAGTTTAATCAAGGCAAAACTGCAACAGGGAGGCCACATAAGCAGTTCCTGTTCCCGGGGTAGATGCACATGGGTTTCCAAGCCTGTATTCTTTATTAGCATACATGTTTGAAAAACAATTCACCCATTGTTGGGGATGTATTGATAATTCCAATGGGCAGAGATGAAAAATATTAGTAGAAGTTCTGCAAGTCGTTGTGACTAGATGCCTAAACTAAAGCTTGCCAATTCGCTTTTACTCAATTTTGCTTGACACTAGAGGTCAGTTGTTTATAATTTGATCGGGCGACCAGTATTCCTTTATGATCTCCCCTTTTGACAGACTCGATTACCATGGACTTTGCCTGAAAGCACTCTTTATTATACTAAGACGGGGATGCATATTTTATCCTCTTGGGCCTTAGTAAAATGAGACTTCAGGGCACTAAACACAGTAGGATGATAATATAAAGTCAAACCTGCATCTGTATTGTCAACAAGAGGAGTGAGTGTCGAGGAGTGAGTGTCTTGTTGAATACTTAGTAGATGTCAGCTAGGGAGATCAAATCAAAGGATAGTTCAGACCATTTCCTTGACTTTCTACTGTTATTCAGACTTACTGTGGTGTATGACGTTTCTCCTCCCAATAAACTGTGATTCCAAAGGGAGGAACCTCCCATTTTGAGCTGCATGGCACTGCAATTACAGTTTACAGTTTATTGTTTATTGTTATTAGTTAATAAAAACCGTCACAATACAAGTTAAATACATATGAAAAATATCCGCTTTTTAAAAAATATAATCCATTTTCATAAAAACATTACGCAGTTCTAGATTTCATCATCCTGCTATTGTTTTATCATCATATCAATATCTTATAGTCTTAAGTCTGGACAGGATCCTTGTGCTGTTGAAGACTACTTACAATTCTGTTTTACTGCTTTGTCATGTGATTGTAAAAACTTCAAAAGGTTGCAATTTAGCTGGGAGTCTGTACAGTCCATACTTCTCATAATGGCTGTTCTACACGTTCAAATCACTTGCTCATTAAATAAGCGCTTTAAATGTGCTTGACGTGCACTATTCAGTTTAGGACATATTCAGACCAAATGCACAAAGTCCTCGTCTGGGGCATCACATAGTCTGCTCATTTTTGATCCTTTATATCGCCATAGTGGTTTGTCTGACAGAGACGGTAAATCACCTAGGTGCATGGCCACTACTTTTTCTTAAGATACACCGGATAGGTTAGATGGAGGTAAGTTGCCGGTTGCAATGTAACATACGTTTGGTTTGTCATCCATGCATGGGTTCGCCGCGAAAATATACTTTTATCATCAACTAACGAATGAATTTTTGCTGCTTTATTCATGGCCTGACAAAATGTAGGATGTGATAAACTCAAGTCCCACAAATCACCCGCATTGGTTAGTTCTAAAGATGAGAACAGATATTTATTGTAACTTGAGTTGTCATCGTTGGTCACAGCTTCCCATAAAGCGCTGACTAGAGGGCTAGATTGATTATTTCGTATTTTGTGCATGGATTTAATGAACTGGTACCTTCTTGCTATGTTTTGCTCTGTCAGTCAGAATTCCAAATGAATTTGGGCTGGGGAAGCATTACAGGGCAAATGAAATACCTGTTTGTATGTTATGATTTGTAATCTGTCTAACAGTTTGGAATCCCTGCCATGCATCGCCATACTTGCATAGGTTAGAGAAGGAAGCAATTTTGCTTTAATAACAGAAAGAAGTGGTGGGTAGGAGGGACCGTCGAGCGTTTTTGCGAGCAAGCTGAATGCGTGTATTAAAGCATTGTTCTACCTAACCATAAACTACTGGTGAGCATGAAAGTTGAAATTGTTATCAAAATTGAAACCCAAGTACTTATAGGTACTGACTTCTTCTATAATTAAATTATCCAGCTTGATCTTTAAAGAGGCACAGAGATTGTTCCCAATAAGCTTGGATTTTGTTTTGGCAATGTTTATTTCTAATTTGTTACGTTTTGTATATGCCGCTGTTTCTTTGATCAATCTTTGTAGTCCGATTTCTGTATGACTAAGCAGCACAATGTCATCAGCGTATGATAGATTGGATATCGTTAGTGGACCTCACCTTGGAGCATGTAAGTTAACTAGATCCAGGTGGGTGGTCAAATCTGCCATAAATAGGTTAAACAGATGTGGAGCTAGCACACACCCTTTTTTGAGACCCTTTGCGGTTGGTATTTTCCTTGATAGTGTGGTCCCGTCCTCTACCTTGATTTGAATTCATGTTTCTGTATATAATGTTTCAATTGCCCTTATCATTTTTTCTTGTATACCCCAACGTCTTAATTTTGCCCATAGGAGTGGTCGATCCACCCGATCAAAAGCAGCTTTTAGATCTATAAAGCAGAGTTGTAGTTTTTTCTTTAGGCGTTGGCATTTTTCTGCATTTAATGCTACTTTTATCATATTAATTGAGGTATCAAGCCCTTTCCGGAATTCTGTTTGCTGGGGTGGAATCACGTTTTTAGAGTTTGACCACTCTATTAGATCTTCCAGTATTATTGATGCTTAATATTTTACTTCTGAGTCAATATGGGCTATTAATCTATAATTAGATGGTTTTGTTTTGTCTCCAACCTTTAAAGAAAGGGTTTTTTATAGATCCCCTCCAACCATCTGGAATCATACCTGTATTTTCCACCTCTTTAAATAGTTGCATTATCGGATTGGCCCAATATTTTGGGTCCAATTTAAATATGGCCTGTGGGATGCCATTTGGTCCTGGGGCACTGTCACTTCTTCCTGATTTATTAAAAATTTTGGATTCTAGTGAGCGTACACGATGTATTATCTAAAGTGGGTACGATCTCATAATAAGGCAATATTTTAATCCAGGTTGCTAATCCAGGTTCAATAGATTTCTTAATTTTGTTATTTTTATTTACTTGCAGCTGTTCTTCATCGATAAAAAGTTTTTTCAGATACACCACCCAATCTTGTTCTGTGACATTCGATCATACTGTTACTTTATAAGTCTTGTTCAAACCATTTATTGTTTTCCAAAATGCTTTGGCATTTGATTGTTTGCTTTGTTTGCCCAGAACTCATCTGTTGTTTTTCTTTTGTCTTGCCAAACATCTTTCTTAAATTCCTTCTTAAGTTGTTTTAACTTGCCCCATGCGTCTGGTTGGTGACCTCATTGGTTTACATTCCTTATTTCTCTTCTCAGTTGTTTTTTTAGCTCTTTAATTTTCTTTAATGATGGGTGAATATAGATTTTGGTCTGTCACGATATTGAATTTGATTTCTGGTTTGTTACTTCAATCAAAAATTTGATCCAGGCATTTAATGCAGCAGAAGATAACGCTATACTATCCTCCAATATTGTTTTGGCTTTGCCTGCAAGTTCCGGAAGGCGATTAGATGACCAATTCACTCATTTGTGGGTAGTTACTGTTCTTCCCTCGTCGATTGTTGGAACAGACTGGTATCTGTCCAGATGAATGTTTATTGCTGTTTGCGGAATTGAATGATTGCTATCCGTTGTGCGCTTAATAAACGTGCTAAATTGCTGGATTAGTGGCAAGGAAAGAATAGTATAGTCAATGACAGACCCAGAAGCCTGTCCACAATATGTTAAACTTGGTGGATTATCATCCAGCATTCTCCGGTTAATTACTTTCAAACCTAAATGTTCTAGAGTGGTGACCAATTCCTTACCTACTTTATTAGGTTTCCTTCAGGGATGGGCCGTTTGATGGTTAACCGACCAAATTTCATTTTCTACTGTTAACTGGTCGTCTTCGTCCAGTGTAAAAATAAGATGGGTATTGAAATCTCCTGTTATAACTATTTCCCAATTCGGAGTAATATATCTTACTTCGGATATTTTGTGTATAAACTTTTTGAATGTCATTGATTTATCTTGGGCGTTTGGATGAGCGTATATGTTGAAGAAAATTAAAGAGGTTATCAAGTGATTGCTGCCAAAGTTGAGTCTAATAATTTGAATATTATTTGTAGTTGTCGACATCTGTTCTGATTGTACCTCAATGTTGTTTGATATGTAGACCAATAATCCGCCTTTTGGTCTTCCGAAGCAGTTCTTTTTTACGGCATTCACTTGATGTAATGTAAATCCCGGCAATTGAATTGTCAACCAGGTTTCTTGCAGTGCTATGATGTCATATAGAGCCCAAGTTTCCAGGAAAATACATTTAATTTAGCAGCTTGCAGGGCACATGTTTTTTCAGAAACTGGTCATTGCATATTTACGTGTAGTGATATTAGAGGTGACCAAAGCCTATAGTTATGCCTACTTTCTGTTGGAGTTACTGTTTCTATACCCGTGGGTCCTCGGGCATTATGCATAATCGAATATACAGAAGAATGGGTGCTATTCTTATTATCCCAATGTGCCACTGGAATGAGGTAGCGCTGTGGTGTAGATTTCATTATTGCTATGCCCCATGATTTGAATTGCTCTTTGGCGTCAAGATTTTGATTTGCAATTTTTTCTGACTTTCATGATGTTGCAGTTATCTCTGTCAGTTGATTGTGTGTGTTTGGCAGAAACTTCACCAATAATAAGTCTGTTGTTTTGATAAAACGTAATGTTCGCACCTCACCTAGCAGCCTCAAAATATTTCCCCTATTTAAAATATCTTGCTTACCTCTTGCAATGTATTGGGGGTTAATGTGATTTGCCACCGGTCCCTGGAATCCTTTGTTTCTGTTGGTAAAATCTGTTCAGACAATGCTTCATTTATATGATCCTGCATTGGGGTTTTATATTTTATTTGGCCTATACAAGGAGAAGAATTATTTCTTAAATTTTTATCTTCAGTGGGGAGCAGAGTACTGCTTCTTGTACAATGAGACTCATTCTCCGTGTTACTTACTAACAGGGGACATGTGATCACAATTGTTTTGTCCACCCTAGAAGTTATTATACGTTTGTGTTTGTTATTTTTATTAAGATGATTAATTGCAGGAACCACTATTGCACAGTTATTGGTTGATTTGGGCCTTTCCAAGAGGTTCTGTTCAGAGAAGTTACACGATGGTACCTCGGGGTGACTACGTTGATCTTGGCCTTTTGCGTTCTGTCTTGGTATGTCATGTTCAGCATCCGAAGTTAATGTCCCCATTTGCGAGGTGTCTGGAAGGCCGCCCTTTTTTTTTTTATTTGCATCTATTTCCTTTGGAGGTGAGGCTAGTTTGGGTAGGGTATGCTTGTCTTTGTCCTTTTCCACTTTTTTACGCTATTTTCACTAGTTTTATTTTCTAACTTATTAGAATGAGGGTGTGATATTCTATCCGCTGATTGATCCAGTAGTGTACATTTTTCTTCTGTGATCTTAAATTCTGGAAGAGATTTCTTTGTTTGCGTTGCATTAAACAGTGAATAGAATGTTTTGGCCTCTGCATCCTTTTGCGTGGAGCCGTTTGTGTTCACTCTACCCTTTCTGGCGCGTATTTTTTGCCGTTTTGTTAATACTTGGGTGAATGTGTTTTTTGCTTTTGTAGTAAGAGATTGTAGGCCACTAGTTATTAAATGGATCAGCGAAATATCGTTTTGGGTTTCATTTGTGCTTACACAACCCGACACATTTGGTTGTCCTCCCTGTTGTTCATAGGTTTCCTTTTTTGATGAGTTGTCTATTAACTGCAATTGCTCTTGTGTATGTTCCTCTGGAATTTGCCTTAAAACTGGTTTATGATCGGGTTTATGCTATACGTCAGGTAGTATTGCCAGCAGAGTACTTAATTTGTCTAGAATTTGGTCGCATTTGCAGATACATTGTGGGTCTGTGCTCCTAGGTGATTGGACCTTCTTCAGCTGTTTAGTAAGTATATCTATTTTGGTGTTAATGCTGGAGACGTGAGTTGCCGTAATATTCATGAGGTCGATTTGAAGGTCTAATTTATCCGATTGCATATTTAGTACTGAAAACGCCGTTTGCAGAATGCTTAATAATGAGGGGTGTAAGGGAGATAGGTTGTCTGTCTCCATTTGGTTGATATATTTTTTCGGTTTTTCAGGTTTCATATCCTCCTATTTTGTAATTATCCTGCTGAAATGACGAGATACTTAAACTTTTTCATGTTTGCCTATCAAATTGATCCTGCATTGGGTTAGGTACTGGACCATATTTTGAATTATTCTTTAAGTCCATTAAGATTTGGGGTGAAGAGTGGCTTGATATTTCTATAATTGAGGAAAGGTCATGATTTGTTTCAGTGCCAATTGATCTTGTTGCAGGAACTTGTTTCGATTTGTATAATTGATTTATAGTTTCCTTTTGTGGGGTTACAGGGATAATTGCTAAATTTGACTGATTTATCGTTTTTGTCTCCAAGGCTTTTACAAGTTCACCGTTGTCCATTATTAATGTGGAGTGCAACCATGTTTATCTCTGTTACGAGTTGGGTCCAAGCGATCCAGTGTTTTGAACTTAGAAGCTATTGATATTTCAACATGTTGTTGGTTTCTTTTATTAGGTTCAGTAGTCAGATCTATATATATTTGCTTAATGTATTCCAGATCGTTCTTCGGATTATTCATCGCGTGTATAATTGCCTATACAATGATTTTTTTCCTACTTTTTGTTTGGTGGATTTTTAGCTGAGTTTCTCCATCTATTGAGTCTGTTATTAGTTGTTCCATTTTTTCTACTCTTTCCCTCTCCCTGGGTTCTGTGAATGGTGCCGTTGCATAAGGTGCTAGTTGTTGAACCTCTCGCGTTTCTGAAGCCTTTGGTTTTTGTGGGGCGAGAGGTGTGAGCAAACCCTTTATGTTTCCTGTTTCTAAAAAGATTGTTGCTGCCGGGTCTTTCAGAAAGAAAAATTTATTTATTTTTTCCGACCTTTTCTCTTTTCCAAAATTGATTTCTAGTGAAGAAAGTATTGGGCTGGGATGATTTCCTATCCCTTGGGATCTTGTTGGAGATGTTCCCCCGTTGTAGTTTTTTAACTTTTTTTGTTTGTGTGATTTTTGTAATGGGGGTAGTTGCCTAATCCGTCCTGATCTCATTTCGCTTATACCACTTTTCAGGTGTGGCACCAATTAGTGGCTGCCGTCCGAGCTTCCTTTTAATTGCCCGCCGGTTTGTTACAGCAACCGTGGCCAGTTAGCAACATTTCCCACTGTCAGCAAAGGTCAAAAGGCAGATGGAGCCAGCTCGCCCCTCGACCCCTGTCTCTTTTTCAGAGTCCGGAAAGATATTTTCCAAGGTATCCGTTTAAGTTTTTTTTACTTTGAGTTTCTATGCTTTCGCCTTATGAATTGGCCTTGTTAATTCCCCGTTTTTCCAGTTTTCTTTTCCTTTTGCTAGAAACCCCCTGCTCCTTACAAAGAAGCAGGAGGAAGGAGAGGTGACAGCAGCAGGGGAGGGGGTGGGGGTGGGGGGCACCAGTGTTTGAAACAAGGCCAGAGCAGGCTAAAGATCCCCTGCTCATTACATCCAATCAGGAGGAAGGAGAGGCGTCAGCAGCAAGGGGGCATGCAGATATTTAGACAGTGAGACCTGTCGGGGCTTTCTCCCTTAAACCCCCTCTCACCTCTTTTTACTGCTTAGCCAGGTGGTCAGGACAGCCGCCGCTGCCACCACGGGTTCAAATGAACATCCGCGACTGCTGTACGTACGTCTCTGACCCGCTCACTACCCCCTCTGCAGCCGCAACTCGATACGGGTGCTTTCACCCGGCTGTGGTTTATCGTCGAACAGCGGGCCGCGGGGCCGCAGACGTTGCAAGGGCAACAAGCATTTGCAATGCAATAGGTCTCGCAGTTATACAAGTTTGAGCTATTGGCATTATAAATGACAGTGCCTTTTATTTGTGTTTTAAAAAAAACAAACTTAAATAAAAAGCATTGTCATTTACAATGCCAATAGCTCAAACTCCTATAAATGCGAGACCTATTGCATTGCAATGCAATAGGTCTCGCATTAGTAAAAGTTTGAGTTTTTGGCGTAGCAAATAATGCAGCACTAATAGCTCGAATTTTTAGTAATGGCGACCTATAGAGTGTAGTGTATGATGTATTATGAAAATAAAAGCTGATGTGTGAATATGTGCCAAATGAGAATGGTAAACAGTAAAAAAAAAATGGATGAATAAAAATATGAAAAAAGGATCTTAAAATGCAAGATGGAATGTATAGAAGGTGACCCCCACCGCATTGTGGGCCAGCGTAGGCGCAGCACCTCCAGCGCCTTGGGGGCCAGGGTAGGCGCAGCACCCCCACCTGCAGCACCTTGGGTGCCACGGTAGGTGCAGGACCCCCTCCTCCTGCGCCTTGGGTGCCAGGGTAGGCGCTGCAGAGCAGTGCTGGACGGATTGGGGCGTGCGGGGGGGGGTGGTGCCCCTGGGCAGGGAGAGGCTGGGGTGGGGAGCAGTGACTGGGGAGGCTGGTTGAGGTTGTGGGCCGACTGGGGATGTTTAGGGGAAGGCCACTGTCCCTGGGGAGGAAGAGGCTGCAGGAGGAGGGAGTGGGAGGGAGTGCCGGAGGAGGCTGGCTGAGGATGTGGGAGGAGAGCTCATTCCTCGCCTAGATCGGAGAAGAGACAGGGTACTGCCAAGGCAGACAGACTCACAACGCAGCAGGCTGGAACACACACACCATACCTTGCACTCACAATGACTCGTGCTTACACACACACTGACACTCACACACAAGTTGCACACACACTTACACTCTCCCACACACAACATGCTGACACATGCTGACACCCGCACACCATAACTTGCGTACACACTGGCACACTCATGCACACATTCATACTTCCACACACACACAACTTGCACACAAGCTGACACACACACACCATAACTTGTGCACACACTGACTCATGCTTACATGCACGCTGGCACACACAACTTACGGACACACATCCAAATTGCACACAGGCGACACTCACACCCACCACTTAATCACACGCTGATACACTCACGGACAAACCCATACTTACACAAGCTAACTTATGCTCGCACATACACACACACACCGACGCGTTCATGCATGCACCCACAACTTCACACACACTGACTCATGCTTAGGGCACCGCTTACGTATGACTAAGGACAGGAAACAACACAGCCTGCCCATGGCACGAGACAGACAAGAAGGCTTGTGCAAAAATAATACAAACTTGTGACAGTGTTTGAGAGAAAGAATATCTGTGTAAAAAGGAAACACGTGGGGATTTCTAAAACTTACTGTTGGAAGGAAGACTGGATGCGTGAGCCAAGCTCGAGCTATTTAGGGAGGGGAGGGAAGTCCTGCTGTAAGGGGGAGGGGCGCCCATGTGTGCTGCTCCTGCCCTGTGTGTCCGTATGAAGTTGAGCATTTCTGTGCACTCTAGGAGCAGGGTGTTGGGATACAGACATTCAGAAAATAAAAACGCAAGTCGCATACCCGGACTGTGACACGGGAGGAGGGCATGCATTAGCGCTGACAGCGCACTGGCTTAATAAACAAGGTGAAGGGAGAGGCACAGAACAAAAGAAAAGATAATGAGAAACAGAAGGGGTATAAAACGTGAGACGGGTCACAGACATAAAGAAGGGCACAGTGACAAAGACGGGCGCAGAGAAAAAGAAGGGCCATAGTGAAACACGAGACAAAAAAGGGTTTTAATATCTGCATATTTGCTTGAATTGCCCTTTAAGAAAGAGGATCAAAGTTATCATTAATACATGCTGGCAGACGGGAGACAAACCAATCTGCTTCAGGGCAGCTTCACACGAACTGCGCTCTGAAACGTCAACCTAATCACTGGAGATCATGCACTCAATCGGCACAAAGCATTCAAACATGTGTGGTATGCGCAGATAATTCTACGGTGGTCCATTTGCCATGCCCACGTACTAGTGTCACTAAAGCTCACCTTAGCAGCTACTTTCTTTTGTTTGGGTTCTGGTTTAGGAGGAGCGGGTTTCTGAGGGGGAAAAATGCCACAATATTAGCTATTCTGTACTATTACTACTTTTGTTTTTATAAAAACGCGTTAGGGGCAAATTTGAATCGTACAATACTTACAGACAATAACCATGCACAGCAACTTTAAACAAGCACGCGAAAAGAACAAGCAGGAAGTGGGATAAGGGAGGGGGTGGCAAATGGCGTGTACATTTCGCGGGCGCTTTGATGTTCGCAGTGGCCGCGCGGCTCACTGAGAACATCAAAGCGCACGCGAAATGTACACGCAGGCTGCCAAATGGTGCGCGCGCCGCATGCACTTTGTGAAAGTGATCGCAATCGCGATCACATCAAAGCGGCCGTGCGGCCCGCGAAAATGAAAGCAAACGAGTGCTTTCAGGCCTCCAAATGGTGCGCGCGCCTGGCCGACGCACATGCACAGTATTTGGAGGCCTGAAAAGCCACTGTTTGCACTTCCAAAACTCGCTTACTATAAGTCTCGCCAGAGCAGCGCTAAAGTGCTGGCTCAGGCGAGACCTAAAAAGCGGAGGTCAGAAAGCAGGAGCAGCTCTCCCCAGCCTCCTTCATCTCCACACCTAGAGTTACGTAACGCCAGCAAGAACCAGCTGGAGTCAACACCGGGACCGGATTCTTTCTCAGGACAACCTTCACTGCAATTACTATCCTGTTGTGGATTACTTCAAAATCAACTGCTAGATGCCAAAGCTCTAGATCCCATAGGACATAATCAATTCTGCTATGACTGGGACCCCATGAGAACATTTGAGGGTGGCTTAAATCAGACATAAACCTCCCATCGCATGCACAAATATCCTGATTTAATGTTACTGCAAACAGTTGTATTACAGTCACAGATCAAGAGGCAAGGGAGCTAATATCAAGTGGAGGAATACCCCTAGCCTCGTCCTTCAAGGTAAAAACGGATGACAAGCCATCCAGTGGCTCGAAGGTGACATCGAAGTCATCTGTAATTACTAATGGACAGCAAGAATCTCTCGTAGACAACACGCATGCCAGTTGGCGTAGCTTAGAAGATTCCCTATTATGTGGAGATGATCGATTATAAACATTATAGAGGTCAACCTCGGATCCATTGTGGCTTCTCAAAGAAAGACCCAGAATATCATAATTATCGGTTTCCAGAACTTTAGTTACATCCGAGGAATTCTTGACCCAAACAATAGGTCCAGCAGAAGGGCGTCTCGCTTTGGAATGAATAGTATGTCACTAATTTCATTTGTCCTAAATTTGGTGTAACCGGACAACCAGCAGCATACTTTGTTCTTCAGCTGGGCAGATGTTTCTTCTTGGTCTGAACTTAACTGCGGAACATTAATCAAGGTATCCACACATGGACAACAATCAGGAGGCAGATTTAAGAGCCCACAATTATGGTGGGTTGGCCTCCTAGGTCCCGCATTGACAACGTTGCTGGATGCATGGCCTGCCCCTCCGGGGCCCCACTTGCAGGAATGCCCCACTTGCCCCTGCTGGCACCTGCTTGTTAACTGGCAAGACAGGGAATAAAGAGCATGGGGTGATTCCAGATGGCGTTACAAGTGATTGGGTTAGCTGCTGGGGCTCATGGGATAACAGGCAAAGCATTGTAGGGGCTGCCCCCTAAGGGCTTGCTGAAACAGCTTTGATCTTTCTGACAAATTGATGGATACAAAAACCGAGAGACAGAATCTTCTAACTTGTACAGTCTCTCCAAAATCAGGGAAAGTCTTGCATTAAGTAGATCTTGGATTTTGCCCACAATGCAATCTAAATTTAATTTAGGGACTAGGGGCCAGACGTATGACCCATTTTTGCATGCAAAAACGGGTTTGCAAACCCGTTTGAGCATGCAAAAACCTATTGAGCCATGTACATAGACTATTTAGCAAATCGCATTTTTTTGCGACTTGCTAAATAGGTTTTGCGACTCGCGTTCCCTTCCAAATAGCGAGTCTTAAAACCATGTACAAATGTTTTGCGACCGCAATTGCGTTCGCAAAAGACTTGCATTTATCACCTATTTCAAGTAGGTGGTAATGCATTTGCAAATGGGAAGGGGTCCCCGGGTGACCCCTTACCCTTTGCAAATGCATGCAAAATTATTTTTTAATGGCAGGCAGTGGTCCCAGGGACCACTGTCTGACCTTACAAAAATTAAACAAAAATGTTTTATTTTAATTTTATTAAATGCATTCCATTTTCCTTGGCTGCATTTAAAAAATAAAAACTGCTTTATTGAAAAGCAATCCCAGACATGGTGGTCTGCTGAGCTCAGCAGGCCACCATCCCTGGGAGGGCTGGCATTCCCAATGGCCTTGCAAATTGCGTGACGCAATTTGTGACCCCATTGGGAATCGCAAACAGTGTTAAACACACTGTTGTACATTTTATTTAGTGCCTCGCAATTTGCGACTCACAATGTGTTGCAAATTGTGAGGCGCTAAATGAAATAGGTCGTTCAGCTGGCCCTAGGTTGTTGCCTCCAAATTCAAAATGATTTACCACGTTATATGAGGATGAAGAGCGTCTTCATCAGGAGTGGCATTCGATAAGCCCACAGTCTTGTCATTGGCCCGGGCTCATCAGGAACACCCCTTTTAACCCAGGTGTTTATCTCCTTGCTTGGCTCCCCTTCACTTCTTTGTTGGTGGACCATCCTCAGTAGCTACCTCAGAAGGTGTCTGAGGAACTTAGGTGGATATTAAGATAACTTGAGGAGCAGTAGCCTGCTGCTTGGAGGTTGAAACAACAAAGGTAGGACTTAGTGGCACAGATGGCATCTCCCGATTACATGACCCACTGGTGCTCAATAGGGACTGTCCCAGACATCCCTGTTCCAAAGATAGGCATTGCTCTGCATGTACTAGAAAGGAATCGATAGTGGTGGAGCCCTGGGATAGCTTGGAGATGGTCACTTTCTGTCCAAGAAGCTTGCGCTTGGACATTATCAGGGCTCACTAGTATCACTAATGTCACGAACTGCTCACACCACACACCATACACCATAAAGGGTTGGTGATAGTTGGATGTAGTTGGTGTTCTCCACTTAGCCCTGAATGCCTACAGGTGACTTAGCTAGTACGGCCATTCCTTCAAGGTGCTCAGCACTACCCCCAGCACCGATGAACAGCTATAACGCCAACAGCGTCAACTGGACACAGTGTCAAAAGTATAACCACTTTCCTCCTCCCCTGTTTTCCACCAACACCCTCACACACATGGAGCTGAGCAGTGGAATAACACTCAGGCATCCAATGGCATTCATTTGAGATCCTATGAGCTAATCTGTTGCTCAGTGATTCGTTAGCTCAAATGGTAGTTAATCTTTTCAGTTAAGTTGATTGGGTTAATTAAATTAACTAGTTAGGTGACAGATGTTAGTTGCAATGGCTGATGGTGATAGCAAAACCATGAGCCCAGGCTTAACCCGAGATTCCAACCCAAAACGAGTTCCTTGTCGCCTTGTTTTGGCAGGTTTAATCAACAAACTATCTTCCTAGTTCCACTTAGTGCTATGTCATGCCGCATAATGCTCACACACACGGTGAGCTGGAGTAAGAGCCTGCTCTGACTACAGCATATGATGTGGCATGCTGGGTGCTGTAGTCCCACCTGGAGTCCTCCCAATGAGCTGCTTCCTGGTAGGGTGCACAATGGGAGATGTTGAAACCCCAGAAGGGTGGAAAAAGCCAACGATTATCTCCATTAGGCTGGGTGTAGATATAGAAAGGTAGGCTCCTCTGTATGTAGTGCCCAACCAACCGCCAACTGCCTATCGCCCCCTGGTGGTAATCAGGAGGTAATGACAGCAGTGGCTGCAAAAGTCAGATAGAATGCACGGGCTATGAACAACTTTGGAGGCTCCATGCAAGAAAAGCTGGGCAAACTTTAAAAGGCCACCGTTAGATATGCAGAGTATGAGAGGAAAGAGTTCGGAGCTTCCTCAGTAAAACTGATCTGCGAAGAGAGCAGTCCTTTCCTCATGGCTGCCTCGGTCAGTAGCATGTGGGCAGGCATGAGCGTAACATCAAAGGGATGGTTGAATAATTCTTTTATTATATTCTGTGTGTTCGTATCCCTCCTGAGGCGGAAGCCGGGAGGTTGCTGTGCTACTTTGTAAAAATTTTATGTTCCTGTATTTTAAAACTGCTTTGCCTACTTAGCTCGACCAGCTTGATCTACTAAGCGTTATTTTAAAAATTGTTGTAGCAATCAGCTTGATACAAATATACTTGTATTTTAATGCTGTGTGTAACGATCGGCTTGACTCACTAAGCCTTTTAAATTTGCACTTCACACTTTGTTATCCCCCCGCTCTGCTTGGACCTCTCAGCGCGGTCTCAGCACTTCCCCACCCTCGTATTCTCACACTTACCGGGTCCGTCCCAGCCGACTCAGGCGCTGAGGACATTTCTCCATCCCCGGGCGAGATCTAAACCGCGGCAGCCATCTTAGGTTGGGGAAAGCGTCAGACGCTTCCCAGTGGACAGCAAAAAAGAGGAAGGGCATGCCTCCGTGCAGCAGACGTGAGCAGCGGTCGCGCCGGGTCCGCGCCGGAGTCGTGCCAGAGTCCTGCCCGTCTGCACCCGTCAGCACCAGGGAGGCACCAGGGGCCAGGCATACCACTCCCCAAAATATACATCCAGGTATTTCCAGGGAATTCATACTTTCTCTCAATATTCACTCTATACATTGTTACAATGTTCTGAACCCTGACACATGGGTAGGCCCAGTCGGCTGTCAGCACTGTAAAGCTACATTTGCTCCAGAGCCAGCACCCAATGAAAAACCGCGGCCTATTGTCCTGCAAGGGGGGCTCATTAACGCTAGGTCTCTGTGCAAGAATGCTCTACACATCCATGACCTGATCATGGAGGGAGATTTAGATTGGCTCCTTATCACAGAAACCTGGCTAAAGGCCTGGTGCAATTCGGATATAGCAGTGGCCCTCCCGCAAGTCTTCTTAATTCAACATCTGGATAGGCAGAAGAAATGGGGAGGAGGGCTGGCCATCATCTATCGTGACACCATGAAATGTACCACGTATGAGCTACCAGATATCAAGGGTGCAGAGGCCATGGCCTTCTGTTTAAATATCAATGATTCTTTTACGTTCTCCGGTGCCCTGGTGTACCATCCCCCGGGCCAACCCAAAGATTTCCTGGAAAGCATTGGTGATGTTCTGAGTGAGCTCACGCTCAGATTTGCTCACTTTACGCTGCTTGGAGATCTCAATCTCCATCTAGACTCCCCGGAAGGACCAGGGGTAGCCTGTTTCATGGACATAATCAGCGTCCTCGGCCTTAAACTGATGACGCAGGAACCTACTCATACCGCAGGCCACATACTAGACTGTATTTGCTCCAACTCAGACGCTCTGACGATCAAACCCCCTAGCATCCAAACCTGGTCAGATCATACATTTGTCCCATTTAACCTGTCACTGGGAAACAATGCTCCAAGGAAAACCACTAGGAAAATAACCAGGAGTTCCAAACCTGACTGGAAAATATCACTTACCCAGCCAGATCTCTTAGGGAAAGCAATAGAGAGCAAACCCACACTAACTGGCCACACACTCGACAGACAACCAGCTGTTCTGTGAATGGATCATGTCACTTAGCAAGCCCTCAGATCCAACGAGCTCAAAAAACAATTCACGCGGTATGAAAAATAAAAAGAGTGCCCCATGGTTCTCACAAGCGTTAAAAGTGGAATTAGGCGAAGTTAGAACGTTGGAACGAAGGTGGCGTAGAAACTATGAGGCCAACGATTGTAACATCTATAAAGCAGCCCGGAGGCAGTACCATACTTCAATTAAGCTGGCAAAAAAAGCCTATTACCTAGAGGTGATTTCCTCTTCTGATAATGGACAGAAAGAAATCTTTAAGATCGTAAATAGTTTCACCAACCCCAGAGCCCTCTCACAGGAAATCCCACCATCCTTGCCCCTCTGTAACTCCATTGCCAACTACTTTGAAAAGAAAATCCTAGACATCGTCAAGGACTTTCCAAAACCGACACTGACCGCCTCAGAAACTGGAAGGAGGGAGTCAATCAAGGAAAACACCAATATCGCCTGCTTTAACGCATTTGACCCCATCTCCTTAGAGGAGTCTCATCAGGCCATTCTATTGAGTAAATCCGGATCTCCTTTCGACCCCTGCCCCCCTTCGTTCCTACAAGCCTTGGTTAACAAGGTGAACCCCATCATCAACAGCATTATCAATTCCTCACTCTCCTCGGCTGAAATCCCTAGCAAATGGAAACTAGCAGCCGTCAAGCCCCTCCAAAAGACACCCCTGTCTGATCCGACTATCCTCTCCAACCTACGTCCCATTTCGCTGCTCCCTCTGTTGTTTAAACTGACTGAAGCGTTTATCAACAAACAACTCACAAAATTTCTGAAAGAGAATAACATCCTGCATGCCAGCCAATCTGGCTTCAGGGCCAAACACTCAACCGAATCCGCCCTTCTATTCACGACAGAGACCCTGCGAATGGCCTTGGACCAAGGGAAGAAGGCCGTCCTGATCTTACTTGATCTGTCAGCAGCCTTCGACACGGTCTCGCACACTATCCTGATTGACCGTCTATTTAACTCAGGGATAAGAGAGGTAGTGCTGACATGGTTCAAAAATGTTCTTGGCCAAAGACGTCAAGTCACTGTACTAGGGGAATTCAGCTCTGAGGAAAAATATATCAGCGCAGGGGTCCCTCAGGGCTCTAGTCTGAGCCCTGTACTTTTCAATCTATACATGGTCCCCCTGATTGAGCTTATTTCCTCCTATCAGATCAGCACAATATCATACGCTGATGATACACAGCTCATCCTGGTGCTGGACAGAGAGCTGCCTGGAGCTGAAGAGAACTTCAAAAACTGCCTCACTGACACTTTCGAGTGGATGAAGTGCAACCACCTCAAGTGTAATTCGGGGAAAACCGAAATCTTGCCTTTCGGTCCTCAAAATCTGTTCTTGCCCAAAAAGTGGTGGCCTGAAGATGCCAAAGCTCCCCCAAACACCATCTCCTCTGCCCATAACTTAGGCATTAAGTTCGATGACGCTCTGTCATTTAAGCAACAAGCAGTGGCCGTGGCTGGCACCTGTTTTCACATCATCAGAACCCTCAGAAAGTTTTTTGACCTCCTCCCTCTCCCAGCAAGAAAAACGGTAGCGGTTGCACTCATAACATCTAGACTGGACTACTGAAATAGCCTGTATGCAGGAGCAAATGAATTTGTGCTCCACAGACTGCAGATGGTCCAGCACCGCCCGTCTGGTCCTTGGCTGGCCTAGAAAGTCATCCGCTTCGGCTGCACTCAATGCCCTTCCTTGGTTACCAATACATAAGCGTATCTTATTCAAAATCCTGGTTATCACTTTTAGAGCCTTTCACTTACAGGGGCCCAGGTATCTGTCGAATGGCTTCAGACGCTATTTGCCTGCGCGTAGCCTAAGGTCCTCCAATCAAAACCTACTAGTGACCCCTAAATTCAGGCTCACCAAAAAGGGTGGGAAATCCCTGGCTGTCATTGGTTCCAGGGCGTGGAACAAACTGCCACCACAGCTTCGGCAAATCTCAACATAAAGGCTCTTCAGGAAAGCCCTGAAGACCTGGGTTTTCTCCCTTACAGACACCGCCTGTAAAGCCCTAGTATAAAGTGTACAGGACCCTTCGAACGACATCAGTTAGCCAACATGTTCCACCTAGGTTGGCACCAAGCGCCAAGATGCTCCTTGGAGTGACAGCTGCGCTATACAAATGTATTTTCCATTCCATTCCATTCCATTCCAAAGTCACATTCTTCACTGCTTAATACTGAGCCATTTCTGGTGGCTTAGTGGACCAATGCGTCCACTGTTTGACCTGTGTTTGACCTCACGGTCGCAGTTCCAAATCCCACAAGGGTATACTCGGCCTTTCTTCCTTCTGAGTACCATTGACTTGGGTAACAATACACATCGGTTATTCAGCGCCAAGATACCCGTTGTAGTGAACGTGCACTGTACAAATACACATGTTATGTTAATAAACATGAATAAACATCATCCATGTTAGAATTAGTTCTGGTTTATGCAACCTCTCTCAGGTACTTACCATACTTTTCCTTATCACTCTCACTCATAAATAAATCATTAAATGTCACATTAAAATCAATCAGATATGGGGAAAGAATCTCCTCATAATTGCAGACAGCAATAAAAACTTTACATGAAAGAGAATAAGAAAGCTCTACTTGGGTAAAGATTGCTCTGTCATAAGTCTTGTGCAGACCCATTGTCGTTTTACCTATGTTAGCATGTGCATGTTGCCCACGGTCCTCTACTTTGCATAAGTTACCTTACAGGCATATTTAGTTTTATGCCACTGTGTACTTTCACACAAAAAACACTGTTGTTTTCCCTCTGTTTTCTTCTCTTCCTGTTCATATATATATACTTTATAATAATTAATAAACTCTTATTTGTATTCTATTTTATATATATAATAGCCTTTATTTGGCATGTAAGAATATGACCATAAAAAAAAGCATAATAGGATATACATGTATCAGGCAAAAGCAGTTTTCATAAAAAAGCATCCGCATACACATTAAAACAAACTTTATATAATATTGTAGTCCCCCACGGTCTCGTGATTTCATAGCACAACCAACACGTTTCACTTAAGTTTCAGACATATATATACAATAAAATGAAACCCACAAATAATACATTTACAGTAGCAGCACTCAGTGCAAAAATTGTGAGAATTCTTATGGGCTTCAAGCACCCCTCGTGATTCTTAACTTTAAACCAGCTCTTAAATAAATTGAGACTCAAAAAACTGTAAAATCACCCGATGACAATTTTTAAAACAATGGGGCAACACGTGCCTGTTTAAATCTAAGTTTTCTTAAAGCCAATTCAAGCACACTTTTCTGGGAAATGCAAAATGCGGGCAGAAGAGGACAAAATGTAAGGGTCCTCTAAGTTCTGCATGTGCAATAAAACCAGAGGTTACAGCCAATAGATGATGAAATAAGTTTAATCTAAAATGTGTAATTGACATTCTGTTGTTTGCACTGGTTATGAGAGATAAATATGGTTCCATACCCTGCGTTGACTTAACTAGAATGTGTTTTCTCACCGAAGGCTTGTAAAGTTTCTATCCTCACCTATTGTGGTAGCATATTTATAAAAAAAAGTAGTCTTTAATGTGTGCCTTTTCCAGGGATCCCACCTTGTTAGGGTTGGTAAACAAGTCCACACCCCCTAGTGTGGAGAGGGTGTCCTTTACATATTTCAACCACAGGATTTTTAACGCATGGCCTAGGGAGAGACAGTCCTGGATTACCCGCCTGTTAATGCCTGCCTCTTCGTTAGATCCGATCTTCACACAGCACAATAGGGGTTTGACTGCCACCATGTCAGAAATGTATTTGGACCCCAATTCTTCATCAACAATGTGCGCAGGGGTTCTGTGAGGGACTTTCAACAAACGCCTAAAATATTTATTTTCTTCAGTTTGTACTTAGTTAGCCACCTTAAATCCCCAAACCTTGCACGCAAATAAGACTTCGGGGCAGCAGATGGAATTATATCATTTTAAGATCGTCCCTGGTGACCAACGTCCTAATCTATGAGCATAATTAGTTATTGATCCCTTGGACCTTATCAAAGCATGACACTGCTCCTCTAATAAATGTTATAAATTCAGATTTTCATAAAATAAAATGGCCAAATATGAGAAGGCCAGTACTATCCTTAGGGTGTATGTGCCTACTTTGTAACTTTGAGGCTTCCTGCACTTCTTCCCAATTTCCATTATGTATGATCAGGTTAGATTAGCGGACAAACCCATCGTGTTCATAAAAGTCACAAAGCCATCTATTAAAAGCTACAAGCCCTTTGGGGTCTGTGCGAGGAGTACCACGTCGTCTGCATAGAGCAGAACAGGGACCGATCTTGTGCCTATCCTTGTGATATCTGCTTGTATGGCCATCAGGGCCTAGTCCAGACTGTTGATATAATGTAAACAAGAATGGTGCTAATATGCAGCCCTGTCTTACCCCACTAGAACAATTAAAAGGATTGGTAGTTTTCCCCTCCTGTGTATCTAACTGCTGCCTTGGTATTCAAGTGTAGGGCCATTAGAGTGTTAATTATTGCGGTATCCACTCCAAGCTCTCCCTTGAGTGACCAGAGTTTGCAACGGTTCACTCGGTCAAAGTAATATCCATAAACGCTAAGTACAGCACCCCTGATTTGACTAATGTATATTTAGCAGCGATGAAATAAAGATTGAGGCAATGGTCTGCAGTAGATTTACCAGAGTGGAACCCATATTGGACATCCGTTATAATAAGGTTGGCTTCCGCCCATTCCTACAGCCTGTTCAAAATTACCCACCTCAGAACCTTCACTGACTCATCGATAAGAGATATGGGGTGATAGCAATGAGGGCTGTCCCAATCTCCTTTCTTAAAGATGGGGAAAATAGTGGCCATAGACCATGATGCTGGCATTACTGATGCTAATGCCACATTTAGTACCCTCACTAGGAGCGGCACCAATACCTCTATTTTACCACGTAAGAGGTCAGGCGGGATCCCATCTGTCCCCGGCCCCTTGTCCTTCAAGACGCCCTATATTCGTAATCTCACCTTGTCCAGAGAGAAGGTAATGGGGTTAATTCCCTGTCCGGGCTTGAGACCTGAGTTTGCTCTGCTATATGGGGGTGGTTATACAGGCCCTCAAAATTATCCTGCCATTGCTCAGGTAGAATGTTTTGACTTAACCCCGGTTTATTCAAGTCTTATTATTATTTGCCCTCCACAAATAGGTGGAGGCCTTTAACTCAGCTGCCTCTATTAGCTCCTCCCGGGCTTTCTCTTGTAATTGGTCCTTTTGTCCCTTAACGGCTAGCTTTTATATTTAGCGGGAGGCTGCCACCAATCAATCAGTCAGTTCATTTATAGAGCGCACTACATACCCGCAAGGGTCTCAAGGCGCTGGGGGGGAGGGTAGGAGCTGCTACTGCTCGAAGATACAGGTCTTAAGAAGTCTCCTGAAGACTAGTAGGTCCTGAGTCTGTCGCAGATGGAAGGGGAGGGTGTTGCAGGTCTTGGCGGCGAGGTGGGAGAATGATCTGCCCATTATGGTTGTTCTTCGGATGCGGGGGATGGCAGCGAGGGCGAGGACGTCTGTTGAGGTATGTTGGTCGGGTGTTGTGGAGTGCCTTGTGAGCGTGGGTGGGGAGCTTACATGTGATCCTCTTGTTGACGGGGAGCCAGTGCAGGTCTCTCAGGTGGGATCTGATGTGGCGGGGTATGTCGAGGATGAGTCGAGCAGAGGCGTTCTGTATCCGTTGTAGTCATTTCAGGAGTTTGGTCGATGTTCCTGCGTAGAGGACATTGCTGTAGTCCAGTCTGCAGCTGATGAGGGCCTGCGTGACCGTCCTTTTGGTCTCATGGGATCCATCTGTAGATCTTGCGGAGCATGCGGAGGGTGTTGAAGCAGGAGGATGAGATTGTGTTGACCATCTTGGTCATGGAGAGCGATGCGTCGAGGATGAACCCCAGGTTGCGTGCATGATCGGTGGGTGTTGGTGCAGCTCCTAGTGTTGTCGGCTACCAGGAGTCATCCCAGTTAGAGAGGGTGGAGCCGAGGATGAGGACCTCATCTTGTCCAAGTTCAGTTTCAGACGGCTGTTCTACATCCATTCAACAACGGCTTTCATTCCTTCGTGGAGGTTGGTTCTGGCAGTGGAGGGGTCCTTGGTGAGGGAGAGGATCAGCTGGGTGTTGTCGGCATAGGAGATGATGTTGAGGTCGTGTGATCGGACGATGTTGGCGAGCGGTGCCATGTAGACGTTAAAGAGGGTTGGGCTAAGGGATGAAACTTGAGGTACGCTGCAGATGGTCTCGGTGGCTTGGGATCGGAATGGTGGGAAGCGGACTCTCTGGGTTCTACCGGAGAGGAAGAAGGTGGTCCAGTTGAGGGCTTTGTGAATGGATTCCTGCGTCGTGGAGGCGTGTGCGTAGGGTATGGTGGCAGACGGTGTCAAAGGCGGCTGAGAGGTCCAGGAGGATGAGGGCTGCGGTTTCTCCATTGTCCAGGATGGCTCTGATGTCATCGGTGTTGGCGATGAGGGCAGTTTCGGTGCTGTGATTTTTGCACAATCTGGACCGGGATGGGTCCAGGATGTTGTCGTCCTCGAGGTAGCGGGTTAGTTGTTTGTTGACGATCTTCTCGATGACCTTTGCCGGGAACAGGAGCAGGGAGATGTGCCGGAATTTCTTGAGGTCTCTCGGGTCCACCTTGGGTCTTTTGAGCAGGGCATTGATTTTGGCATGCTTCCAGCTCTCCGGAAAGGTGGCGGTCTCAAAGGAGGTGTTTATGATCTTGTTGAGATGGGACGCAATGGTGTGGCTGGCTTTGTCGAAGATGTGGTGTGGGCATGGGTCTGACAGAGAGCCGGAGTGGATGTTGTTCATGGTTTTTATGATTTTGTTTTCGTTTACGTGGGTCCAGACGAGCAGGGTGTTGGTGCGGGTGGAAGGTGGTGATTCTGAGGTGTCGTTGGCTGCCTGGGAGGTCTGTTTGTTGAAGCTGTCATGGATGTTGGCAATCTTTAGATGGAAGAAGGTGGCTTAGGAGTCGCACGGGTCTTGTGATGGCGGGATGTCATTGGTGTTTGAGCTGGGGTGGCGAGATCTTTCACAGTGTTGAAGAGCTCTTTTCTGTCGTGTGTGTTGTTGTCGAGGCAGTCCTTCAAGGAGGTCCTTTTGATGATTCGGATGAGGTGATGGTGTCTGCGGATGGCGCTCTTGTGGGCTGCATAGTTGTCTGGGGTCTGGTCATGGCACCACTTGTTCTCGAGCTTTCTGCAGGTTTGTTTGGAGACTTGGAGTTTGGCGGTGAACCAGATGACCTTTCTGTCAGAGCGTCTGTTAGAAGGTTTCTTGATCGGGGCGAGCATTTTGGCCACCCATTCCCTGTCTCGCGGGGACTGCTTAAGTGCCGATTTTAAATCTCTAAGGGCCCAAGAGCAATGCACATCAAACCATCTTGGGACATCAGTACTAGGGGAATAAGTTGGTGCTTTCAGTAAACCATCTACTAATGGCGTGATATCCCTAAAGTCCTTTAGTAGGTCTACCCCTCGCACTTCTGGGTCTAGACATCTCAAAATTGCCTGCTTGTCTATATTAAAAAGAGAAATTTTAAAAGCGACAATATCATCCTGTGCCCAGCATAACCGCCTACCTTGATCAGTTACCGAGATCGTAACCCCAGCTACTCTATGCGGTGCTGGATGATCTTGCACTGCAACAAGTGACAAAGTCATCGGGTTATGGTCACTAAATATGCTGAAATTATTATTAAAATGGGATATAAATCAATAAATGATGAGCAACCTCTCCCTTTATATGTCAGGTGCACAACTCTATCACGGAGGGTAGCAATCCAGTCCAGCATGTAGGACAGCCCATAGTTCAAGAGGCTACTCAAGTCACACCCTTCCTCAGTGTGCTCCATATGAGGTCCCTCTTTTAGTGTGCAGGATGACCAATTACAATGAGTCACCCTTAGGTTGGAACACAGGTGGCAATTACAATCTCTGACTAGGATCACTTGGGACTGTGCCAGGCTTACATCATCATGTATCCGCTTCAGTCGTGTATTTAATTCATTGAGGCTAGTCGATCCCCAAAAATGTGATTTAGCATTTTAAAAATTAATTAGGACTAGCCTATACATGTTGTTAAAGAATGTAGGTCCTTGGCCAACATCCAAATCCCATGGCTGAGTCTTCCACCTACCGTGAGTTCTCAAGTCACTATGTAGAAGCTGAAATAAGAAATAAGAAATTATTTCACAAATACGACTCTCTGTCAGCACATAAGATAGCAAAGTGTATTGGAGACTAACAAACAGATTAACGTGCGGCACAGAGACATCAGAAAAGTCACTGAATGTCCAAAGAGGTGACGTGCCTGACAGCTTTTATAGGTCCAAACCGCAGAGGATGTAGCATCATAACATACGTGGCACAAATTAAGCATAGTTCATTTGACCAATTAACAAGGGCCTAACCACTGTTGCCGACCATGTGACCCAAGTGGGCAGCTTCTGGGACTTTGCACTGTAATGTAAGATATAAGCCTGGTGCTTTTCCAGTTAATAGTTGCAACATAATAGTAATGACCAAAAACATATTGAGAAATGGGATATGCTGAAATTTACGTGCCTAAGCAAGCATCTCCCCTTGCCACGCATCTTGTTTTCGAGCAAGCCTTGCATTACTAAAGCTGTTTCTCTAAAGCGGAGAAAGGTGCAAGTGTGCAGTGTTTATTATGTCAACTTCACAGGGCATAGAGGTTTACTGCATTTGGTTTCATACAGAAAATGGCTTCTAAAAATAAATATGATTAGCCCCCTCCCGCTCTCCCTGAACTTGACCTTAGTGCTGGGCAGAAAAAGGTTTTATAGCCTACAATAAAAAAGTTATTTACTGGTTCCCACGTTTCCTGGAAACATATTATATGGAAGTCTCTGACGTAACGGAGCCACTGCTCGTCCATGAACTTACTAGTTAAACCTGCTACATTCCACAAGAATATTTTTAGATCACCCTCAATATGCCCCTCCTGGGAACCAACGGGCGGGGCAATAATGGGGACGATGATAGCCCTCTCTATGCTATCAGATCTCAGCTGACTATGGTCCCTATACTTGTGGGGGTTTTGTTTAACTATCCGCCAAATTGGTCCCCCCCCGCTGTACCAACAGGTTGAGGTCAAGTCTCCATTCGGGTCTCAGTAACTCTGCCCAGGACCTCCCCTTCTTGTAGTCAGTCTATGTCATTCAAATCCCCTAACGGTGCAAATGCGTTACTTAAAGTCCAGGGTCCCCCACTCAAAATAAGGCCCTCCTCTTAACCTATAAAAGGTTGAGACAAATTTAAGCCAAAATTGTGACTTATAAAAGAAACCGAGCAGTAATGGTTTGATCGCTGATTCTGCTGAAAATATGTGTGAAGGGGGAGATAGGGTCTTTTGGCCCAGCTCAGGATACATATAATATATATGTGTGTTTGTATAGAAATATATAAATATATTACCTACTGGCGGTCGCCAGTAGGTAGTTATAGTTAGGACCCTTTTTCCATAGGAAAACCGCAACATTCTATTTGGAATAACTTTGGCGCCGGTCGACGAATCCTCGCGAAATTTTCAAAATTAATGGGGCGCTACGCTCCTACCCTGAAAGTCTCGGGGGGATTCGTCAAGTGGGGGCTGAGAAAAAAGGGGGGTCCCAAAACGCGTTTTTCCCATGCATTTTTCCATAGGACCTTTAGACACAGCTACAGCCCGAACGGCTGAACAGAGTTACTTGAAATTTGGCAGAGAGGTAGTCTACAGGTCAAGGAAGTGCCTTTTGTAGGTCTGGTGTAAATTTGTTCAGTAGTTCCTGAGAAAATAGCCTTTAAATCAATATATATATCTGTGGCAGCTTACGGTGCGCTTACCGTGCGCTTACCGTAAGCTTACCGTACGCGTGCGGCTGCCATTTTCTCTCTCGCACTCTGAGGGGGGGAGGATAAACAAAGGTGGAAAATATGTAAAGGAGCATGTTAGACAGCTCCTAACCACCTAGCATTGATTAAGGTGCCCCACAAGATCCTCCCAGGCAAAAAAATCAAATTTATTTTTTTCGTAAAAACGACGATTACGCTTACCATACGCGTACGGTAAAAATTAATTAAAAAAAATATATATCCCCATTCATCCCTCCCCCGTGTGCAAAAGGTGCCCGCAGGGCACCTTTTCTGCATGACATATTTGCCAATTGAACAATTAATAGATTAAGTTTCTCAACGAAGCGCATAATATGACCTCCGTGTGCGGACGATGCGCGAAGCGCATCGTGCGTACATGGCCCATCTAGCGTAACGTGGGCACGTGGTGCGCGTAGCGCACCGTGTTCCCACCGTGCGTGCACGGCACTAACTGCATAAAGTGGGCGCGCGGTGCGCGAAGCGCACCGTGTGCACACTGTGCGCGCACGGTGCGCGAACTGCGTTAAGTGGGCGCGCACGCCACGAACGGCATAAAGTAACTTAGCATTTAAAAAACTGTACAAATTCACTGAAAAAACCATAGGTTTCACACACGTTATAGTTAGGAATTAGCATTTAAAAAACCTTGCAAATTCAGTGAAAAAACCTCTGCTGATGACATATGTGTCTTTATGAAAAAAAACATATTTGTAATATATGTATAGCTAAAATTTAATGGAAGAAGACATGGGCAAATAGGTGTCTAAATACAGTATTAGCATCAGCAGAGGATTGCGGTCGCGTGAGTTATAGTTGCCTGCACTAACTATAACGGGGGAATTTCAATGGTTTTTTACGAGTAAAATGTCCAGCTAACTATAACGTGTGTGAAACCTATGGTTTTTTCACTGAATATATATATACATATATGTGTGTATATATATATATATATATATTCACTGAAAAAACCATAGGTTATATATGTTATAGTTAGCGGAAATTTTACTGATAAAAAACCAATGAAATTGCCCCGTTATAGTTAGTGCTGGCAACTATAACTCACGCGACCGCAATCCTCTGCTGATGCTAATACTGTATTTAGACACTTATTTGCCCATGTCTTCTTCCATACATTTTTAGCTATACATATATTACAAATATTTTTTTTTATAAAGACACATATGTCATCAGCAGAAGATTGCGGTCGCGTGAGTTATAGTTGCCAGCACTAACTATAACGGGGCAATTTCATTGGTTTTTTATCAGTAAAATTTCCGCTAACTATAACATATGTGAAACCTATGGTTTTTTCAGTGAATTTGCAAGGTTTTTTAAATGCTAATTCCTAACTATAACGTGTGTGAAACCTATGGTTTTTTCAGTGAATTTGTACGGTTTTTTAAATGCTAAGTTACTTTACGCCATTCGAGGCGTGCGCGCCCACTTAACGCAGTGCGTTCCGTGCACGGTTTTTATCAACTTTAATAAGCCCTGTACATTTGGTGGCCTTCGGCCACCAAAAGCACAGGGGGTGGGGTCAATGTGGATAGTGTTTTTTTTATTTCGATTTTATAATTTCATGTTGCCAAAATATAGTTTTTTTACTGATGTAATAAGCCCTGACATTTGGTGGCCTACGGCCACCAAAAGCACAGGGGGTGGGGTAAGTGTGGATAGTGTTTTTTTTATTTCTATTTTTTACCGTACGCTTACGGTAAGCGTACGGTAAGCGTACTCGGCGAAATTGCCGAAAAAAAAATAAAACCGTTTTTGCTCTTGGGGGATGTTTGGGGACTCCCTCAACATGACTATGTGGGAGGGAGTTGTCAAAACAGCCCCGTAACATGTTTTTGGGCATCATGTTTGATAAATAACACTCAGTGCGAGAGACAAAATGGCGGACGCCGCTTCCTGGTTTCGGCCGATTCGAATGTTTACTAAGATCTAAGAGCCAATCAGAATCGCGCTCGCGCACGCCACCGTACGCGTACGGTAAGCGTACGGTAAGCGTACCGTAAGCGGGCTCAGATATATATATTGATTTAAAGGCTATTTTCTCAGAATCTACTGAACAGATTTACACCAATCCTACAAAAGGCACTTCCTTGACATAGGGACTACCTCTCTGCCAAATTTCTAGTAATTCTGTTCAGCCGTTTGGGCTGTAGCTCGTTCTAAAGGTCCTATGGAAAAATGCATGGGAAAAACGCGTTTTGGGACCCCCCTTTTATCTCAGCCCCCGCTTGACGAATCCCCCCGAGACTTTCAGGGTAGGAGCGGAGCGTAGCGCCCCACCTATTTTGAGAAATTCGCAAGGATTCATCGACCGGCGCCAAAGTTATTCAAAATAGAATGTTGCGGATTTCCTATGGAAAAGGGGTCCTAACTATAACTACCTACTGGCGACCGCCAGTAGGTAATATATATATGTATATATATATATATATACAGTCTATGTTCTCTTCCAAGTAAGTAGACAGCGCGACACAACTCTGGGGAATAAAAAAGGGGCTTTACTGATTTTTCATGCGCAGAGAGATTCTGTCCCTGAAACGCTCGGCATACGCGTTTCAGCCTTCAAGCGGCTTCATCAGTGCCAGTTTCAAGCTGTTCTTGGTGTTCCTGGGGGGCCTAGCGATGTTATGCTGTTCCCGAGACCACACCCAGTCAGGTGGTCTCTCGCCCCTCCTCCGCTTAATGATGTACAGCTGCTTTGCTTACATGTCCCAGCCAGGTGCCTTCTGGTCTTGATAGTCCGTTGAGGAGACCCATTGAGTAACGGGGCATTCCTTGCACCATGTGGTACCCCAATAACAATTGGCTGCAGGTATCAACACCCCCCTGGTTACTGGGGAGTCCGGCCATTTCTTTGTCCCCTTATCAGGCACATAATGTTACCTCCTCTCTCCCCTTGCATCCAGAATCACTCCAAGTGGTTTTGACATGCTGGGGGGGGCTACACGGAAAAACACAAACACTCCAAGTGCAGGCTGCACCGCGTTGCTTCCAGAACGAGAGGGCGCATCGCCATCCAGCGCCTGCTTGCTGGTTAAAACATACAGTCTATGCTCTCTTCCAAGTAAGTAGACAGCGCGACACAACTCCGGGGAATAAAAAAGGGCTTTACTGATTTTTCATGCGCAGAGAGATTCTGTCCCTGAAACGCTCGGCATACGCGTTTCAGCCTTCAAACACCAAGAACACCTTGAAACTGGCACTGATGAAGCCGCTTGAAGGCTGAAACGCGTCAGGTATGTGCCTTTTGCATATATGGAGTCAATCTGTTCAGTAGTTCCTGAGAAAATTGCATTTAAAAGCACATACATATCTATAGCCGCGCACCGTGCGCACACCGTGCGTGCACCCTAATGTGCGTGAGCGTAATTCTGATAGGTGGTTACATGTCAGTCAACGTTCGAATCGGTCGAAATCAGGAAGTGTCGGCCGCCATTTTGTTTGTTTTCAGTGCAAGAGTGAAAAAGGAAGGTGGCGAACGTGAAAAGGGGGCAGGGTAGAGAGTTCCTGACCCCCTAGCCTTTGTCAGGGGGTCCCTGGAGGAACCCGAAGGCAGAAAAAAACATATATATATATTATTTTTTTTTAATCGCGGGGGTGCGCGTACCGTACACGCACAGTAAAAAACAATAAAAAACAAATACAACGTTTATTGTTAAATAAATATATAAAAAAAATAATAATACAAACATAACTTAGCATTTAAAAAACCGTACAAATTCACTGAAAAAACCATAGGTTTCACACACGTTATAGTTAGGAATTAGCATTTAAAAAACCTTGCAAATTCACTTAAAAAACCATAGGTTTCACACATGTTATAGTTAGGTGGATATTTCATTGATAAAAAAACAATGAAATTCCACCATTATAGTTAGTTCTGATAACTATAACTCGTGTGACCGCCACTCTATCACAAGGATGATGTCATCAGTGATGTCATGAGGGATGTCACTGACCTTGTCATGAGTGATGTAATATGTGACGTCATGAGCAGGATTGCGGGCGCGCGAGTTATAGTTACCTAACTATAACATGTGTAAAACCTATGGTTTTTTCAGTGAATATATATATATATACATATATATATATATATATATATATTCACTGAAAAAAAACATAGGTTTCAGGCCTGATATAGTTAGGAGTTCGCATTTAAAAAACCTTAGAAATTCACTGAAAAAACAATAGGTTTTAGTGGTGTTATAGCTAGCTGGACATTTCACTCAAACAAAACAATTGAAATTCCTCCGATATAGTTAGTTGTACTAACTACATCTCGCGCGCCCGCAATCCACTGCTGATGTCACATATTACATCATTCATGACATGGTCAGTGACATCACTGATGACATCTCAAATGACATCACTGATGACATCACTGATGATATCATCCACGTGACAATCAGATACACCTCATCATACACTAGTATAACCTTTCATCACTCACTTTAAAATACAGAGTGCCACATTTAAAACCACTTACACACCAATACAAGTTTCTAAACACCCACTCAGTGATTCCTGGATCTATACACACATGTAAGCACTTACCTATAGATTCACTCATACATGCTGTCAATGATCAATAGAACACTATCAAATATA
Source organism: Triturus cristatus (assembly GCF_964204655.1). NCBI lineage: Eukaryota > Metazoa > Chordata > Amphibia > Caudata > Salamandridae > Triturus > Triturus cristatus. The sequence continues at coordinate 1,106,930,768 of NC_140588.1, read as the reverse complement.
CTTATACACCTATATCGACATTACACACCAACACACATCCTAATCACTTATAAAGTCATCCTACTCACTTATCCAAACAATGGATCATACTTACTTTTACTTAGCTATACACTTATAAAAACACCACTTCATCTATTCATATAGATAATAACTCATACTTAGTGTGTTATAAAAACACTATTACAAGTATGCAGTTATCCATACAGTCACTCATACAATGACTGAGTCTTATGTATACTTATTTATATACAACAACTGACACATACACTGACTTTTATTTTTCTAGTTTGTTGGACATGTACCATTGAGACATATATTTGCTCATCGCCACACCCATAAAGATATTCACTCACCCAAACAACTGTTATAACATGTAGTTTTAACTTCATATACCTACTGAATCAAATATTCACACATCTTTGGGCAGTCACACACCCCCCACCGAACCACACACACATTCACTGTCCCATACAAATACTCAGTTAACTAATCAATAAATAATATAGACTTTCACGTAGCTAGTAACCAACTAGTGCAGCAGTTTACACAACAACTGACAAAGTGATACAGATATTCACACAGTTTAGTCAGACATATTTAGTGAGACACTATAAATTAGTCAAGTAAACAGTCAATAACACTGCTACTTAATCCTCCATCCATATATTTATATTTATATATCCACTCATTCTTCAATGCAAATTGCTAGATATATAATACATATTTAAATAACAAACGAAAACCACATTCACTGGATGATGTCATCAGTGATGTCATCAGTGATGTCATTTGGGATGTCACCAGTGGTGTCACTGACCATGTCATGAATGATGTAATATGTGACATTATCAGCAGTGGATTGCGGGCACGCGAGATGTAGTTAGTACAACTAACTATATCAGAGGAATTTCAATGGTTTTGTTGGAGTGAAATGTCCAGCTAGCTATAACACACCTAAAACCTATTGTTTTTTCAGTGAATTTCTAAGGTTTTTTAAATGCTAATTCCTAACTATATCAGGCCTGAAACCTATGGTTTTTTCAGTTAATTTCAAAGGTTTTATAAATGACAATTTTGAATGTATTAATTGTTATACTGATTATTTTGATACAGGTTTACTTCATTTTGTAAACTGTTTATTTTTAGATATTTTATTTTTTTAATAACATTATACATTACAATACAAAATATACATTCTCAGAATTAATTACTTTAGTGTAAATACTTTGCAAATAGGCAATAGACTTTTAAGTACAGTAGTTACACTTGTTGCAATGGGCAACACAATTTCAAACACAATGCAACATTGAGCTCAATGTGAATTTATAGTCAAATGCAATTAGTTACTTTATGGATTACTTTTCTAACCAGAGGACTGGATCCTAGATTCAGTCCATGGACATCTCCTGTAAACAGTTGAGTAAAAGCCTTTTGGTTACAGTAGTGATTTTTAAGGAATATTATTTTATTTTAAAAGTTGACACTTCGAAAAATGTTCACATAGAATCACCTATGTTATCTTATGGCTGGCAGAAAATTCAATTAGCAAGTAAGTAGTGTTATCGTTACTTTTTCTTACTTAGTGGTGGATCCTGGATCCACCACTGGCCAATCTCCTGTAAACAGTTGAAAGAATGTGTTTAAGTCATACAGACGATTTTTTAGGAATATTTTTAGTTTGTGAAAATAGACACTTAGAAACTTTTCTGCTGAAAACCACACAATGGATTCCTCGGGAAGGAAATACAAGTTACTGGTAAGCATGCTTAGAATTACTTTTCAGGGTCAGTGCTGGGCTAAAAGATGCTGCACTGGGTTCTCTCCTGATAACATGTGAGTAAATCGGAATTCGTAGTTCGGCTGATTTTAGAGGAATATGTGTACAATGGTGAAGGAAGGGGGCGGGGCCTGAGGTGACGTGTGCAAACACGCCCTGTGGCGCGTTTTAAGTTAGGGAATTAATTCCTCTTCAATCCAGAGGTCCCCTATGGGCCAACTAGCCCACCGGGTACCTCCAGAATGCACCAGGGAGCTGCGTTGCAGAGAGGTGTTCAGAGTCCACGCCCCTTTTTACAACACTCTGCAACGCAGCTCCGTGGCACTTACTGGAGGTACCTGGTGGGCTGTAGCCCCCTTCTTTTTCCATTTTTTTGGCCCTGGGGACCCCATCCCCCAGGGCCTGCCCCCCAATCTATGTTTATAAAAAAAAAAATCGGGAAGGGGGCTGCGTGGCCCCCCTCCAAGGCCATAATTTGCCCCGGGGCCCCATCCATCGGGGCATGGCCCTTTTTTTTTATGGAGGGGGGCTGCGTAGCACCCCTTCTCTGGACACTTTAAGGCCCCGGGGATCCCATTCCCCGGGGCCGGCCATTGTTTTTTTTTTTTTTATATTTTATATCAGGGAGGGGGGCTGCGTGGCCCCCCTCCCAGGCCACTTATGGCCCCAGGGACCCCATCCCCCGGGACCTGGCCGGCTCCCCGCGTCCTGCAGGAGCCGGCATTGCTTTTCTCAAGGGGAGCAGCTAACATGCTGCTCCCCATGTGGAAAACCAATCAGCTTTGCTTCATTGAAGCGAGAGCAGGTTTCCCTGCTCTCACTTCAATGAAGCAAAGCAGTTTGCAATGACAGGGCGGGAGCCGCAAGGCTCCCGCCCTGTCATTGCAAACTTCAGTGTTCCTGGGTGGGCACACCGGGACACTGCAGGAGCCGGCCCTGGGGGGTGGCAGTTCCCAGGGCCTATTTAAGGTTCCAGGAGGGGGGTTGCGTGGCCCTCCTCCCACACTGACAAGTTGCCCTGGGGGGTGGAGCACCCCGGGGCTGGGGGGGCTGCGATCCCCCCCACCCATTTTCAAGAAGCCCCGGGGTGGCGGTTCCCAGGGCTGCGGGGGGCCGTGAGCCCCCCCGCATATACTAACGTTGAGCCCCGGGGGATGGCGGTCCCGGGGCAGTGTGGGGGGGATTGGGACCCCACCACACTTTTTTTAATTCTGCCCCCAGGATTTGGTCTTTGTGGGACCCCCTGAGCAGGCCTAGGGGGTCAGGGTATTTCTACCCTGCCCCCTTGTCGCGTTTTTCGCGTTTGTTTTATAGGTTTCTTGTGCCTCGGTTCTACCGAGGCAGAAGATGGCTGCCAACACTTCCTGATCTGGAGTGTTGACAGCCAATTAGAATACAGCTCGTGCACGGCAGGGTGTGCGCTGGGTGCGGGGAGGGTGCGCGGATCCTCTGAAGCCATAGCTATATCTATGATTTTGCATTTGATTTTTTACTAAACGGATTTACACCATTTAAGCAAAAGGCATGAGTCTGAACTGAGGACTACCTCTTTGCCAATTTTGGTGTAATTCCGTTCAGCAGTTCGGGCTGTAGCTGCGTCAACAGGTCCTATGGGAAAATGCATGGGATAGGAGTGGACCGGAGCTGGCCAAAAGTTTTGAAAATTTTGCGAAGATTCATCAATCGGCGCCAACGTTATTCCAAATAGAATGTTGCGGATTTCCTATGGAAAATAGGTCCTAACTTTATCTACCTACTGGCGACCGCCAGTAGGTAATATATATATATAAAATATAAAATATGCAGAACTTATGGCCAGCTCCGGTCAGTTCCTATCCTGAAAGTCTCAGGGTGATTCGTCAAGTGGGAGCCGAGAAAAAAGGGGGAAGCCCAAAACGTGTTTTCCCCATGCAATTTTCCATAGGAACATTTAGCCGCAGCTACAGCTCGAACTGCTGAACGGAATTACACCAAATTTGGCAAAGAGGTAGCCCTTGGTTCAGACTCGTGCCTTTGTGTTAAATGGTGTAAATCCGTTCAGTAGTTGCTGAGAAAATCAAAGGTAAAATCACTTATATATCTATGGCCGCTGTGGATCCGCACACCCAGTGCGCACCCTCCCGATCACGAGCTGTATGCTAATTGTCTGTCAACACTCCAAACTAGGGAGTCTTGGCAGTCATCTTGTGCCTCAGTAAAACCGAGGCACAAGAAAGCAGAGAAACAAACACACAAAACACAAAAAGGGGGCAGGGTAGAAACACCCTGACCCCTAGGCTTGCTTAGGGGGTCCCACAAGGACCACCAGGGCCCCCAAATGTTTATTTATTTTTTTAAATTGGCAAGAAAAAAAAATGAAGCACGGGCTCCCGCGCTTCGTTGCAAATTAGCCCTGGGGGGGCCAAGTCCCGGGGGCAATGTGCTTTATGTAATGGGGGGCCAGGAAGGCCCCCCAGCCCGGGGACTGCCACCCCCGGGGCTTTATAATAAAATGTGTGGGGCTCACAGCCCCCCCAAGCCCCACGGACTGCCATCCCCGGGGCTTTGAAAATAAAGGTGTGGGGGGGCTCAAAGGCCCCCTAAGCCCTGGGGAGTGCCACCCCTGGGGCTTTCTGTCAATATATGCGGGGGGCTGACATCCCCCCGCGGACCACCACCCCCGGGGCTTGTGTTTAAAAAAAATAAAAACATAAATAGCCTGTGTGGGGGGCTCAAGCCCCCCACACACCCCGGGGACCACCACCTCCCTGGGGCCGGCTCCTGCAGTGACACAGTGTGCCCACCCCCGGGACACTGTAGTTTGCTATGGCAGGGCGGGAGCCTCGCGGCTCCCGCCCTGCCATAGCAAACTGAATTTATATTTGGAAGAGAGCGCAGGAAACCTGCTCTCTCTTCCAAATACCAAAGACGATTGCTTTTCCACATGGGGAGCTGCATCTTCGCAGCTCCCAATGTTGAAAAGCAATGCCGGCTCCCGCAGGACGCGGGGAGCCGACGGGACCGTGGGGAGATTGGGGACCACCCACGGTCCCCAACGAAGAGGGCCAGCCCCTGGGGATGGGGTCCTCGGGCCGATTAGTGGCCTGGAAGGAGGCCCACATTGCCCCCCTCCTCAGAAAATAAAAAAATAATATAAGGAAAAAAAACATAAGGCCGGCCCCGGGGGATGGGGTCCCTGGGGTCATAAATGGCTAAGCAACACCCTCCTAAAATTATTTAATTTTTTTTAAAAAAGGCCAGGCCCCTGGGGATGGGGTCCCCGGGGACAATTATGGCCTCGGGAGGGGGGCCACATGGCCCCTTTCTAAAATTATATAACAAAAAATAAAAAAAAGGGGTCAGGCCCTGGGGCCAAAGTATTAGGAAAAGAAGGGGGACCACACAGCCCCCCTTCTTAAAACAAAAGAAAATAAAAAAGACCAACATTATGCCGGAGGACCCGCCCCCTCCTTGCAGCACTCTGCAAATGCGCCTCTCGTGCATTTGCAGATGGGAAATGAATTCCCCTTGAATACTGGGGGTCCCAGGGAGCCAACTAGCCCACCAGAAGCCTCCAGTATGCACCAGGGGGCTGAGTTGCAGAGAGGTGTTCTTTTGCCACGCCCCTTTTTTACACCTCTCTGCATTACAGTTCTTTGGTGCTTAATGGAGGTAGCTGGTGGGCTAGTTGCCCCTCAGGGACACTCAGGATTCAAGGGGAGTTAATCTCCCACCTTAAAAATACGCCTCAGGGTGCGTTTGCACAGTGGTGAAGGGAGGGGGCGGGGCCTGAGGTTACATGTGTGCAAACACGCCCTGTGGCGTGTTTTAAGTTGAGGAATTAATTCCTCTTCAATCCTGAGTGTCCCTGGGGGCCAACTAGCCCACTAGGTACCTCCAATAAGTGCCACGGAGCTGCATTGCAGAGTGTTGTAATAAAGGGCATGGCCTCTGAACACCTCTCTGCAACGCAGCTCTCTGACACATACTGGAGGTACCTGATGGGCTAGTTGGCCCCCAGGGACCCTCAGGATTGAGTAGGAATTAATTCTCCAACTTAAAACGCCCCACAGGGCATGTTTAGAGACATGTCACCTTAGGCCACGCCCCCTTCCTTCACCATTGTGCAAACTCGACTGGTGGCAAGTTGTAGGTTAAGGAATTAATTCTCTTTCAATACTGAGCGTCCCTGGGGGCCAACTAGACCAACAGGTATCTCCAGTATGCGCCAGGGAGCTGCGTTGCAGACACGTGTTCAGAGGCCACACCCCTTTTTACACCTCACTGCAACTCAGCTCTGTGGCACTTACTGGAGGTAACTAGTGAGCTAGTTCGACCCTAGGGAATCTGAAGATTAAAGGGGACTTAATCCTTCAACTTAGTACGGCCACAGGGTGCGTTTACACAGTGGTGAAGGGAGGGGACGGGGCCTGAGGTGACGTGTGCAAACACGCCCTGTGGCGCATTTTAACTTGGGGAAATAATTCACCTTCAATCCTGAGGGACCCTGGGGGCTAACTAACCCACCAGGTGCTTCCAGTTAGCGCCACTGCGCTGCGTTGCAGAGAGGTGGTCCAGGCCGTGCCACTTTTTTCATCTCTCTGCAACACAGCTCTGTGGTGCTAACTGGAGATACCTGGTGAGCTAGTTGTACCCAAGTGACACTCAGTATTCAAAGGGACTTTATCCACCAAATTAAAATGGCCACAGGGCGTGTTCACTCATGACATCGCTGATGACATCTCAAATGTCATCAGTGATGTCACTGACCATGTCATGAATGATGTAATACGTGACGTCCTCAGTAGTGCATTGCGGGGCACGAGTTATAGTTAGCTCAACTAACTATAACAGGGGAATTTCTATGGTTTTCTATGAGCAAAATTTCCAACTAACTATAACATCCCTGAAACCTATGTTTTTTTCATTGAATTTCAAAGGTTTTTTAAATGCTAATTTCTATCTATAACGTGCCTGAAACCTATGGTTTTTTCAGTGAATTTCTAAGGTTTTTTAAATGCTAATTTCTAACTATAATGTGCCTGAAACCTATGTTTTTTTTCTGTGAATTTCTGAGGTTTTTTAAATGCTAATTTCTAACTATAACGTGCCTGAAACCTATGGTTTTTTCAGTGAATTTCAAAGGTTTTTTTAAATGCTAATTTCTAATTATAATATTCATTAAACCTATCTTTTTTCTGTGTTTTTTAATTATCAACCCATTCTCAACTTGGTGAAAACTCCAAATCTCACCACTCTTCCATAGATACCTTACGCCAACAAAATCGCCACAAACGAGAGCCACAACTAATGCTAATAAAATGCAAAGTAGGTGTTCCCGTGCAAAAACAACCACGAAAACACCACTTCCCCATATTTGCAACGACCAGCCAAATCTGCAATGCGATCTAAAAAGCAGGCAATAAGCCGAGTTAGCAGTTACAAATTAACATCAAGCTTTAACTGGTGTAAGGAGGTTGATTATCTATTCCATGAATTGGACCCAACTCACAGCCACATCTAAAGACCAACACGTGATAGAGCTACTGATCATGCACGTCTGACACGCAACAAGACCACAACACCCAGTGCCACCACCACCAGAACCTCCCCCCCGCACCACCCCCCCTACTACAACCAAGGCAGCGCAAAACAGGACAACGGACCTTCCCAAAACACCATGCCCCTCAGCCACACAATAGCTGAATGTTGGAAGATGTGGCAACCAACTATATATCTAGGAGGCAAGTCACCCTTCAACAATAAAGCACACAATGCCAAGTGTAACGCTGATGTGCTGCACAGACCTCACTATGCAAAGCGCAAATCTCTCCATGTGGGGATATACTGTTGATACTTGTAATGTAGTGCACAGTGGATGCAAACATGTTACCTCAGGCAGTGAGGAAGATCTCAGTCATGTAGCTGTGTTGTCCCCCCCAGCCGAAACGGAGTGGGCTGCTCGACATGCGCCTCTCCAGCGTACCAGTATGAATAAATAGGCCAGGCCCTAGGTGTGGTTCACTTGAGGGAAGACCAATGAGTCTGTCACAGCGGCAGCCCTCACCCTGGCATCTGGCTGCCGCTATAACAGCGGGACTCCTCGACACAGGCCTCCTGTGAACCCAGCGGCACAGCACCGCAGACTTAAGTCTGTACTGACTACTGCCCTCGATCAACACTGCAGACAGCAGCGCTCACAATTCAGATGCAGTAGCGATTGCAGATGTTACAGTCCAGTTTGCAAGTCACTTTGCTTCCAGTGCGGCCCACCCAGACCACACATCATTGCATGGTGCGCACACGCTGTATGCTTCAGGCGCTACTAACTCACTGCACCATAAATCATCAACCACGTATCTGTGCGCCCATCCTGACCTCTGCCTCTGCCCTACACTGGGGTTACACGGTTCACAAATCAAGATTAGTAGCGACGCAAATTGTCTAAGACACTATAATGGGTTAAGAAGACCACATGCTCCCAATATGTGCAGCTCAGGTCAACGTCATCTGCCTGTGTGCCTTTGCTGACCACTGCCTCCAGCCTACACTGTGGAAGACCGACAACGCGTTGTGCCAACTAACCCTGTTCAACACAAGCCGATCCCACATGTGTAAGTGTGTCCTGAGTAGGCCTGGGCTAATTTTCCGTTCCACCTGCGGAAATTGCGATAATTTGACATTTTGGCATTCCGCGGAGAGCGCGAAAATGTCAATATTTCCGCATTCCGCACCTTAGCGATAATTTGTTTCTTGCTCGCGCTGTAAAATAATACATCTCGCGCGCGCGCGATCGCCTTACCTGAATCCCCGCGTTCGCCGACAAGTTTTCCCGATCCGGTCGCGTTCTCCACGAGATGTTGGATTGTTCGTAGCCATTTGCGCTGTCTCGCGACAGTTCGTGCCCGCAGTAATGTCATTGGTCGTGCGATCACTTCTTTCTTCTCACGATCATGCACGGCGAGAAGAGTGAAAACAAGATGGCCGCGCCCGCGAGAAACCGCATGGGTAAGGTGGCGAGCCGCGACCACGCAGAAAATACCGCAGACGGGCGGGAAAAAAACTTCTGCATCTTCGCGATATTTCCACGTGTTTGCGGAGATTTTTAACATTTTTGCGATAATTTGCAAAAGTCACTTTCGCAAATTCCGCCCACCCCTAGTCCTGAGTCCTGAATTGCAGCGACCACAGCACCAGACTCCCTTCAATCAGTGAGGGGTATTTCCGTATGGAAGGCCGGCGACACGTGGTGCCACTGAACCTGCACTATGCAGGCCGGTGGGGCCACCAACATATGCACGTGGCTGTGGGCCCTTGCTCACTGCTACCTCTGGCCTACACTGTGGAAGACCGGTGACAAATGGTGCCACTAACCGTTTTCAACACAACCCAATTCCACATGTGGAACTGTGTCCTAAGTCCCAAATGGTAGTGACCCTAACTCCGTGAGACAACCACAGTACCAGACTCCCTTCGATCAGTGAGGCATATATTCATTTGCAACGGCAGCGACACGTGGTACCAATAACTGTTGAACACAAGCCAAACAATCCCACATGTGGAACTGTGTCCTGAGTCCTGAATGGCAGTGACCCCAAGTCCATGGCAGCGACCACAGCAGCATACTCCCTCTGATTAGTTAGGCATATTTCCGTATGCAACGGTGGTGACACGTGGTGCCAATAACTCTGTTCAACACAAGCAGATCCCACATGTGTAACTGTGTCCCGAGTCCTGAATGGTAATCACCCAAAGTCTGTGGCAGCGACCACAGCACCACACTCCCTTTGATCAATGAGGGGTATTTCCATATGCAACTACAGACTCCAGTAGGCAATTAACTATCACAGTCCTACACCCTACATATTATCCTTTTAGTATCCTTGCTTCAAGATTTTATTTTTATATCAGTTACAGCTTTACTACAATGACCAAATTAATCTTCAAATGCAAGCTAACATGGAATAGCAGTTTACTCTACAGGCAGTACAGCTCGCAATTCCAATTTTAAATGCTAATTTCTAACAAGATTGTACTCTTATGTCATCGTTTCATCATACGCCTACACTGCATTCAGTAGGGCTCACAATGAAAATTATTTCTTCCTTCATTAACTAGAGAGTCCACTAGGCAAGTAACTATTACAGGCCTCAAATCTACATAATATCCTTTTAGTATCCTTTCTGCTTGAACATTTTTTATATCAGTTATAGCTTTAGTAAAATGACCAAATTCATTTTCAAGTACAAATCAACACTCAGCAGTCTACACCGCGGGCAGCAGACCTCACAATTTGAATTTTGGACATGTGGTGCCAACTAAAACTGTCCAACACAAGTCAATCCCACATGAGTAACTATGTCCTGAGTCCTGAATGGCAGTGACCCCAGGTCCATTGCAGCGACCACAGCACAAGACTCCCTTCGATCAGTGAGGCATATTTCGATATGCAAGGCCGGCGACACGTAGTCCCACTAACCCTCTTTAACACAAGCCGATCCCACATGTGTAACAGTGTCCTGAGTCCTGAATGGCAGTGACCCCAAGTCCATGGCAGCGACCACAGCAGCATACTCTTTGATCAGTTAGACATATTTCCATATGCAAGGCCGGCGACACGTAGTCCCACTAACCCTCTTTAACACAAGCCGATCCCACATGTGTAACAGTGTCCTGAGTCCTGAATGGCAGTGACCTCAAGTCCGTGGCAGTGACCACAGCACCAGACTCCCTCTCATCAGTGAGGCATACTTCCATATGCAAGGACAACAGCACGAGGTGCCACTAACCCTGTGCAACACAAACAGATCCCACATGTGTAACTGTGTCCTGAGTCCTGAATGTCAGTGACCCGAACTTTGTAACAGTGACCACAGCACAACACTCCCTTCGATTAGTGAGGGGTACTTGCATATTGAAGGCCAGAGACACGTGGTGCCACTGAACCTCCACTACGCAAGCTGGTGGGACCACCAACATATGCATGTGACTGTGGGCCATTGCTCACTGCTACCTCTGGCCCATACTACAGTCAGCACATCTCACAATTCAGATAAAGTCCTGATTCCACATGACGCAGTTCAGTAGCCAAGACACATTGCTCCCAGTGTGGCCCGTCCACACCAAGCATCATCACAGGCTCATACAGTCTCAATACTTCTGGTTCCACTAACCCTCTTTAACACAAGCCGATCCCACATGTGTAACTGTGTCCTGAGTCCTGAATGGCAGTGACTCCAAGGCCGTGGCACCGACCACAGCACCACACTCCCTTTAACCAGTGACTCATTTGATATGCAAGGCCGGCAACACGTAGTCCCGCTAACTCTCTTTAACACAAGCTGATCCCACATGTGTAACTGTGTCCTGAGTCCTAAATGGCAGTGACCCCAACTTCTTGGCAGCGACCACAGCACCAGACTCCCTTCAATCTTATTTGTTGTTCTTTTGTTTAAACAGCATAAAGGAAGAATGGTTTCCCCAGTTGCTTTTAGGTCCAAGAGGGGGGAAAAAGGACAATTACAAAAGGTTTCAACCTCTTATCCGACCTATCACTTTTGTTATAACCGGTAAGTACTCACAAAAAATCTTTTTTATATATGTACATCAACAATTCCCCATAAGCAAAAACAACTCATCGTCTATTAGATTAGATAAAATACACATCTGGAAAGATCATATAGGATACCTATATATGGTGAATTCCCAAAATCGACTATAACAAATAAAACATCTATTTGTATGTCCTCCTTAGTTTTTTCAGTTCAGACAAACATTGGCCTCATAACCCGCCCCTTTGGAGCTTGCAGGGTCAAATGAACTTCATAAATTCTGTTGTTCCGCCTATAACAGAACCCCCTTTGTATAGAATCAAAGAACAGTTTTTATTGGTCCTGAGGAAGGTGATACTAAAGTGTATTTCACCGAAACGTACGTAGACCAGCTACAACACATCTGGGAACTCCTTTCAAGGATCAACTGATAAAAACTAAAGAGGACATACAAAGAGATGTTGTATTTGTTATAGTCGATTTTGGGAAGTCACCAAATATATGTATCCTATATGATCTTTCCAGATGTGTATTTTATTGCTCATTTTTTTGTGTGGTATGTTTGTTAGAATGTATGAATAGTATGTGAGGTGAGAAAGCAGAACTAGGGTGTTATTTGGGGGGTTTTCATTTATCCAACAACTGTGATTTGACAATAATGTTCATAATGTTCACATTAATGGTTGTATGTATATAAATGTTTTATGTTTAATTGTGCACACAAAGAGAAAATACAGAAAGATAAACATGATATGAATTTATAAAAAAATAATAATTTTGATAAATAAAAAAACAAAAGAAGGAAAAATCTAATAGACAATGAGTTGTTTTTGCTTATGGGGAATTGTTGATGTACATATATAAAAAAAGATTTTTTGTGAGTACTTTTGTAATTGTTCTTTTCTTTAAATACAATTTTTTATATGTAAACCTATACTTGACTAAGATTCTTTTTGTCCAACCGCACAGGGACACTTCCAGGCCCAAGAAGGTTGTTGGGGGTATGATGGTAATGTGGGAAGAGGGTGCGTTACCTGCTGATGTGGGGAGAGGCAGCGTCAAAGGGGTATCTGTCACAGAAAGAACTCCAATATGTTTTCACAAATGCCTCGGACAAATGCCAGCTGACGGACTGAATCACAAAATGGTTTTTCAATGCTTATGTAGTGTGAATTATAGACAGTTTGCACACAGGCTCGCATTGGGTCAGCTGCGGCCAGTCCGCTCGACTCACAGACGCAGTACTAGGAGCCATCTGCGTTATTGTAGCTATCCCTGCCCTGTTCCGTCTTATGCTATGCAATTAAGTTCCGACGTTGGCCCCACATAGCTACTTGTCACAGGCGTACTTACTGTTGGTGTGCAGGTAGGTGGTCTAGTTCTCAACATCTCATGGCCACTCCTTCAGGGCGGGTTTGCAGTGCACACACACAACACCCATCCGGCACATGCGTCACAAGCCATGTGACCACGCAAATATAATAGATCGACAACGTCACATCCTTTATTGCTAGTGCTGACTAGATGGCGGACGCTCCACGTGTCTCCACCATAAAGAGTCTTTGAAAAGTTGCACAGAAGGTTAGTCGCACCCTGATCTGTATAGCCATCAGGGGCCTACCACCCCCTTGACACGGACTTCAGATGCACAGGGTTAGTACCACCCGAAGCTCATATGGCCATCAGGGGCCTACCACCACATGGCACAAAATTAACTTCCATGTAGTAAGGACATGCACTACCAAATAATCAGAGGTTGCAGTGTGTGGCGTGCTCCTGGGGCTTCACTTTCTTATCCACAAAGTGTCGATATATAACATTGAACAAAGTTGCAACTCCTACAGAGGAGATGTCCCCCTGTGCACAGCTCAGAATCCCACGACGTGGGTAATCATTAAATCATAATATGGTCCCAACATTTATGCAAGTTGTAGTATAGATGTTTTATTCACATCAAAACGAATGTATTTTCATGTTTTTTCATGAAGACTTCTGGGTATACAGATCCTCATCAAAGTCTCTTAAGAATTAACAATCCATGTGTGAGTAAATCCAATTCACATTAATGTTATGTTATGTTATGTTATGTTAACCGGATTTGTAGAGCGCGCAGCTGCCCGAGCAAAGGGGCGTCCCAGCGCTAAAATGGACAAAAAGCCGGACACAAGCAGTACCAAGGACACAACCATAACAACTCTAGGAATCCGGAGGAAAAAGGAAGGTTTTTACGGCCTTCCTAAAGACCAGAAGTTCGTCAATAGCGCGGATATGGACAGGAAGAGAGTTCCATAGCCTGGCAGCAAGCACTCTGAAAGAGTGGCCACCGGCCCTATCCCTCTTGAACCGCGGGACTGTGACCAGATGGAGTCCTGAAGATCTTAGAGACCGCGGGGGTACATATGGCAAGATAAAATGCTCCAAGATCTGAGGTGAGGAGTGCTTCAGAATTTTAAACGAAAGGCAAAGAGACTTAAACTTAATTCTCTGAGCAACAGGGAGCCAATGGAGTTTATATTGGCCGAACAGAATCTCGGCAAGCCTACCAGAGCCCTGGCGGCAGCGTTTCGAACGCGTTGAAGTCTGGAAAGTTCGGCCTGATTAGCTCCCAGCAGAAGGGAACTCGCGTAGTCCAACCTGGACAAAATCGTAGCTTGTACAATAAGCTGTCTGGTTGGAGCATCAAAGAATTTAAAAATGGGTCTGAGCCTACGAAGAGTCCCGAAGCACGTGGCAGCGGTTTTCTTAGTGTGAGAGACAAAAATAAGTTTAGAATCCAGCCAGACCCCTAGGTTTTTAACCTCGGTGGCAGGGAAAGGGGTTGGGCCGAGCTCAGATGGCCACCAATGATCACCCCAGAGATGACCCTGCCTGCCAACAATGAGCACCTCAGTTTTTTTGGCGTTCAATTGCAGGCAATTGTCTGTCATCCAACGGGCCACTGAGCTAATTCCCTCACGGAACGTAGCCGCCTCAAGGTCGGAGGCCCCACTTATTGCAACCGCCAGCTGCGTGTCGTCAGCGTAGGACACCATAGTCAGGTTCCAACGCTTGGCGACAGCAGCCAGCTGCACATAGAGATTGAAAAGTGTGGGGCTAAGAGCCGACCCCTGCGGAACACCCTGTGCAACAGGATAGGGTTTAGATTGGAAGGGAGGAGTGGCAACCCTGAATGTGCGACCGGATAAAAACGATCGGAACCATTCAAGTGCCACGTTGTCGACGCCTGCCTCACCCAAACGCTCTAATAAAACAGCGTGGGAGACGATGTTGAACGCGGCACTGAGGTCAAGAAGCACCAGTGCCGCCGTTTGACCAGAATCAACCAAAGTTCGCAGGTGATCGACCATTTAGAGCAGTGCAGTCTCAGTGCTGTGGCCAGGTCGAAAGCCATTCTGCGAGGGGTCTAAGATATTGGCAGAATGGAGATGGTTAGATAGGATGGCATTGACGTAGGCCTCAGTCAGTTTTGCCACCCATGGAAGAAGGGATATGGGACGATAGTTCTCCAATTTTGATGGGTCCAGGGCAGGTTTTTTTAAAATGGGCATCACCTGGGCTTGTTTCCATCTACCAGGGACAAAGCCTGACGTCAGGGATAAATTAATAAGGTCGCATAAAGAAGGGAAACAGAGTGAAGCAGATTCTCTGAATTGGGCAGGTCGTAGAGGATCCATTGGTGAACCTGATTTGACTTTCACCGTAATTTTATTAAATTCCTCCATCGAGAGCTCTGGGAGAGAGCGCAAAGACATGGTTGTCTTCGGGCCAGATTCCAGCTTCTCCGAAGATGTGGATGAGCCAGGAAAAGAACGGTAAATGGCCTCCACCTTTTCCACAAAAAAGGTGGCCAGGCCCTCACAATGCGAAGCAGAGCAAATCTCAGCGACTGGGGCTCTACTAGCTGTAAGATCCTTAAGCACATTAAATATTAATTTAGTAGGATTGGTGCTGATGTTAAATTCATGATAAAAGTAAGCGGCACGAGCTTTACAGACCGCTCTATGATATTTCTTAATTCTGACAAGGTACTGCGTTTTCCTATCAGGCAGATATGACTTACGCCAGGCTCTTTCAGCTTGTTTGCAAGATTTTCTTAGGAGCCGAAGCGAGTCATCATACCAAGGACTGGATTCGGCGCGTCGGCATTTACTCTCAGCAATTGGGATCAGGCAGTCTAAGGCTCCAGTCAGCCAGCTACAGAAAAGATCATAGCCCGACTCAGCGTCAGCAAAGGGGCCCGGAGGATATAGACCGAGAAGCCGATGAAAATCGTCTAGCTTCAGTTTTTTCCAAGGGCGTCTAAGAGACACAGACGCAATTGCTCTGTGAGGAGAATCCTCAATCGTGAGGTGCAGCTCTATAAGATGGTGATCAGTCCAGGCCATAGGCCTGGAAGGCAGCACTTTAGCCGAAGTTAGATTGGTAAAAATAGGGTCTAAAATGTGCCCACCAACATGAGTGTGATGATTAACCAGCTGAAATAGCTGGAGAGCCTCCAGGTCGGCAAGAGTGCTACTGGCCGCAGGAGAAAGGGGGGTATCAAAATGAAGATTTAAATCACCCACAATACTAAAGTTGGCAGCCCTTAAGGCTAGTGAGCTAACAGCTTCAGGGAGAGCTGACCAAAAGGCAGCGTCCGGGCCCGGAGGCCGATAAATAAGTAGCCCAGAAAAAGTAAAATGGTGACTAACAGAAATACAAAAATGGGCACTTTCACAGCCTGCTATGTCCATAGCCTTCCATACACGAGTAGCAAGATTTAAAAGCAGCCGCAATGCCACCGCCTCTCGAGTTACGATTGTGGGTGAAAATCGCATACTCAGAAGGAAGAGACAAATTAACCGCTGCCAGTGCTTCCTCATGCAGCCATGTCTCTGACATAAAAAGAATGTCAGGAGCTTCCTCCGTAAGTAAATTATGGACGTCCAAATGGTGTTTAACCAACGACCTCACATTGAGATGGCAAACCTTAAAGTCATAAGAGACCTGAGATTTTACCAGCGGTGGAACAATACTGTCTAGGCATCCTAGGGGGGCTATCCTATAAGCAGAGGTGGAAGCGGGAGATGAGAGTCTAAAAACGCACTCGGGGCACTGAAAGGGGCCGGAAAGAGGGTGTTGTGGTGTATGAGTGCAGGGCGAAGAATCGTGAAGACTAAGCAGCTCGGTTCTAGAATACATTCATACAAAAGGGTTCAGAGACAACACAGAGGGAAAAGAGCTATAGAGCCCTGCCTTAGCCCTGACTCGGCGCTGACGAGCGCAGACGGGCAGGACTCTGGCACGACTCAGGCGCAGTGAGGGCGCAGCCGCTGCGCGTCACCGCTGCGCGTTAGAGGGTAGATTTAAATAGGGCGGGCGGGAGACAGCCGCACCACTAGACCGCTCGGTATGGCGCCTCCAAAGCGGCAAAATGGAGACTTTAATCACGATGAATTTCGGGCAACATGTGTGCCCTTCGTCAGGGGAACCCTCTAGAATATAAACCAGAACACAATTCTTACAGGAAGGCCATCAAACATAAAGGATAAAACAATATGAAAAAAGTGACCTAACTAGTGTGTATAAATCAAACATACTTGGCATGGTACACTGATAGTGAAAGGCTGAATCAAACCACGGGGTGCAATAAGGTGAAATTCAATGTGTAGAATCTCTGCCTGAAACCTCATACCCCAAGAAAATGAGTCAGTACAAAAAAATGTCTAATTTTTATTTTATTTTTTATAAATTTTTTATTCAGTGAGAAAACAGAAGATAAACAAACAAGCAAATACAATTCCTTCTAGAAATCTCACACATTTTTAACTAACCCCCAACCCCTAAACCCATCCTCCGCCAAAATGAATTACCTAATCGGACTTCCAACATTCACCAGTCCATTAGGCAAGACCTTTAGCCAAAGTCTTTCCCTTTTCTAATACAATAATTCACAGGCAAAATCCGTATCTGTTTACAGTTCTATTGGTCTTATTGCATTTCATTGCAATTTTCCAGCGTTTTTACAGTATTACCCCAGGGGCAGCAACACATAGCCATTCCTCATCTACATTACATATACTATTCCTCTTCCTGTCGTAAAGTGCTAGTGCCTACATTTTATTTTATACAGAGCTCCCATTTTTCCCCCATAATCAAGTAATCATTTTACCAACATAGCGGCATAACAAAGTAAAGTGCAAGTGTCAGGTTCTAAGAGCGAGCAAAAAGAGTGATAACCAGCCCTTTGGCTTTTCTAATAACCATATATTGATCACAGACCTTCCCCCAGGTTACGGATGCAGCCCTGCATTGATTGATGGTAACCAAATTAATAAGCGTGTGTATCCTCCTCCGCCCAAATCCCCTCGTCCATATCCCCCCGGTTTTAAATTATATATAAAAAAAACTATTCCCAAAGTGCAAGTGCATCCGAGCGCCCAATTCTACCAGCCAGCTTAGTGCCATATTTCAAAAGATACAAATAAGATCTCAGCAGATTAAATACCTTAATTGACCCTCATCCAAGGAGGCCTATTTATCCCCTTGATTCCTCCAGAGCGAGAGGTGTTTCCAGATCTTCTCGCCTTTCTTTCTAGACTTCATGCCCCTTTGGTCATAAATAGCTTTCTCGAGACTGTGAACTTTCAATAAGCGGGCTAGCCACTGATGAAAGGTTGGTGGGTTAGGGTCTAGCCATAGCGATGCTATGACGATTCAATAAACTGCCATAGCTATACAGATCAAAGCCCCACCTTCTTCAGCCCCCAAGTTATGTATTCCAAGCATTATTAACCGAGGTGTAAGTTCCACATGTATCTGTAGCTTTCCCTGCAGAAAAATCTCTATTTCCTGTATGAGCGGGATGAGTTCCCGACAGGTGGCAAACATATGTATCAGATCGGCTTTATGCAGTGCACACCTTGGGCAAAAAGCACCTTTCCCTTCTCCCCATTTGGAGATCCGATATGGCGTGTAATATAACTCGAAACATGTTTTATAAAATTGTGCCTGGAGATTAGTAGGCATTAAAGTCCTTAAAGCATTAAAAAAGCCTTCTTGAAACTCTCCATTTGTTATTCCCAACTTCTCTTGCCACTTTACTGAGCATTTTTCCAAATCATCTTTCATATAGATATTTAATAATACATACACTTGTCCAATCTTCAGTCCCTCAGGTTGGTTTAATCTCTCTGAAATTCACAACTATCATACTTCTGTGTACCTCCTGCCTTTTTTGACAAGAAATCCCTTACCTGTAGGTATTTAAAGAAATCCCTCATGAATAAAGTAAATTCCTCTTTTAATTCATCAAATGATTTTAACCGTCCTGGTGTAAAAATACATCCGATCTGTGTTATACCGGAATTTATCCATCTCTGGAAGTAATGATCTTTAAAGATATCGTGTAGCTCTGTATTCTGAACAAGTGGTGTAAAATAACTTACTTTTTCTAACCCTACCAGACGCCGCACTGCCGACCATACCCTAAAAGCCCCCAGGAGTGTCTTAAAGCGCACTCATTTGTAGTACCCATAATTAGTCTGGCTCCAAAGGCACCCTCTTAGGTCGTAAGAGTTTACATACACATATGGATAGCTCCCACTTGCAATTTCGGGCCCATGTGTCTCATTCAACAAGGGTATATAATGCATGAAAGAGGCTGACCACCAGTATACTCTAAGGTTGGGTAACGCCAACCCCCCACATTCCATACATAAATATAAAAATGTTGTCGCCATTCTGGGTCTTGTATAAGCCCGTATCAACTGTGCAAAGATACTTTTAAATCTTTTAAACCAATAGTTGAAAAAATCAATGGAATTGTTCTTAAAAAGAATATGACTTTGGGAAAACAAATCATCTTTATTATGTTTACTCGACCAATCAGGGTTAGATGTAAATTATCCATTCGCTTAAGAGTTTTTTGATCTCTACAGCGCATGGTTCGAGATTTTCTTTGACTATCTCATCAATCTCTGAATCTATCACCACTCCCAGGTAAGTTGTTTCTTTCAATACCCTTTTATCAATGCTTGGGGCAAATTTATTAACCACAATTTGTGTGTTATCCCTGTTCAGGGCATATCCAGACACTGCACCAAACTTTTGGGCCTCAATTTCAATTACATTCATAGCCATGTCAGGTTGAGTAGTAACTAATGCGACATCGTCAGCATATGCCAGAACTTTTCCTACAGGCCTGATGTCAAAAAGAGGAGGAATTTTTGGTGAATGTTACAAGTGTTCCAGAAAGGGGTCGATGTAGATGGCAAACAATAATGGAGAGCTGGGGCACCCCTGTCTTGTACCTTTCGGTTTTTCGAATACCTCAGTCAATCCCCCGTTCACTTGAACTCTAGCCATTCACTGCCCGAATAAACTGCTCACCAATCCCTTTCCAGGCCATAGTAGCCAACAGGAATTGCCAGGAGACCCTATCAAATGCCTTCTCGGCATACAAGAATATTGCGGCCATAGGGTCACCTGCTCCCTGTTTCACGTCGAAGAGTGTAATAATTTTCTGAACGTGCTCAACAGTACTTCTACCAGGGACAAACCTGTGTTGACTATAGGATACAATCTTCTGGATCAGTGGTGCCAAGCGGGAGGCCAAAGTTTTACAGTAAATCTTCATATCCCCATTAATAAGGGTGATTGGCCAGTACGACCCTAGCTCGTCCATGGGTTGTTTTTTTTAGGGAAGATTACGATCTTTGCCATCCCCCAGGAGGCGGATGGATCGTTCCCCACTATAATTTGTGCAAACAGAGCCTGAATAACATCTCTCAATTGCTCATGGAAGACCTTATAAAATTCGGTAGGGATCAGATCTGGCCCTGTTGCTTTCCCCTTTGGTAGACTGGTGAGAGCATTTATTATATCTTCCCCATCAAGCGGTCAATCTAACTGATCCCTATCTTCTCCTGTCAAGGGAGATTCTGCCGGTTGGGACAAATATTGCTCTATCTGTTCCAAACTCTGTGACCCCCGCAAGGTCTTCTGTGTAGAGATTCCGATAAAAAGCACAAAAGGCCTTTCGGATTCCTCCAACCTCAGTTGTCAATCCCTCTGTGGAGTCCTTGATTGCCCAGATTTCATTTTGGGTAGCTTTCTGCCTAGTTCTTACAGCAAGGAGATGACCCACCCTTTCACCCCATTCATACATCTCTTCATGACGCACTTATGCCTTATCAACTGCTTTTTTAAACATTTTTTTCCCTATTAAGGTTTTGCTTATTGCTACCCCAAGGCTGCCTATTTCTATTTCTTCCTTCTGCTGTATAGACTTAACTAAATTGTATTCGGCTTGTGCCAATCCAATCTGGAGATTCTGAAGCTCAGCTTTCTCTATTTTATTTTCCTCATTGTAAATTGCATGGTTTCCCCTCTTAACTCTGCTTTTAATGTGTCCCATACTATATTCAGGGGGGCGGACCCGGATTGTTTTCCAGAAACTCCGGAATTCACTTTCTCATATGATCCAAATATACCTCATCTACCAATAGTGCTCTTTCGAATGTCCATGATGAAAATAATTTCTCCTGAGCCCCTTTTCCCTGTATCTCCAGGGCTAGCGGATTATGGTCCGAGAGATATCTAGGAGCTTTTTCAATGACGCTTTTCTGTATAATTGTAGATGAGGCAAAAAAGTAGTCCTGTCCTACATGTTTCTGGTGGGGCGCAGAATAGTATGGATACTCGCGGTTTTGCGGTCTTAATTCCCCCCAATCATCACCCAGCCCATGCTCCAGACACATATTAAATAAGGACTGATACACCTTAGGTTTTTTTCCAACATATGGCTCCTCCACTTTACATTCACTTCGAAGATTAATATTAAAATCTCCGCATACCACAATTGGCACCCATTAATTTGATACCCACCCCAATATTGCCGGATCATCCACATTACTCCCATACAGGGAGCATAACGTAAATTTAAAAGAACCGGGGAGGCTACAGTTAACAATAACCCAACGCCCTGCTATATCTACCTTTATGGAAGAAAACTGAAGATTGTTGTTACGAGCTAGGATTGAGACCCCCCGGGTCCGTGCTCCCTGCGAAGTTGCCCCTATTACCCTGTAGCCCAACTGTTTCAAGAGATCCTTCTGGCTCCCTCCACATGGGTCTTTTGTAGACACACAATGTCAGCCTGTAGTAATCTCAACACTTGGGAAACCATTTGCCTCTTCTTAATGTCATTCAGACCACAAACATTTATTGATCCAATTGTCAGCTTATTCATCACTACCATATATGTCAAAACCCCCCGATAAGAACTTGTTTATTTCATTTGTCAACCTTCCAGGATTCACCTGTGACTTCCATATCCAATGTGACCATTCTCCATCCCTCTTGTGTCCTCCCATCCAGCCCCTCTACCCTCCCATCTTCTCCCTTCCCCCACCCAGTACAACCCCCCCACCAACTCCCCATAACTAGGCAATCAGGCAGAGCCTGAATGATGCGTGTCTAATAAGCTGCCCCACCATCCCCCCCAAATGAAGAAAATAAGAAAACATAATTGCGACATTTCAATTCATTTCTCTTTTCAATCATAACTTCATGACCTGCTGATCTCACACCTTCGTGATCTCGACCGCTCTCCCTGATTTAATCATCTCATTTAGGTACTCCTGCGCCAAAATTTCTGAGGCAAACACCTGTGTAATACCCCTATACTTTACTTTCAACCTAGCCGGGTTCTGTAAGAACACCTCAGCCCCTGCCTTCTGTAGAGGTGCTATCAATTGTCTCAATCTCCACCGTCGTCACACGGTTGCATGGGCAAAGTCCGGCTTAATGAAAAAGGAGACACAATCATACGACTTTGGGGAATTTGGTCGGGGTTGATCTTACACAAGTTGGCGCAGCAGGAAATTACCAAAGAACACTAAAAACGCCCTTGGTCGCTCTTGGGGCTGTATCCTCATCGTTAGGGGCACTCTGTGGGCTCTTTGAATTTCATCATTCTAGTCCAGTTGCACTTGCTCCAGAAAAGTATTTTTCAAAAGATTCACAATGAACAGCCTCGGGTTATTACATTCCACCCCCTCTGGTACCCTCAGGAAGCGCAAGTTATTCCTTCGCTGCCTATTTTCCTGCTCCTCGAGCTTGCGCATAACATCCGGGAGGGTTCCACTCTGTCCAATGTTCTCTTCCTTTAGAGCCTCAAATCTACTTTGAGGGCCTCAGTCCGAGTTTCCACCATCGTCAGCTTTTCTGCAAAACCCCCGCATTTCTTATTTATTTTCCTGATGCCAGTGTGTACCTTCTTGTTAGCCATCCTAGCCCTGCAGCCGTCAGCCCTTACTTCCTCCTGCATCTGCTGAATGGAGCGTAGTATCATTTATAATGACGGTTCTACTATCTCCTTCACACCTTCCCGCGTTTCCTTCCCCGGAACTGGATGCGTATCCGAGTAGTCCAATTTCAGCTGTCTCCCCCCTTGCCATCTCTGACTTTCTTTCCTTTTGTTCCCACCTGTGATCTTTTTCCTCTGGGTAGCTTGCAGCGAACCCTGCGATGAAGAATCATCAGTTTCCAGGACCCCTTCAATACTATTTGAGGAAATCTCGTCTTTCCCAGAGGGGTCTGATTCATCAGTTAGAGATAAAAATGTCTCCCCAGTCCCTTCAGGGGAAAGTTCTTCTCGCTTCTGCTGCCCTATTCTGTGGTAAATAAAAATTCCTTTACCGGGACTGAATTTGATACAGGAACATAGAAAAATAGCTCGATAAAATGAGAGGCAGAATCCGTGGTATTAGAGGTTCGGAATGGGCTTTATTCCAATAATCGATTATAATCGGTTGCTCCCAATGTTCCGTCACCACGAAGGTTCAGGAAGTGAAGCACACACTTTATTGACAAGAAGTAACTTTTATAGTACATACATTATAATGAAGTGAATACAGTAGGCGTAACAATTGATAAGGACATTGACGTTTGGTCTGCGTAACCAGAAAATGGGTGTAATAATGAGTAAAAAGGAACATGATTGGTTATGATGTCATACATAGGTGGATCTATAAGATAATACTTGGCCTAAATGCGCGCGCAGCAGTATGACGTGTAATTGACGTGTAACTAGGGGGTGACGGGGATTTGACATTTAGCTCTATATGTGGAGACGAGAAGTCTGGGGGGTCAAGTCAACCTAATCCCAAATCATATCTAACATCCTATGTTTAAAGAACTATGTTATCCACAAAAGAAGGACTCTCGGACAGAATCTATTCTATACTGACTGTGCGTGCGTGTACAAGCGTCTAAGTGTCTACACTGAATGCGAGGGGGTAGGAATATTCCATGGTAACAGGGCTATGAATTACTTGCATGAGGACAGAGAAGATGGGCCTTTTTGCTTGGTAACTGGAAGAATGTTTACTTAAACTACTAGGCAGGAATGCATCGGCTGAGGGGGAGGCAGATAATTCGAAGGTGAAATACAGTTCTTGGCAGAGAGTAGGCTGATGTCAGGCTTCGTGAGCCGCGCAGAGAATGAGACAAAGTTCATGGTCACAGATGCAGGCTCGGACTGGAGCTTTCAGAGGCAGAAGGCAAGAAGAGTTTGATGACAGAGTCAGGGCCTACTTGCCTGGACTGTAAAGTGGCATAAGTGAACCATATAAAGCCGGTGGCCTTTCATATTTAGGAATGGAATATCCGGCCTATTCATGGCGGATCTGTCAAAGGACATGTTGACGGTGGACGCACATGTATTTGCGTCTTCATAACTGGAACTGGAGGGAACATATATGTACTTGTGATATGCACATGGAACCGTTGGGGTCCAAGATAGGGGACATAACTGACCAGGAAAATCCATATTTCCACATTCCCTCCTTGTCCCCTACTTGCCCTTCAAGAGATATCAATCTTCATCAATCCATTGATCTGTTCATATAGCATCATTTGTTCTTCTTTCTTCTTCCGGGATCTTGAATGAAAATCTTGATGTGGAATGCACGATGTGGCACACAGACCACAAATCGCTGGTCCACATTGTAGACATAGACAGCAACTGAATAGTATGAGAAGGCCAATACCTAGGAAGGATAAAATTCTCCATCCCCAGGCTGATACCGCATTCCAAAACCAACTGGACCAAGTCCAAGTGCCTGGGTTCTGGTGTATCTGGCTTACAATCTTATGAAGGCGAGTGATTGCTTTATATACAGATGGCGAATTTTCTGGTATGAATACGCAGCAGCTTGATCCGATGACCCTACAAGCTCCGCCCCTATCAGCCAGGATGACGTCAAGGACAAGACGATTTTGAAGCACAACAATCCGCATAGCAGACTGCTCTTCCGTTAAATTGCCTAAGGCGGAAATAGTCTCATTCACTACTGCTTCAAGGGTTCTAGTTAATCTACGTATCAGCTTACTATTAGTAACAGTACCTAAATAGGGAAAGATGCCTTTATTAAAATCTACATACTTGTCCCATGCCGTCTCAGTGTAATCGACAATGGGGAGATCTCTCCGTTCTCTGTCGTGTACTAAATGAATATTTCTGTAATAATCAGGAGGAGCTAGGAAAACAGGTGGCAAAAGGAATGCTATGTAGCAGGTACCATCCCAATCTAGAGGTAGACGCATATATGCAGTCTGACCACATATAAAGTAGGAGTGGCGAGAAGCTCTAAATGAAGATTTTCCTTGATCACTGAATTCTACTATAGTAGTGCATTTACTATGGCCCATATGTATGGAACCAACCTTTCTTACACACAATTTACCCCTCGTTGGGAATACTGACATGGTGGGTAAGACTAGTTCAATTTCAGATACGACATTTAGAATCATGAGATTAGGTGTAAAATTACCTAATCCATATACTTCATTTTCTAGATCAGTTCCTGTTCTTTTGGGGCGACCCTCCTTGTCAGGGTAGCAGACTTTGAGTAAAACTAGGTTCAGGTTTCCCCATATCCAATGATCTTGGTAAACTGCTGTGTCTGAGTCTATGGAATTGATTAAACTAAACCATGCTCCACAGGAGCCATTATGTGTAAATGGATGTGGAAAGAAAGGCAGGACTCCTTCATAATTCTGATAGGGAGGGAGTCGGCCACACACCCAACAATTGGTGGCATTACTAGTCTGATGGGAATGATGTAACATACTAATGAAAGTGTTATTGCGCAGCGCAAGTCTATAAGACAATTCATGCGGAGGTAAGTCACTAAAAGAATGTTCAGCAGCAACATTATAAACATGTCTAGAAATAGGGTAATATATGTGCAACAACATACTTGTAATGATTATTAAAAGACTTAAGGAAAACAAAATTAATAATGTCCCTATACAATGGCTACGCAGTGATTTACAATACGCCTGTCGTTTCATCATTTTTCGCGACTGTTCATGATTCAGGTCTAGAGGATACATGTCAGAGACAGATTCAACCGCTTCACCTAGGAGAGGACTTAAACAATCAAACCGTCTGACGTCCTAGGCCTTAACTTAACTTTGTAAAGTTCGCTTTCAGTTTTTTCCACCAAAGGAAGTTTTGAATCAGTCTGTGAGGGAGTGCAGGGCACAATGTCTATATCCGAGGATTGTCCATGAAATTTCTTGATGTGGCTTGAATGAATCCAGCCCTTGCGGCCCTCGATCTTCACGGCTGTTCTTGTGGTCAGCAGAACCAACTTGGGTGCTTTCCACCTGGGCTCCAGCTGAATCTTTCGGTCGAAATTCCTCACAAAGACAAGATTACCCGGAACAACGTCAT
Organism: Triturus cristatus; assembly: GCF_964204655.1. Taxonomy (NCBI): domain Eukaryota; kingdom Metazoa; phylum Chordata; class Amphibia; order Caudata; family Salamandridae; genus Triturus; species Triturus cristatus. Next base: position 1,106,904,736 of record NC_140588.1, on the reverse strand, counting down.
GGGGTTTCACCTCAGTGTTGTTGGGAAAGGCTGCAGCTACCTGTGAACGAGAAGATTGTAGTGCAGACATCAAGGAAGCCAAGTAATCTGTCAGCATATTACAGTCAATATCAGTTATTTTGCGTGGTATAGGCGTCCCCCACATATTCGGTGGTCTACCGAAGATCACCTCATACGGGGATAGCCCTGTTCGAGAGTGTGCTACCATTCTCATGTAAAAGAGTGCAACTGGTAACGCTACTACCCAGTCGACACCTTTCTCTCTGCATATTTTGGACATTCTAATTTTCAGTATCTGGTTATGTCTTTCTACGAGACCTGCTGCCTCGGGATGTCGGACACAGTGAAATTTCCACTGATATCCTAGCAGAAGTGAAACGTGTTTCATTAATTCGGATGAGAACGGCTGGCCGTTATCTGAGTAGACAACATGTGGTAAACCGTATCGTGGGAAGAATTCTCGCACCAACTGTTTGGCAGTAGTCGGGGCAGTGTAATCTGAAACCGGGTATGCCTCTGTCCAACGGGAAAGAGCACAGACAACTACGAGAACATATTTGAATCCTCGACATCGTTCCATCTGGATATAATCCATCTGGAGTACTTCAAAAGGATGATTAGGGGTATGAAATCCACCCTGTTCTACGGGAATGCTTTTACCTGGGTTAAACTGACAACAGATCATACAGGTACGGACCTTTTGTTTTGCTGCTGCTCGTAAATGTTTATTGAACCAAATGTGTTGAATGCTGTCCAGCATAGCTTTTTCTCCTAGATGTGCTGGACTATGTATAGTGTTAATTATAACTTGGACCATTGAATCAGGAAGGAACCATACAGACTTTTCCTTCATCATCCATCCTTGGTCCGTTTGGACCCATCCTAATTCAGTCCATTTCTTTATTTCGTCTGGTGTAGCATGTGTCTGTATGTCAATTACGTCAAGAGTAGGATCTTTAACTGTCATACAATGTGTCGGCATCGGGACTATTGTCTTTGTCATGTCGGGAGTTTGAGTTTGAGCAGTCTGTTTAGCCGTTCTGTCGGCTAGATCATTGCCTTGGGAAATGATATCAGTAACTTTCGTATGAGCTTTACATTTCATAATTGATATTGCAGTAGGTAGATGTATTGCATCTAATAAGGCATGAATGAGGGGTCCGTGCTGAATGTGGGCACCGTGGGAAGTTAAAAAACCTCTCTCTCGCCACAGCACGCCGAAGTCATGCACGACTCCGAATGCATAACGTGAATCAGTGTATATGTTGACTTTCTTACTTGTGGCCTGAATACAGGCTTGTGTCAGAGCGATGAGCTCTGCGGCTTGAGCTGACAAAGTATTTATACGATTAGTTTCAATGACTTCAGTATCTGTTGTGACTGCATAAGCAGCCACTAATTCTCCTGTACTTGTTCTCTTGCATGAACCATCTACATACAATGTCAGGTCTGGATCTAACAATGGAACATCTGTTAAGTCTTGTCTGGGTTTTGTCGTTACAGTAATAACTTCAATACAGTCATGGGCTAGTGGGTCTGTTCCGGTTACTGGCAAAAGTGTGGCAGGATTCAATGTGTTACAGCGTCTGATTTCTATATGTGGCTGAAACAATGTAAGCTCGTATCCTGTAAGTCGCGCTATAGTCAAGTGTTGTGTTTGCGTTCTATTTACAAGAACTTCTACTGCGTGTGGTACTTGAACTGTCAATGGATGTCCTAACACTATGGCGTCGCTTTGTCTGATTGCTAAAGCTGTTGCTGCTACTGATTTTAGGCATGCAGGCAAAGCCTGAGCTACGGGATCTAATGTACTAGAAAAATAAGCACATGGTTTGTGTGCTCCTGCTTGTTCCTGTGTGAGTACTGACAAGGCAGTACCTTCGCGTTCTGTAACAAAGAGTGTGAACTGTTTTCTGTAACATGGCGTTGCTAAAACGGGTGCTTGACATAAAGCTTTCTTTAAGCTTTCAAAAGCTTGTGTGTGTTCCTGAGTCCAAGGGAGAACAGTCGGTGTGGCTGCCTCCTGTGTTGTCAATTGAATGAGTGGTTTTGCTAGAAATGCATATTGCGGGATCCACTGTCTACAGTATGAAGTGAGGCCTATGAAAGCCCGCACCTCCTTTTGTGTCTTGGGTATTGACATGTTAGCTATCAACTGAATGCGGTCGGGTGTAAGCTGCCTTCCCTCCTTGTCCAGCGAGTGTCCAAGATAAACAACTCGCTGGACACAGAATTGCAGCTTAGAAGGGGACACCTTGTGCCCTTTTTTGGCTAGAAATTGTAAAACTGTCAGTGATGCTTTTTCACATTCAGGTTCGCTTCGGGCGGTGATCAGCAGATCATCGACGTATTGAAGCAAGGCGGTGTTAACTGGCATGTGGATACTGTCAAGTTCTCGTTTCAGTGCTTGGCTATAGATGCTGGGGCTTTCTGTAAATCCTTGAGGTGCGCGTGAGAATTTAAAGCTACGTCCATTTAAACTAAATCCGAACAAATATTGGCTTTCCGGATCTATTGGGACGCTGAAAAAGGCATTTTTGAGATCAATTACAGTAAAGAATGTTGCTTCGGAATCAATAGCTGTCAGTAATGACGAGATATCTGGGACCACAGGGAATTGTGGCACAATGCATTTGTTTAACTCGCGCAGATCAATAACCAATCGATATACTGGCGGCGCTGTAGGATCTGTTCGTTTAAGAATCGGTATTATCGGTGAATTACATATATTGGAGTCTGTTTCCACAACTACTCCTTGGGCAATGAGCTCGTCAATGATTTGTAGTAAAGCCACTACAGCATCTGGTGGTAACTTGTATTGTCGCATTCGTGGTAGCACCACTCCTGCCTTTAATGTGACTCGATATGGTGTAATATTCATGCATCCAACATCAGTAGGGCCTTGTGCCCATAGATGTGTAGGTAAAGTCTGCAGTCGGGGATCCATGTCTCTAGATACATAGTGACCTTTAAAATCACGTAAAAACAACCTTACTCCTTCCGGAGAACAACATATTATGGCTCCTAGGGCTTTCAACGTTTTTATTCCTAACAAGTTTTCTGGACATGATTTAGTAAGCAATAGATCTGTAGTTCGGGTCAGAGGTCCTATCGTAAGTGGAAGAGGCTGTGACACTTCATTAACAATAGGTTTTCCTGAAAAACCAAGGGAAATATTCTGTGAGCCTGAGAGGGGTGCCCCTGGGACTTCACTTCGTTTTATAGTTGTTCGACTTGCCCCTGTATCGAGTAAAAATTTTCTATCTTGACCTAATAATTCACTATGTACATAAGGTCCTTCTTGATCTACAGGAATCTCGATAAGGGGTAAGTCAACTTCCCTCTCTAGGCTAGTTCATGCGTAACGCTGATACTCGGGATATTCATACTGTGCGGTCTGATACATTTGTCGTGTTGTTGTCGGTGTGGCAGCAACAGGCAACGGTGGTGCAGCTGGCACAAACTGTATTGGCTGTTGTGCGGCTGGCATGGCCTGGGCATGCTGCGTAGCTCCTTGTTCGTTCTGATCTTGTCTTAGTGGCCGTGATCTTTCCTGTGTTTTACCTATGGCGATATTATGTTTTAGCACTGGACAATCGTGTACGTGATGACCTGGCTTTTTACAATAGTTGCATGTCCCTTTTACAGGTCCTGCTGAATCGGAATGTGTCATACCCTTTTTATGTCCTTCAGCTGGAACTGTCTGGGAGACTAGCATTTTCATTTTTGTGTCTTTCATGCGTCTGTGTTCATGTTCTTGTTCCTCTCTAATTCTATTGTGGTGGTACTGTAACATTTGTAACATTTGTGTTGGAGTGTTACCTTGCCAGGTACTCTCGAATTTTAATACTCTATTCTTTACTGGGGGCAGGGCAATTTCCACTAATTTTGTTACAAACAGATGTGGGTATGATTCGCTACTTGCTCTTATGCCACTATTTATACCAAAACATTTCTCGAATCGGGCATAGTAATCACTAGTGTCTTCATCTTGCTTCTGTTTACAGGCTGAAATTGTACCCCAATCTTCCTTTTTCGTAGTTAATAAACGTGGCAGTACCTGTACTAGTAGACCTGGTAGTGCTTTAGTTTTGTCTCCAAGCCCGCGAACCTGGACCTCGGGCCCTTTCTTCTGCTTCTAATGCTGACCATTCTATCTTTTGGTCACCTACCTCCCACTCTTTTTCCTTGAGTTTCTCATAAATGCCAGCAGGCATCAACACCTTTAATATTGTCATAATGTCGGGGTAGGTATACTCTCCCATGAGTAACATGTCTTTAATTTCTCGGTGAAAACCCGCTGGGTCCTTGTCATGACTGGGTACTACTTTCTTCATTTCTAACAATTCTATTTTCGATATAGGCGTATATACAAATACACGTTTAAACTGATTGTCCTCGCCTTTTATTGGGTGTACTTCTCGTAAGGGATTCTGTCTATCCAGGTGATACGTTGTTCTTTCCTTGACAGGCAATGAGACATGCTCTGAGCATACAAAAAGAATATACTGTTTTCTAGATACTAGAATTTCTTTAATTAATTTGGTACCTGGACCTCTCCATTTATTCATAAGCAATTCAGTCAATATGTCAGGTAAGGGACCAGGGTCCGAATGCTGACTCTGATATAGTATAATGAGTTGTTGAATCATATAAATCCCAGCTAACCTTTGTTCATCTGGGGTAAGATTCAAAAATGTGCGTACTACTGTATCATCACTATATTTTCCGGGACTGTCCACCCAATGGACAGCTGCCCTCGCTAAATCTTGTTCATCCATAGAATCGAGAAAATGATAACCCCTTCGTTCTCGGAGTAGTTTGTCGGCGGTTTGGAACGAATGCTCGTTAGACCTTATGTTAATTATAGGTATTTGGAAATTCCTGTCATTATCTGGACATATTGGACGTATTGGGTCAGTATGCCATCTAGTCTGATTCTTATTACAAGATCTTCCTCTACCTACATAGGCTATGGTGTCTGACTGTCCGGCGGGCAGTCCTGACCCTTCTTCCTCGCTTTGCTCGAACTCGTCTACCTCTAATCGCTCTTCGTGTAGGCGTTCTATTTCTTTACGGATCTTTCGGCACATGGCTATTATACAATTTTGCTTATCGTGTCTCCCTTCTGATATATTCTGGCTCCATTTTGTAAGAATTTTCATTGCTTCCGGATCTACCCCCGGTCGGTCTTGATTTCTGATCACACAGTTTATGAGGAAACGTAACAGTTCCCCCTGTATCTCTACTTTCTGGTATTCCATAGCTCTGTTAATACATTCTGGATCTCGCCCTGTTTGAACAAAATGATATATTTTATCTAGATGCGCAGTCATTCCTGGTAGCTTCGCTAAATACCCTGCGGCTCGTCTGATACGTAATGATGCCAGGATCATTTCGTCCTCTTTACCGAGCACCGGGTCATATCTACAATCTATAAGAAGTTCCTTAAGCGTACGATCACTTACGAATTTGGGTGTACGTGAATGCGCTGACTCTTGAAAAATAAGTTTATTTATTCTAGGTGGCGTAGAAAAAATATTGGTAGCACCTCCCGTGGCCCCGTCTGGGGCGTCGGGTGTGAAAGGATTCGTCGAACGTGACACAGCAACTATAGGTGTGGACTCAGCTATAGAAGTACCTGTAGGAACAGATGCAGAAACAGATGTGCTTGCCGGAACTTGTGACTCGATTTGTTGCTGTAGGGATACGGGCACTGGATCTTGGCGTTGAACCTCCCTGGTATGCGGTCTATGTGGGGCGGAATTAGCATACTCGGGAGCTGCGTCATCTAAATATGAGGAAAGAAAAACATCTTCTGCGGTTCTAGGATGCCCCTTAGGATGTACCTTTATTGGGAACAATGGGGTTGGCAAGTCTTTTGGTGTTTCTGGAGTAGCTTTAGGTAATCCTTCGGCCAGAAGGGGATACATACCATTCATAAGGGCATTTCTTTGTCTGTCTACTTGTTCTGATTTCACTCGGATACCTTCCTCAATTAATAGATTCTCTCGAACTTTATTGGAATTCTCTTTACTCTTCTCTTCCTGTCTACGTGCTTTTTCTGTTCGTCTATGTGATTCTTTACGCCACAATTCAACGGCGTCTTTCTGTGACTGTCTGACTTTCCTTTTCCATAACTCTTCCTCGACTTTCATGATGCACTCTGCATCCCAGGTCCCCGCTGTGGGCCACCTCTGACTTTCTGGTAATCCCTTGGTATAGTCTACCCATAAATCAAGAAATAATATAGCGTCTAAGCCATGTTTGTGATACATAAAGTGCCCTGGGGTGTCCCTAGGAGGAATAGGGACGGCTTCTTCGAGAACCCCTTTTCTGGTAGTGATCTGTCTTAATTTCGAAAAGAGCGGCATATTGAGAATTGACCTTATACTTGATTTTGACCTGATACTTGAATTTGAACAGACTTAATACAATAAACACGATAATGAACAGTCATTCATACCACGATATTCAGAACATACTTAAACACTTTAAACATTAAACATTAAACCCTTAACTGAAACAACAATGATGATCGTCTGCATAACTAATCACCAAGCTTAAATCTCGACAATAACTAGACAATAACTAGACACTTCGGAATACTTCGGAATACTTGATATACTGCTAAACAGTACAGATACACTGCTAAAACAGTGCAGACCGGATTTGTGTACCCAAACCCGTCTTGACCGGCACAGCCTATGTGCACGTCAGAAATGCCTCCCCAGCAATGGTACTCACCGGGTAGCTTCGGAAACGGAAGGCCTCAGTAACTTGAACTTGAACCGGACTGGACTCGACTCGACTCGACTCGTCGGACACTGGGCTTGACTTCGGACTGGTGGGTCTCTGTATACCTCGGATCTTGCTCTCTCAGCTAGGCTCTGGTCGGGATACTTCGCACTTCTCACCGCCTCGTCTGGGTGTTGATCGCAGTCTCAGTCGCCCCCGCTTGACCGGAGGGAGATACAGGAAATCCTGCTGGTACGCGTTATTGTCCGTCCAGCTGTGGCAGGAGACCGGGCCTGCAACGCACCGCCGGCGCGTGAGATGAGAAAGTGTCCCTGTTCGGGCGCCATCATGTGGTAAATAAAAATTCCTTTACCGGGACTGAATTTGATACAGGAACATAGAAAAATAGCTCGATAAAATGAGAGGCAGAATCCGTGGTATTAGAGGTTCGGAATGGGCTTTATTCCAATAATCGATTATAATCGGTTGCTCCCAATGTTCCGTCACCACGAAGGTTCAGGAAGTGAAGCACACACTTTATTGACAAGAAGTAACTTTTATAGTACATACATTATAATGAAGTGAATACAGTAGGCGTAACAATTGATAAGGACATTGACGTTTGGTCTGCGTAACCAGAAAATGGGTGTAATAATGAGTAAAAAGGAACATGATTGGTTATGATGTCATACATAGGTGGATCTATAAGATAATACTTGGCCTAAATGCGCGCGCAGCAGTATGACGTGTAATTGACGTGTAACTAGGGGGTGACGGGGATTTGACATTTAGCTCTATATGTGGAGACGAGAAGTCTGGGGGGTCAAGTCAACCTAATCCCAAATCATATCTAACATCCTATGTTTAAAGAACTATGTTATCCACAAAAGAAGGACTCTCGGACAGAATCTATTCTATACTGACTGTGCGTGCGTGTACAAGCGTCTAAGTGTCTACACTGAATGCGAGGGGGTAGGAATATTCCATGGTAACAGGGCTATGAATTACTTGCATGAGGACAGAGAAGATGGGCCTTTTTGCTTGGTAACTGGAAGAATGTTTACTTAAACTACTAGGCAGGAATGCATCGGCTGAGGGGGAGGCAGATAATTCGAAGGTGAAATACAGTTCTTGGCAGAGAGTAGGCTGATGTCAGGCTTCGTGAGCCGCGCAGAGAATGAGACAAAGTTCATGGTCACAGATGCAGGCTCGGACTGGAGCTTTCAGAGGCAGAAGGCAAGAAGAGTTTGATGACAGAGTCAGGGCCTACTTGCCTGGACTGTAAAGTGGCATAAGTGAACCATATAAAGCCGGTGGCCTTTCATATTTAGGAATGGAATATCCGGCCTATTCATGGCGGATCTGTCAAAGGACATGTTGACGGTGGACGCACATGTATTTGCGTCTTCATAACTGGAACTGGAGGGAACATATATGTACTTGTGATATGCACATGGAACCGTTGGGGTCCAAGATAGGGGACATAACTGACCAGGAAAATCCATATTTCCACAATTCTACCCAAGTCTCTCCTTGCTAGCATTTTACCCATCTCTTCTTCATTTGCCAGTTCTTGCAATATTTCACTCACTGGAGTAACAGCCTTTTCTTAATTTTCCTTCCTTGGGTGTAACACCTCATGGTGGTCGCCTATTCCCTCCACGTTATCATCCAGACCCTTCTCTAGGTCAGGAGACACAATTCTGAGGGGTAAATCAGGTTTAACATTCCTCAGACTGATTTCCATAGACTCCAGCACATTCTCCTCTGACCCAGGGGTTATCTGTGACTGCATAAATGTTTGCCCCTTACTTACAGTATCTGCTGCTGCAGACCGGCTTTTAAACATAGAAATGAAGGTAGGCTGCGCTGGGTCCTCTTCTGTCTGCTGACCTGGTTTCCCCGGTGCTTTCTTGACTCCAGACTCCTTCTTTGCTTCTCTGGTGAAGGCAGCACGTTGTTTACCTTCGCCGAAACTCCTGCTTGGCACCTTCAGGTTCACCGATGTCGAGGGTGTAGAACCACCCCCCGTTGCACCTACCATGCCAGCCGCGCTACGAGGTTTAAGTATTTTAGCGCCTCGAACAGCCATTGATCCCGGCACCCTTTTTCGCGCCCGTTGGATCACTTCGGCGCCCTTGCAACGTGAACACTTCTCCGTTAAACTCAGGAAAATCAGGAGCAATAGGAGAAGGGCATCCACTGTCTCAGACGCTGTGCTCGAGATCAGGCCAGCAAGTCCAGCCAGCCGCTGACCATCACATCAATCCATTCGGGGGAGCTAGTGGAGACGGAGCAGCTAACCACACGCCATCCGGCCTCTCGGCGCCCCAGAGGTATGAAAAGTTTTCAATGGTGCCAAAGTGCTCGGTGACACCCGAGTAACATGTTGCCTCAAAGCGTGAAAAAGATTAAAGAACTCGAAGTAACACTGTCATTAAAAATGAAAAGTGAAAACCGGATTAGTCAGCTAGATACACGACGTGTGTTAAATCAACATGCACAAAACGGTGATCAAACATTGTTCATTCTTACTTGGAAGCCTGTGTAGTTTGAAACACGACTTGCCTGTGAAAATAGTAGCCAAGTTAAACATTCAAAATACTCGCTGCATAAACAGCTGAACGTTTCATGCGCAAAAGCGTGGGCTACTGAATACTTACTAAGAGTATGCTGTTAGACAAATAACGCAGTGTTGTTAGTAAGGGTGGGCGTAGTTTGCGAAGTAGCACTTCGCGAAGCTACGCAAAGTGAAGTTCGCACTACGCGAGCTACGCGTAGCACTTCGCGAACTGCGTAGTAACATGTTCGCACTGTGCAAGATGTTGTTTTCAATGATTGCACAGTGCGGACAAGCAACCGGCACTGTGCAATCATTGAAAATGGCATCTTGCACAGTGCGAGCTGTAGTTTTCTGCTGCTCGAGTAGATTTTTACTCGAGCTTCAGCTTTCTCAACGCGAACTGGTAGTTTCTCATCGCGAGCGGTCGCGAGCATACGCGACCACTCGCAATGAGAAACCTGACCTCCTCGTGTTGGGAATCTCGCCGGGAGGTTTATTTTCCATGCTCGCGATCGCCAACTTGCAGTTGCTGATCGCGAACAAGGAAAAAGTCTCGCCGGGATGTCATTTTGCTTGCTCGCGGTCGCCAACTTGACGTTGAGGACCGCGAGCAAGCAAAAAATTACCGCAGCACTACGCAACACTACGCTACGCGTGTTCGCACTGTGCTACGTGCAGTTCGCGTAGTGCGAAGTAGCGCGAACTTCGCAAACTACGCGAGCGTAGCGTAGTGCTTCGCCCAGGCCTAGTTGTTAGTTGATTATCCTCTCCCAAGCATCAGTGAGTTTGTTTGGAGTGTAAGTCCGGTTTAGATAAAGTTAGTATCGCAAGATCACAAAGTAGCTTCGCTGTAACAATAAAGGGTGGACTAGTTCAAAGTGATACATACACCATGATGAAAAAGGCTGATAATTAGTGATACAATGAACTGAAGTACAAGATGTAGGTGTTAGCAATGTGACAAAGAAGTGCTCAAGTCGTGGAATATTTAGAGATTAAGTCTTTGTTCATGCATGTGCCAGTAAGACGATCCAGTTTGCATCTTTCTTATCTTTCACAGACAACACGTCTTTTATATTCATTCTTGCAAATCTGGTTTTAGCTTGTTGTAATATCTCATCAGGATATCCTCTTTTTTTTAACCTAGTAAGCATAGTCTCAATTTGTGCTGTGCATTCATCTGGATCCGATACTATGCGTTTCACACGTAGTAACTGTGAGTATGGTAAGTTGTTTTTCAGACTGGTTTTGTGAAAACTGTTGTAGTGCAATATGCTGTTACGGTCAGTGTTTTTTTCGAAAAATGTTAGTCATCAATCTTCCCTGGTTGATCTGAATCTGAACATCTAGAAAGTTGATCTGCTCCTTTTGTACCTCAGATGTCAATTGAATGCGACCATCTATTTCATTCAGTTGCACAAGAGATTGTTTCAAAGTATCGAGTGAACCAGACCACACGACAAAGATGTCATAGATGAATTTTATGACATTTTCTTGTGCTGTTGCCAGGTGGGAGTGGTTAACCCCTTGGGTGCCAGGCCTTTTCCCCCTCCTGTGCCTGGCGCTTCCTTAGCGGGTGGGTTTCATGACGAGATAGTCTCGTCATGGGCACAGCGCGACTGTGCTCCATGACGAGACTATCTCGTCATGGGCACAGAAGAGGTTAAAATATGTTGTTCCCCAAAATAATACATGAACAGGTTGGCATATGATGGGGCTGCACAATTGCCCATAGAAGTTCCACTGAGTTGAAGGAACCACTTGTCGTCCCATTTGAAATAACACTGATAGAGAGTAAACATCAAGAGTTCCATAATGAACACTTGAAGATTGAAATCAAGTGTAGAGTCCAATTGCACTCGTTCGATAGCCTATATTCCCAAATCATGTGGAACAGAGGTGTACAGTGAATTAAAATCCACTGTGCACAACCAAAGTTCCTCTTCAGGTGATATGTGGAGTTAATGGGTCTGAACTTCTGAAGGGTGGTTTATGTAGATCCTTATGGACTTTGGGAAGCATGTAAAGTGAAGGTGACCTAGGGTTTTCTTGGATTAAAAATATCTTTGTTCTTTCTGTGATTGTCCCATTTTCCACTGCTTTTTGTACTATGGTCATGAGAATGGTGGTGAATTGTTGAGTCCGATTTTGATCAACCAAAGCATAGGTGTTGATATCAGAAACGTGTGAAGTGATTTGTTCATGGTAAAAACAGATGTCCATAATAACAAGGGCGCCACCCTTGTCAGCATTCTGACAAACTATGGGGCAGATTTATGAGGCCCGTTGCACCATCGGAACGTCACTTTTTGTGACTTTCCGTGGCGCAGAAGCCTGAGTGATATTTATCAGGCAGCACTGAGCCACTTTTTTTGGCTTAAGGCTGCCTCATAAATATCAGTCCCTTTAACGCAGTGTTCTGCGTTAAAGGGGTGTGCAATGGGTGTTGCTGGGGGCGTTCCCAGCAACATCCATGGCCTTTAGACACTGCCCCAGATTTACGAGAAATCGTAAATCTGAGGCAGCGCCAAAAGCTTCCGCCTCCCCAGGGGAGGCGTAAGGGAGGCGCAACGGGGAGATCTTTATTTCTCCTCGTTTTTCCTTTTTCTATGTGTGCTGCATTCTGCAGCACCCATACAAAGAGGAAAAACCTCTTGTGATTATTTTTGTACAGAAAGGTTTCCCTTCCTATACAAAAATATTCATCTCCGCAACGCAGGCACCCTTGCACCATGGTGCAGAGGTGCCTGCGTTGGCGCAGGCAGCCCATTGTGCGCCGGCGCTGGGGAAAAGGACAGGAATGCGCCGCATTTTATAGATACGGCGCATCCCTGCCCTTTTCTTTTGCCGTAGGGAAGCGCAGCAGGAAGGCCTGCTGCTCTTCCCTACGGCAAAACCTCATAAATCTGCCCCTATGTCTTTATTGTTTACCAAATGTTTTATTATGCTCCTGTCTTTCACAGTGAGGTTTGAGTGTCTCGACCTCTGCTGGAATTTGAGCGATGATAAATCATGTTTGACCAAGTTCTCAAAGGTGTCTTATGGCTCACCGGGGCCAAAAATGTCCTGCGGGGTCGCATTACTTTCAAAACAGTCTCTTCATCTTTCTCTGTGACTTGTACCACATCTTCAAAATAGTTTCTCAATCGCAAATTTCTCATAAATTTAAAAAAAAACGGATTTCCAGTTCAAGAGTGTTGGTAGTGGTGGTTGGTATGAAAGATTGACCTTTCTGTAGAGTGCAAGTTTCATGAGACGTAAGTTGATACGAGGAAATATTGATCAATAAGTTGTCATAATTTACTATTTCTTCCTTCTGCCCTTCTTGTCGGTCATCAATCCTATTGGCTTTTTGTCTGTGTTTTTGTCTATTGCCACTCCTGGGTCCTCCTGATCCCCTAAGCCTTCTGCCAAAAAATGCACCACAGGTGTAGATGTTGATGCTGTGTTGTCAGTGGGGATGATGGTGGTTTCCATTGCAGAGGATGTACGTGAACGTGAGTCATTATCAGAAGATGATGTTTCCAATTCCGTTTTAGGGTTATAAGGTCGATTTTGCCTGCGGCGGGCATACACTTCTGCCCAAGTGTATACCTCCCCGAGTTTATAATAAATCGTATCGCGTTTGAATTTGCGAATTTTACGTTCTTGTATTTCTTGGGTATATTTATTGAGTTGTGAGTTGATGTCATCCAAAGTTTTAGATAGATCCGCAGATTCCATAACGTTGATTAATTCTGTTTTTATTTGAGCTATTTCTGTTGTAAGCTCCTCAAGCGCTCTCGACAATTCTTCAATGATTAACAAAATTAGATCTAACAAGCATTTGTTAAGGATAGCGTACCATTTTTCAAGGAAACGTGGATTGTTCTTGCAAAGTAATGGTTTGAGCGGTACTCTTAACCCTCTTGGGATACGTTGTGCGCGATGATACCTAATGAGCGAACTGGCATGCAGACTTTGTTTGGATTCTTTTTTCAAGAGATATAGTAGTTGCTTGGTGTTGCTTTCCTTGTTTCTCATATTGGATAATGGCGTGATGTATTCCTGAATGAGTGCGTAAATTGTGGTGGCATCAGTATCTGTGAAGGTAAATGTGTCTGCTCTGAGGTCTGTAAGATTGGTAATCTCTTCGTAAGCCATGATGCTGGTTCGAATGTTATTTGAAAATGTTCTCGAAGGTGTGCAGTGTCTCAGGACAGAAATTTGAAACAAACATGTAGTAAGGACATGCACTACCAAATAATCAGAGGTTGCAGTGTGTGGCGTGCTCCTTGGGCTTCACTTTCTTATCCACAAAGTGTTAATATATAACATAGAACAAAGTTGCATCTCCTACATAGGAGATGTCCCCCTGTGCACAGCTCAGAATCCCACGCGTGGGTAATCATTAAATCATAATATGGTCCCACATTTATGCAAGTTGTAGTATAGACGTTTTATTCACATCACAAATAATGTATTTTCATGTTTTTTCATGAAGACTTCTGGGTATACAGATCCTCATCAAAGTCTCTTAAGAATTAACAATCCATGTGTGAGTAAATCCAATTCACATCAATCCAGAAGCATTTTGGGCAACATGTGTGCCCTTCGTCAGGGGATCCCTCTAGAATATAAACCAGAACACAATTCTTACAGGAAGGCCATCAAACATAAAGGATCAATAAATATGAAAAAAGTGACCTAACTAGTGTGTATATATCAAACATGCTTGGCATGCTACACTGATAGTGAATATTTGAATCAAACCACGGGGTGCAATACCAAGGTGAAATTCAATGTGTAGAATCTCTGCGTGAAACCTCATGCCCCAAGAAAATGAGTCGGTACGAAAAGTTTTCAATGGTGCCAAAGTGCTCGGTGACACCCGAGAAACATGTTGCCTCAAAGCGTGACAAAGATTAAAGAACTCAAAGTAACACGGACGCTAAAAGCGACACTGTCATTAAAAATGAGAAGTGAAAACCGGATTAGTCAGCAAGGTACACGACGTGTGTTAAATCCACATGCACAAAATGGTGATAAAACAGTGTGCATTTTTACTTGGAAGCCGCTGAAGTTTGAAACGTGACTTGCCTGTGAAAATAGTAGCCAAGTTAAACATTCAAAATACTCGCTGCATAAACAGCTGAATGTTTCATGTGCAAAAGTGTGGGTCACTGAATACTTACTAAGAGTATGATGTTAGACGAATAACACTGTGTTGTTAGTTGATTATCCTCTCCCAAGCATCAGTTAGTTTGCTCGGAGGGTAAGTTCGGTGTAGATAAAGTTAGTATCGCGAGATCACAAAGCAGTCTCGCTGTAACAATAAAGGGTGGACTAGTCCAAAGTGATACGAACGCCATGATGAAAAAGGGTGATAAACAGTCATAAATGAACTAAAAGTACGAGAATACTTTTCGTACCGACTCATTTTCTTGGGGCATGAGGTTTCACGCTGAGATTCTACACATTGAATTTAACCTTGTTATTGCACCCCGTGGTTTGATTCAGTCATTCACTATCAGTGTACCATGCCAAGCATGTTTGATTTATACGCACTAGTTAGGTCACTTTTTTCATATTGTTTGATCCTTTATGTTTGATGGCCTTCCTCTAAGAATTGTGTTCTGGTTTATATTCTAGACTGTGGTCTCCGCCAAGCACCTGATGTGGTCTCCGCCATTCATTACTCAAGACTCAGAGACATATGTGGGATGAGTTTTGACGGGCACGTGGAGTGCCCACTGCTGCACTCTGGTGGCATCGGGTAATTATTTGCTTATGGGTGCGCAGAGGCGGCAGTGTCTGTCTCTGTCTCTGTCTCTGTCTCTCTCTCTCTCTCTCTCTCTCTCTCTCTCTCCTCCTTCTTCTCCTTCTATCTCTCTAACTCTCTCTTTTCCTTCTCCCTTTCTCACTCCCTTTCTTTCTTTCCCTATCTTTTCTCTGTGCCTGTTTTCCCTTCTCTGTTTCTTTGTGCCTCTCTCCTCTGATATGCCCATTACACACGCCCTTATTTTGTGCTTTATTTTCCATTTTCCAGGCTCTGTAGTCGACATCCATGGTTCCCACAGGAGTGTTCCGCCTTCTTGTTTTCTATTATTTTTGTTACATGTTTATTAGTTTATCATTTATAAATATGTTAATAAAAAAATACATTTTGCAAATAGTTTTTCGTTTATCATTTATATTTATAAAAAAATGAAGTTTAAAAAAATAATAATAACGTTTTTGGTTGTTCTCTTCACTGCTGTGTGACTCTTTCTTGTTCTTATTACTGTTATTTCGATGGGGTCCCCCATGGTGTTACATTTTGGGGCACTTATCGTGGGAATACTGGTGATGTCTGCAGTTTACACCAACTTCTGAATAGTGTGTTAGATTTATCTCAACTTTACTTCCATTAAAGTGCTGATAATGAAATGCAGACTAGCCGTTCCCATACAAAAAGACACGAGGTGCACCTTTGCGATGTATTTTAAATACTAAAATCCTGTATTGAATTGCACTGCGGTAGTGGCTGCACTTACAGTGTACACACAAAATCAATTAAGAACTCCAATTGTATTTATATTGATTGGGAATAGTGTGTCAAGTGCTGGATCTTGATGAGATACACTGCTCAGTTCGTATATTGTTCTGCACATGAAAAAAATTGCATCACGACTTTCACACCAACTGCAATGCAAAACAAATTCCGGCGATAAGCCACGTTAGCACCAGGTATTTTAAACCTGCTTTCTGCTGGTGTTAAGCAGGACAACTACCTGCACCATGAAAGGGAACACAGTCAAGAGCCACACCAGAACACCCACAGGTACCATAGAGTCAATGAGCATGATGCAGGGATACCCATGAGGGCCAGAAGACTCATCTCAACAACTGCAGGACCGCCAACGCCCACCAAACCCATCTTAGTAAGTGTGTCCCTGTGGTCATTGTCTTAGCATGATAGGCATGAGCCCTGCAACATCACAGTGTGCTGTCACCTCAGCAATGGCAGTGAGCCAGGACATGCAGCTACGCACGCATCCTCCTGCATGCACAACCGGAAAATGCTGGTCCGGAGTACACAAGTCAGCACAGGGGTGTGCCTATCCGGCAAGGGGAACAGTGTGTCTCGGACATGTCCATGTACAGGAAGTGCGGTAAGTGTGTCTCTGTGTTCTGGTGTGGCCTGCCTCAGAGGCCGCACCCCCTCCAAACGGCACTGTGATGGCGTAGTTTGAATGCAGCAGGACTTGCGCGAATAGGCATTACAGTGGTGTGCCGTACTAGTGCACAAGATACAACAGCGCACAGTAGAAAAGTACGGGGGATCGTGGGAGGGAGAAGCAGCTGTTTGGCAATGTAACACACAGTGGACTCACCCATGTGCCACATGCTGGGCATCTCATCCATGATAACCACGGTCGCAGATATCCCACAACACCAACGACCGGCCTTTGTACACATCCTGTATAAATGCAGCGTCATTTTCACTTCTATGCTCGTTCAGTGGTGTGATGTTGGTGGGTTGTTTGACTTGTGTTCCTTGTTGGTGTGTTTTCATTTTGGCCATTGTTTGTTTATACTTGCGCTGTACTTAATTGAACTTAATTGTGCATGTGTGCCATTCTGCCCATCTCCCCCATCCCCCCACTCCCTGCTTCTTCCTCTTTCTGGTGCTGTTGTGTATATAATTTTTTGCTCCACACATAAACACATGTAAAGAACAAATTAGAATAGTTAATTGATTCTTTTAGGTTTCAAAACTTTTCTCTATTGGTTTCTTTTTATTTTCCATATAAACAGTTTTTTTAATATTCAACAACACATAGAAGTCAGAAGTGCAACGTATTCTATCAACACACTTTCTAGAACATTCTACAACACGTGCAGGTTAAAAGTTCATCAATTTTTTTAAACTTAACGATATTTTTTTGCAACGTTTTCTTGAACATTTATCTAACCCTGGGCGTAGTTCGCGAAGTTGCACTACGCGAAGCTACGCAAAGTGCACTTCACACTACGCGAGCTACGCGTAGCACTTCGCGAACTGCGTAGTACCCTGTTCGCACTGTGCAAGATGTCGTTTTCAATGATTTCACAGTGCGGACAATCATCCGGCACTGTGCAATCATTGAAAATGGCATCTTGCACAGTGCGAGCTGTAGTTTTCTGCTGCTCGAGTAGATTTTTACTCGAGCGGCAGATTTCTCAACGCGGACTGGTAGATTCTCATCGCGAGCGGTCGCAAGCATACGCGACCACTCGCAATGAGAAACCTGACCTCCTCGCATTGAGAATCTCGCCGGGATGTTCATTTTCCATGCTCGCGATTGGCAACTTGATGTTGCTGATCGCGAACAAGGAAAAAGTCTCGCCGGGATGTCATTTTGCTTGCTCGCGGTCCCCAACTTGATTTTGAGGACCGCGAGCAAGCAAAAAATGACCGCTGCACTACGTAATGCTATTCTACGCATGTTTGCACTGTGCTACGTGCAATTTGCGTAGTGCAAAGTAGCGCAATCTTCGCAAACTACGCGAGCGTAGCGTAGTGCTTTGCCCAGGCTTATATTTAACGGCACGTGCAGGTTAAAAGTTCACGATTGTGTTAAGTTCAAACAGTGCCTTCCAAATGCAAGTAGCAGCTGTGGTTCAGTTGAGCAAATGTTATCCTATGATATGTATACCACGTTGAAACTGCTTTTACTTAACCGATCACATCCACAAAACGAATGTGCACCCTACTTTTAAAAAATAATGCTTTTCAACTTCCAATCATGTATCATTTTGTATGGCAAAAAAAAGTACTTCCCCTTCTTTAAACATATCTCTTATTCTACCAAGGAACTGCATGAGCTACGGACAACGGACGCTTTTTCTCGGCCCCCCCTTGACAAATCACCTCCAATCTTTCAACATAGGAGCTGATCTCAACAAAGAATACATTTAAAAAATTTCACGAAGATTCATCAATCGGCGCAAAGTTATTGCGAATAGAATGTTGCCATTTTCCTATATTAACTAGGCCCTAACTAAAACTACCTACCTACTGGCGACCACCAGGAGGTAATATATATATATATATATATATATATATATATATATATATATATATAATCGCTCCAACTGCACCTCAGGCCGGCGCACTCACGGACGGGTGCTTCGTACGCGGAGGTGCATCCGCTTTAAAAATGCTCGCTCACTCCTTTATCCTTGTTGGTATAAGGAAAGCACTCACAGGGGGTTATCTTTCAAATTTCTTTTAATTTATCCGCTCTGAAACATGACGCGTTTCGGCTTAAACGCTACATCAGATCAATAATAAACCTAGATTCCAGTCGACGTAATTGTTTAATCCTGTCAGGTTTATTATTGATCTGAGCACTAAGATGCCAAAGGGAATGAACGTGGGGTGCATTTGGGTGATTAATCTCTGTATTGATGAATTTTATGATTGATTGATATCTTCATAGTTGTATAGTTGGATTTATGTACTCTTGATGATTTGATTCACGGGATGGTATACAATGCAACATGGGAATGTAGCGTTTAAGCCGATACACGGCAGTATACGAGCGAACTGAACTCTGAATTTGGCCGATACACGGCGTGATTAATTAATTTGTTTTGGACAAACAGGATTCAATTGTATGTTAGATATACTTTCCTACAATAATGTGATCTCACATTCTCTGTTTTACGCTGTAAATAATTCAGTAATGTTTGTCCTACACATTGGCTTTAATGGGGGATTATACTCTCCAACATGGCGCCTGCTTATGTGAGTTCAGTGGTCTCTTTTTGATTTCCATGTAAATACATCATGTGACCATTGCCGTATTTTAAATATGAGCCGTTTTCTGGCGCAAAACTTTAAAACATTAGACTAAGGCGGTAGCCGAAACGCGCCATGTTTCAGAGAAAATAAATTCAAAGAAATTTGAAAGATAACCCCCTGTGAGTGCTTTCCTTATACCAACAAGGATAAAGGAGTGAGCGAGCATATATTACTTTTAATAACCTGTGGGGGGCTAGAGCCCCCTCACATGCCCCGGGGTCCATTACAGACCCCCAAGCCCCAGGGACCACCTCTTCCTGGGGCTTTGTAATGGTAGGGAGGAGGGCCGTGCGGCCCCCCTCCTGGAGCCCTTCATGGCCCTGGGAACCACCACCCCCCCGGACTGGCTCTTGCAGTGTCCTGGGGTGCCCACCCCTGGACACTGCTGTTTTCTAAGGCAGGCACTGCCAAAGCAAACACTGTGTTGGATTTTGGAAGAGAGAGTAGGTTTCCTGCTCTCGCTTCCAAAATCCAAATCAGATTCCTTTTTCACAAGTGGCAGCTCCCCTTGTGGAAATGCAATGCCGTCTCCCACAGTAGGCGGGGAGCCGGTGGGACTGTGGGGGAATTGGGGCTCCCCCCATGGTCCCCAAAGGAGAAGCCAGGCCAGAGGGGATGAAGTCCCCTGGGCTAGGAGAGGCCTGGGAGGGGGGCCACATGGCCTCCCTCCCCTTTAAAAATTGTTTTTTTTAATAAATGGCAGGCCGGCCCTGAGGGATGGGGTTCCCAGGGCCATAATTGGACTTTGGAGGGGTGCCACGCAGTCCCCCTCTGCATGATTTAAAAACAAACAAGGGTTCCAGGCCCCAGGGGATGGGGTCCTAGGGGCCATGCAACCCCCTCCCCATTTTTTTAAAAATAAAGCAGAAAAAAGGAACCGGCTGAAGGCTCCGCCCGCCTCCCTGTGCCATTGTGCAAATGCGCCCAGTGGCACATTTGAAGGTAGAGAATTAGTTCCCTTGAATCCTGAGAGTTCCTGGGGGCTATGGCTTTTTCAGTGAATTTAAATGTTTTTTTAATGCTAATTTCTAACTTTAACGTCCCTGAAACCCATGGTTATTTCAGTGAATATATAAATATTATCTACTGGCGGTCGCCAGTAGATAGTTATAGTTAGGACCCTGTTTCCATAGGAAATCCGCAACATTCTATTTGGAATAACTTTGGCGCCGGTCGACGAATCCTCGCGAAATTTTCAAAATAGGTGGGGCGCTACGCTCCGCTCCTACCCTGAAAGTCTCGGGGGGATTCGTCAAGCGGGGGCTGAGATAAAAGGGGGGTCCCAAAACGCGTTTTTCCCATGCATTTTTCCATAGGACCTTTAGACACAGCTACAGCCCGAACGGCTGAACAGAATTTAATGAAATTTGTCAGAGAGGTAGTCCTCAGGTCAAGGAAGTGCCTTTTGTAGGTTTGGTGTAAATCTGTTCAGTAGATTCTGAGAAAATAGCCTTTAAATCAATATATATATCTGTGGCAGCTTACGGTGCGCTTACGGTGCGCTTACCGTACGCGTACGGTGACGTGCGCGAGCGCGATTCTGATTGGCCATTAGATCTTAGTAAACATTCGAATCGGTCGAAACCAGGAAGCGGCGGCCGCCATTTTCTCTCTCGCACTCTGACAGGGGTCTGAAAAACAAAGTGCAAAAACATTTAAAGGGGCTGTTTAGACAGCTCCCAAGCACCTAGCCATGTCGAGGGAGTCCCCAACGATCCCCCAAATGAAAATAGACAAGTTTATTTTTTTCTAAAATTTCGCCGATTACGCTTACCGTACGCGTACGGTGATAAATAATAATAAAAAAAAAAATATCCACACTCTCCCCACCACGTGTTCAAATAGTGCCCGAAGGGCACCATTTGTGCATGGCATATTATAGCATGAAAAAACATATATTTTACCTGTCACAACGATGCTCATCATATGTCCTCCAAGTGCGCACGGTGCGCGAAGCGCATCGTGCGTTCATGGCCCATCTAGCGTAACGTGGGCACGCCGTGCGCGAAGCGCACCGTGCGCGCACGGAACGAACTGCGTTAAGTAGGCGCGCACGCCACAAATGGCGTAAAGTAACTTAGCATTTAAAAAACCGTACAAATTCACTGAAAAAACCATAGGTTTCACACACGTTATAGTTAGGAATTAGCATTTAAAAAACCTTGCAAATTCACTGAAAAAACCATAGGTTTCACACATGTTATAGTTAGCTGGACATTTTACTGATAAAAAACCAATGAAATTCCCCCGTTATAGTTACTGTAGGCAACTATAACTCACGCGACCGTAATCCTCTGCTGATGACATATGTGTCTTTATGAAAAAAAAATATTTGTAATATATGTATAGCTAAAATCTAATGGAAGAAGACATGGGCAAATAAGTGTCTAAATACAGTATTAGCATCAGCAGAGGATTACGGTCGTGTGAGTTATAGTTGCCTACAGTAACTATAACGGGGGAATTTCATTGGTTTTTTATCAGTAAAATGTCCAGCTAACTATAACATGTGTGAAACCTATGGTTTTTTCAGTGAATATATATATACATATATATATATACATATATATATTATCTACTGGCGGTAGTTATAGTTAGGACCGTGTTTCCATAGGAAATCCGCAACATTCTATTTGGAATAACTTTGGCGCCGATTGACGAATCCTCGCGAACTTTTCAAAATAGGTGGCGCGCTCCGCTCCGCTTGTACCCTGAAAGTCTCGGGGGGATTCGTCAAGCGGGGGCTGAGAAAAAAGGGGTACAGCCCAAACGGCTGAACAGAATTACTTTAAATTTGGCAAAGAGGTAGTCCTCAGGTCAGGGATGTGCCTTTTGCATATCTGGTGTCAATCCGTTCAGTAGTTCCTGAGAAAATCAAAAGTAAAATCATATATATATCTGGGCGGAGCCTAACCACACATCTCATCGTGAGATCTGATTGGCTGTCAGCACGTCATCCAAGTAGTGTTGGCAGCCATCTTGGGACCAAAATACATGATAGCACCTCATTAAAAAGCCTTGCAGTTAATAGAAGATTTTAAGACTTTAGTTACATTATAAATCATTTGTTGATGGTACCATACTCATTTTAGGAATTGTGGTGTGTTCTAAGGTGATTTTACCATGTGAAAAAGCCTTCTGCTGTGATATCATGAATCATGTTTGAGAGAAAACTATTTTCTCATGCTTTTCCCACAGAGGTTTGGAAGGTGATCAATAAGCTAAACTGAGAGCATATTTTCCGTAAATTCACATTATCTTTCTCAGTCATGGGAGAATGAAGTCTGACATTCTCAGTAAAACATGTACATCCAACAAGGGCAGAGACTGTCAGTTGATTCCTTTGTGTTCTACTGCAGCTTCCCAGAGTGTTCTAAAGAACAACTAGAGCACTAACAGTCCTAATTATGACAAACGTATAGCACACCTGAAGCCATCTTGGTTGGAATAAAGTGGTAACTCTTAAAACATTTAATTTAAAAAGGAACAAAACGAGGGGGTTCATTTTGCCATAGAAAGTATGATTAGTGCTGCAGAAAGAAAAGTTAGGGCACATTTTGAGTGACTTCTCAAATCCTCTTCTATTTCATTAAAACATTCTGACATGCAGACTGAAACATGCACTTTCAATACCAGCAGCAGACTTCCCTGGTGAGCAGTAGCTTTACTACAGTGATCTAATAAGCAACTAGAGTGCTAACATTCTGAATTTATGGCAAATGTGTGACACATCTGAATGCCTTCTTGATGGAATCAAAGTAAAAAACTGAAAGTTTTTCCTACTGAGGACACTGTAGTAAATGAGGAAATTAGGAAACATCACAACAAACAAGTCTCCCAAAATGGCCACCAGAGACAAAAGATCCCAAATGTAGCCCAATATCACCGAGATGTAGCCCAAGTATAGCCCAATGACAGAATGTCCCAGAGTGTTCTAACGAACAACTAGAGCGCTAACAGTCTTACTTATGACAAAAGTATGGCACACCTGAAGCCATCTTGATTGGAATAAAGTGGTAACAGTTAAAACATTTAATTTACAAAGGAACAAACTGAGGGGGTTCATTTTGCACAGCAATTATGATTATTATTATTATTATTATTAATGGCATTTGTTAAGCGCATGGTTGCACATGGAACAGTGCGTCCCCGCGCTGATAGTACCACCCACATCACACAGTAACCATAGTGGCGGAGGAGGGACAGCAGGAGAACCATACTAAATTAGGCTTTGGGGAAGAGACGGGTTTTCAACATTTGTCTAAACCTCGTTTCAGACGGTTCCATTCTCAGTTCGATGGGATGATCATTCCAGCCCTTACTGGCAAGGTAACGAAAGGACCGTCCTCCCATCCTAGCTCTGTAAATCCGCGGAGCGACTAACAACATATTGCCCATTGACCTAAGAGAGCGTGAAGGCCGATAGACAGGAAGCAGTGCTTGGAGATAAGAGGGGGCTTTTAGATGAGCAATGCGATGGGCAATGCACAACATTTTGAATGTCATTCGTTCTCTTATCGGGAGCCAATGTAAGGAATGCAGGGCATTTTTCCCAGAGGCCCTTCTAGGAAGGTTCAAAACAAGCCTAGCAGCTGCACTTTGAACACGCTGCAACTGCATTAGACCTTTATTACTTAGTCCGCATAGGAGGGAGTTCCCATAGTCTAAGTGGGAAGTGACCAAGGCATGTATCATTGTTTTTCTAGCGCTAGGAGGCAAAAGGTCAAGAATCTTCCTAAGGACCTTTAAAATACCATAGCATTTACCGGCCACATTACCCACATGGTTAGTGTAGGCAAGATTGGAATCAAGGAGTATGCCAAGATTCTTGACTGTTTCCACCGGGACCGGAACAGAACCCAGTTCTAAGGGCCACCATGTGGAAGTCCAGATGGATGGACAAGGACCAACAATAAGACTTCCGTCTTATTGCCGTTAAGGCGGAGGTAGTTCAACTTCATCCACCCATCCAGTGCTACCAGGCATGCCGAGAATTTCTCAGCCGCCACAACTGGGTCACGAGACAAATTGATCACCAGTTGTGTATCGTCTGCATAAGAGACTATGGCAACACCGAATTACTCCACTAGTCTAGCAAGAGGTTCCATGTACAGATTGAATAATATTGGGCTCAGAGTCGTGCCTTGAGGAACCCCTTGTTTGAGACTTCTAACACTGGATTTGCACGGTGGACAGTGCACCTGAAATCTTCTGTTCTTAAGAAAGGACGTCAGCCATTCATGGGCTGGACCAGTTATGCCCATCTCACTCAGACGATCCAGTAAAACGGAGTGTGACACGGTATCAAACGCCGCACTTAGGTCCAATAGGACCAGTGCGGTCGTGTGACCCTCATCCGCCTGGCACCGCAGCAGTTCCGTCGACAGAAGGAGAGCGGTCTCCGTCGAATGTTTGGCTCTAAATCCTGACTGAGACGAATGAAGGATCTTATTATCTTCCATGAATCTCACCAATTGTCGGTTGACCAGTTTCTCAACTACCTTCGCACAATATGGGAGGAGCGAGATAGGTCTCAAATTGTCCAGTTGTAATATGCTGATATGAGCTTTCTTTTTTATCGGGACAACTTGGGCCAATTTCCATTCGTCCGGAACTAGGCATTCTTGGAAGGAGAGAGAGACCAAATTTCCTAGGTGTTCAGCTACCTGGGGGAGATGGTTGTGAAGAATCCTCGCTGGAACAACATCTAAGGGCGAGCCAGAGTGAATATTCAATAGAATATTAATTAGCTCCTCAGTTTGGGGGACCACAAATTTCCCCAAACTATTCTTGACCTGTATTTCGCGGTAAGAATTGGGCCGATCTGTGTGTTCTGAGATGGTCTGGAATGAATCATAGATCTTTTCTACCTTCCCAACAAAGAAGTCAGCGATCATATTGCATGATTCAGTCGAGGGGCTAGCTTCCTCTGAACTAGCTAACGGGGATGAGAGTTCCTTTAAGATCCTGAATAGCTCTTTCGAGGTATTTTCTGAGCAGTCAATCCTCTTACTGTAGTAATCTCTTTTAGCTTTCCTGATTAATTTATGTTATGCCTTTAGTTCACTCGTATATACTTCGCGTAGTGAAGGGGCATAATCCACTCTCCATCTACGCTCAAGAGTTTTACATTTAGTTTTGGCTGCTTGTAGCTCAGTAGTAAACCACGGAGCAGATTTCAAGCTCCGAGCCATAGCTTTCTGAGTCCAGGGTGCAACAATATTCAAAGCACACTCAACCCACTCGTCATATATCCTGCACGCCTCAGTCAGGTTATTACTGGGTTTAGGATATCCCTGTCCTAAGGCATGACTGAATCCATCATGACTAAATTTCCTCCAGTCTCTGCGCTTAATAGCCAAAGGTTTAAGTGAAGACCCTCTGTTGGGCAAGTATCTAAGTTTGAAAGGGATCAAGTAATGATCTGACCATACGATCTTAATCGGGTCAGATACACTTATCCCTTCCCAGTTCGTAAAGATAGGATCCAACAAATGTCCTGCTTGGTGGGTGGCCTTATTGCCGGCCAACACAAACAGAAGAGCTTCCAGCGATTTAATCAGGGCTACAGCCTCTCTACATTTGTCATCCTCCAGATGTATGTTGAGGTCTCCAACAATCATACATTTATTATGACGTAGGGCAGAGAGCGTTAGAGCCTCCAGGAGGCTCTCAATAAATGCCGTCGCGACACCAGGCGGGCGGTAAATAAGGTAGCCTTTGATGGTGCAGTTAGGGCCCACCGAGATGGAAAATAGCCCCGCTTCACAATTATTGATGGCAATCGGCTCGAGCGTACAGGTAAGCTTAGTTTTATGTACAATCGCTATCCCCCCCCCCTTCTGATTCCCTCTGTTGATATGGAGAATGTTATAGCCAGCGGGAAGGGCCTCAACAATGTCCGGGAGGGACTGCTCATCCAGCCACGTTAGTGGTGCAGAAAGAAAAATTAGGGCACATTTTGACTTCTCAAATCCTCTTCTATTTCATAAAAAGATTCTGACATGCAGATTGAAACATGCACTTTGAATACCAGCAGCAGACTTCCCTGGTGAGCAGTAGCTTTACTACAGTGATCTAATGAGCAACTAGAGTGCTAACATTCAGAATTTATGGCAAATGTGTGACACATCTGAATGCCTTCTTGATGGAACCAAACTAAAAAACTGAAAGTATTTCCTACTGAGGAGACTGCAGTAAATGAGGAAATTTGTATACTTCATAACAAATAAATCTCCCAAGATGGCCACCAGAGACAAAAGAGCCCAAATGTAGCCCAAATATCACCGAGATGTAGCCCAAGTATAGCCCAATAACAGAATGTCCCAGAGTGTTCTAACAAACAACTAGAGCGCTAACAGTCTTACTTATGACAAAAGTATGGCACACCTAAAGCCATCTTGATTGGAATAAAGTGGTAACACTTAAAACATTTAATTTACAATGGAACAAAATGAGGGGGTTCATTTTCCCATAGAAATTATGAATAGTTCTGCAGAAAGAAAAATTAGGGCACAGTTTCACTTCTCAAATTCTCTTCTATTTCATAAAACTATTCTGACATGCAGACTGAAACATACACTTTTAATACCAGCAGCAGACTTCAGTGGTGAGCAGTAGCTTTACTACAGTGATCTAATGAGCAACTGGAGTGCTAACATTCAGAGTTTATGGCAAATGTGTGACATATCTGAATACCTTCTTGATGGAATCAAAGTAAAAAACTGAAAGCATTTCCTACTGAGGAGACTGCAGTAAATGAGGAAATTAGGAAACTTCATAACAAATAAATCTCCCAAGATGGCCACCAGAGACAAAAGAGCCCAAATGCAGCACAAATATCACCCAGATGTAGCCCACATGTAGCCCAATGACAGAAGTGTGCAAAACACTTATTGTTTGTGTATTTGCAGTTTTATATAGTGCAGATTTGTCAGGTATTGGAGTGCTTTACATGAGCATTGGTTACATCACACAAGATCAAATTCATTCTGGTTGTAGACATGGGGAGATTAAGTGATTTGACCAGAATCACAGAATGTTGAGCTGAAGCAGAAACTCCAACCTGGTTTCCCAGTTGCAAAGTCTGCAGCTCTGGAAGTAACACCACATCCTCTCCCCTAGGTGCAACATTTAATCAAGTGGTCAACTGGATAAAAAAAACATAAAGATTACAAATAATTTAAAAGTTCTTTGTCGCTATTTGAAAACTCAGAAAATATGTCCTCATTTTAGTTTTTTAGAGCACTAACCATAATTTTGATGCAAATAAGACCCTCTCATATATGTAATTTCTAAAGGAAATACTCTAGGTATTACAGTTTTGATTACATCAAGATGACGTCAGGCATTCCACACTTTTGTAATAAATATAGAATGTTAGCAATCTAGTTGTTCATTGGGATACTGTTGAGAGGCAGAGGCCAGGGGCACGGACTCTGAAAATTGAAGGCAGGTAGGAGAGTGCAGAGGCAACAGTTTGACCACACTGGGCAGGCAGGAAGGGCAGTGGCAGCACAACAGACTATGGAGGGCAGTGGAAAGGGGGGCAGGGGCAACAAACCAACAATACAGGACTGGCAAGAGTGGCTGTGACAATATAATAGACCATTGTTGGCAGAAGGAAGAGGCAGTGGTAGTACAACCATACATGCCAACAGACCCGTTTCAGCCAGGAAACGTCCAATGTTTTTAAGCTCAAATGGGCTTTACTTGATCTGTCTCCTGTCTACAATCTCCTCTTTTTTAATGTAACTCAAAGGGGAAAATCAATACCCCAGTTTTTTTTCAAAATCTCCCTCTTACCAAGTTCAAAATGTTTGCAAGTATGGTACATTGGATCATAGTAGGCAGGAGGAATTGGGGTAGGGACATGGACTCGGATAACAGAGGATAGGAGGGACATGGAGAGGTGCACCAAACTGACCCTACAGGGCAGGCATCAGGGTTTGCAGCAGCACAATACACCACACAGGGCATGCGGGACGGGAGTGCAGCACAACAATCCATAGAAAGCAAGAGGGAGGGGACAGGACCATGCACATGGACAACAGAGAACAGAGGGGCAAGAGGCAATGGTAGCTAGCTGACCATAATGGACAGACAGGAGAGAAAGCTGCAGCATAACAGACCATAAAGGCCAGGAGGGACGGATCAGGGGCATTACAATGGAACAGACAAGCCAGGAGGGAGGGAGTAGGGGTCTGCACATGTAAACAGAGGGCTGGGGGCAAGAGGGCAGGGCAGGAGCAGCAAGATGACCATGGAGGTCAGGCAGGATGGGCACTAGAAACAAGACACACTATGGAGAGCAAAAGTGAGACTATGATGGCATACACACAGACCATGGAGGGAAGGTGGGAGGGGGTCAGGGGCAGCTAACTGACCACACAGGGAAGGTGGGAGGGGCCATGGCAGCACAGAAGACCATGCATGGCAAGTGGGAGGGTTAGTGGTAGCACAATGGCTATGATGGGCAAGAAGGAGGGTGCAGGGGCATGCACAAAGGACGATGGAGGATAGAAGGGAGGGTCAGGACCTGTGCACAGAGTAGATAGGAGTGGCAGGTCCATGGAACATGGTGGGCAAAAAGGATGGAGCAGGAGCATGCACAAAGACATCGGAGGGCAGGGGGAAGGAGAATAGGGGCAGCAAGCTAAGCACAGAGGCTAAGCAGGAGGTCAATGATGGGCCATAGAATTGGGCAATGGAGGGCAGGAGGAGTGGACTGGTACATCATGCTAAATGGAGGGCAGTGGCAGCATATGAACAAGTATGCAGCATAATCTCACTTTTATTCAGGAAGAAGAGGACGTTTGTGACTGTGACTCCGGGCTCACTTGGCAGAAACACCCCCTGACCCTCCACCCCCCATCGCAAACTAGATATAGTATATGGTATAAACTATGCACCAAAAAGTGTGATATAAGATGAACCGGGGCGTGAAATATAATATGCAATACATTGTGTGCAATGACAGATTCATTGGAGAGCGCGAGATAGCACAGGCACTAGCTCGTGCTATGCGATATGCGCCTTGGAGTGTAATATGCACAGGGCAGTGTTGTGTAACCTA
The DNA here is from genome assembly GCF_964204655.1 of Triturus cristatus. Lineage (NCBI taxonomy): Eukaryota > Metazoa > Chordata > Amphibia > Caudata > Salamandridae > Triturus > Triturus cristatus. The sequence goes on along the minus strand of NC_140588.1, from coordinate 1,106,875,549 downwards.
ACTAGTCTTTAAAGTTGTAATATAAAATATGTGCTGGGGAGTGTAACGTTGCATATGCACTGTGATAAAGATATGGATCCCAGATTGTAATATGTATGGCATAGCACTGTGTGTTATAACATAGGCATCGAGGAAGGCATGTTAGATGGGGCAATATAACCCGTGCGAAGGCAAGTGTGGCACGACATATTCACAGGGTGGTGTTACAGTGCACATGGGCTAGAGAGTGTCATAGCATACGCACTAGCTGGTGGAATACAACACAGAGGTGTAAGGCACTCGGCGGGCACTGGTGGGTGTAACACAGCATTGGGCTCAGCCAGGAGCACACTGTGACTCTCAAGTGAGGTTCGTCTCCTTTCCAGAGAGTAAAATAAAAAGTATTACACATCCGGCGGTGGATGTGTGTTTTATTAACCGTGAGGGGGGTTTCTTGCATAGTCAGAGCTTCACTAGCGGTGTAAAAACATTCCATGTGGATTCATTCTATGCATAGTTGCCTTTTAATGATTATCACGCAAATCGTCATGGTGATAGGTACATACGGTTTGTCCAGCATGTCCTAAGTGTTTCTATAAACATATATATTTTTTAAATAATAAAAAACAAAGGCCGGCCCTGGGGGATGGGGTCCCCGGGGCCATAAGTGGCCTGAGGAATGGGGCAACGCAGCCTCCTCCTAAAGAATAAAAAAAAACAAAAGGCCTTGACCCAGGGATTGGGGTCCCCGGGGCCGATTAAGGCCTTGGGAGGGCCACATTTATTTTTTTAAACAAAAAAATTAGGGTGCAGGCCCTGGGGGATGGGGTCCCCAGGGCCAGTAACTTAGAAAAAGAAGGGGGGCAACACAGCCCTCCTTCTTAAAAAAATAAATAAAAGACTGGCATCGCGCCGGAGGCCACGCCCCCTCCTAGCAGCTCTCTGCAAATGCACCCCCTGGCCAGTTGTAAGTTGGGGAATTAATTCCCCTTCAATACTGAGGGTCCCTGAGGGCCAACTAGCCCAACAGGTATCTCCAGTATGCGCCAGGGAGCTGCGTGGCAGACAGGTGTTCTGAGGCCACGCCCCTTTCATGAGTGATGTAATATGTGATGTCATCAGCAGTGCATTGCGTGCGCGCAAGTTATAGTTAGCTGAACTAACTATAACGGGGGAATTTCAATGGTTTTGTACGAGTGAAAAGTCCAGCTAACTATAACGCCCCTGAAACCTATGGTTTTTTCAGTGAATTTATAAGGTTTTTTAAATGCTAATTCCTAACTATGACGTGCCTGAAACCTATGGTTTTTTCAGTGAATTTCAAAGGTTTTTTAAATGCTAATTTCTAACTATGTCTGCAAAGATAGGACATGTGAAGAAAGAAGAAAAAACGCACAGAAAGAAAAAAAAACTGCAGAAAGAAGCAACAGAAGTCCTCAAAGACGAAGAAAAGTGCAGGAAGAAGGATAACGTGCAGAAAGAACAAACAGAAGAGCAGAAAGAAGTCTTGATGCAAAATCATCCTGTACCCTCAACGTTTTCAGACGGATACTGGTGGTAACTGAGTCTGACTAACCAGTCCTAGAGCCAGTGCTATGTTAACAGACACTCAGAATACAGTGAAAACACCTACATACACTCGGGAACGCTATGCATTGGGGTCCCCCTGTGATTAGCATGACCTCCTCTGTAAGCCCCTAGTATATAATAGGGCAGGGGATTAAAACTACCTCTTAAAACGCACCACAGGGCGTGTTTGCACACGTCACCTCAGGCCCCGTCCCCTCCCTTCCCCACTGTGTAAACACGCCCTGTGGCCGTTTTAAGTTGGGAGATTAAGTCCCTTTGAATCCTGAGGGTCCCTAGGGTCCAACTAAACTACTAGGTACCTCCAGTAAGCGTCACAGAGCTGCGTTGCAGAGAGATGTAAAAAGGGGCACGGCCTAGACCACCTCTCGGCAACGCAGCGCAGTGGCGCTTACTGGAAGCACCTGGTGGGCTAGTTGGCCCCCAGGGTCCCTCAGGATTCAAAGGGAATTATTTCCCCAACTTAAAATGCGCCACAAGGCGTGTTTGCACGCCATAACTCAGGCCCCGTCCCCTCCCTTCACCACTGTGTAAACACGCCCATTGGCCGTTTTTAGTTGGGAGATTAAGTTAATTTAATCCTGAGGGTCCCTAGGGTCCAACTAGCCCACTAGGTACCTCCAGTAAGCGCCACAGCTGCGTTGCAGAGAGGTGTAAAAAGTGGCACGGCCTGGACCACCTCTCTGCAACGCAGCTCAGTGGCGCTTACTGGAAGCACCTGGTGGGCTAGTTAGCCCCCAGGGGCCCTCAGGATTGAAGGGGAATTATTTCCCCAACTTAAAATGCGCCATAGGGCGTGTTTGCACACATCACCTTAGGCCCCGTCCCCTCCCTTCCCCACTGTGTAAACACGCCCTGTGGCCATTTTAAGTTGGGAGATTAAGTCCCCTTGAATCCTGAGGGTCCATAGGGGCAAAATAGCCCACTAGGTACATCCAGTAAGCGCCATTGCAGAGAGGTGTAAAAAGGGTCACGGCCTGCACCACCTCTCTGCAACGCAGAGCAGTGGCGCTTACTGGAAGCACCTGGTGGGCTAGTTTGCCCCCAGGGTCCCTCAGGATTGAAAGGGAATTATTTCCCGAACTTAAAACGCACCACAGGGCGTGTTTGCACACATCACCTCAGGCCCCGTCCCCTCCCTTCACCACTGTGTAAACGCGTCCTGTTATGTTATGTTATGTTATGTTATGTTAAAGTTGGTCTTATATAGCGGTCGGCTACTCTACAAGAGTGTCCCGGCGCTTTTATTGATAACCACCTGAAACAAAAGACACAGCACAGCAGACAGAAGGCAGAAAGCACAGAAAAAGAACAAAACAGCCAACCTAAAGAGCAAAAATCCAGGTTTTAAGGCCCCTCCTGAAGGTCAACAAGTTAGAGGTACTACGCAGTGCCAAAGGCAAAGCATTCCAGCGTTGCGGTGCCAAAAGCTTGAAAGAACGCCCTCCAATGCGAGCTTTCTTAACGTGGGGAACTACGGTCAAAAACAGTGACTCAGACCTCAAAGCTCGGGCCGGATGATAGAAAGCAAGTCTCCTTTGAAGATATTTTGCACCCGAAGCATAAAGGGCCTCATGCGTTAAAGTCAAGGCCTTAAAAACTATCCGTTTCCGGATCGGAAGCCAGTGAAGTGACTGTAGGAGGCTGGAGGCACTGGCTCGCCTGTGCAGGCCAAAGATGGCTCGCGCGGCCGAATTCTGGACTACCTGCAACCGCTGCAAAAGATATTCCGGTATGCCGAGATATAAGATGTTAGAATAATCCAATCTTGAGCCAATCCAGGCCTGCACCGTCGTCTTCCTGTGCTCTTCTGAGAGCAAAGGAAGAAACTTACGGAGCATTCTCAGGAGGCCAAAACATGTTCCAGTGAGACCAAGAATCTGGGATCTTAACGACAAACCATTGTCAATCTTGATCCCCAGATTTTTACTAACTGAGAAGAACTCGCTGGAGGGAACATGTTGACAGGCCACCATTCCTGCCAGTAAGGGTCAGACTGACAACCAAAGAAGAGTACCTCAGATTTGTCTGAGTTGCACTTGAGACTGTTACACTGAAACCATTTAAAAACAGCCCCAAGGCACTCACGAATACTCTCCCCATCAAAGTCTTCACCCTTCCTACACGTAAAGAGGAGCTGAGTATAGGAAACGATCTGAGCCCCCCGCGACTCCGCCAGGGCCGCCAAAGGGGTCATAAAGATGTTAAAAAGAGTAGGGCTCAACACAGAACCCTGTGGAACTCCTACTCCCAGAGGCGGCATCACGGCAGAGCTGGGCGGGACCCAGACCGTTTGCTGCCGGCCTTCCAGGAAAGATCTAAACCACCTGAGCACCGTTCCCCTCAAACCGATTGCGTGAAGTCTGGCGAGGAGACCCTCATGGGGGACGGTGTCGAAGGCCGCCGACAGGTCTAGCATAACGAGCATAGCTTTGCCCCCTGCATCCAGCACCTCTTGTACAGCCTCAGACACTTCCAGAAGCGCCGTCTCCGTACTTAAGTTAGGGCGAAAACCTGATTGTGATGGGTGCAACAGGCTATGGGATTCCAAAAAATTGGAGAGCACGATATGCACATGTTTCTCCAAGATCTTGGCTAACGCCGGAAGGAGAGAGATAGGCCTATAGTTGGCCAAGACCTTTCAATCCAGGCCAGGCTTTTTGAGAAGAGGGATAACCAACGCCTGCTTCCAGGCCAGCGGAACCGACCCACGACTGAGGGAGAGATTTAAAAGAGGATTTGCCAATGGATTGACAACTTCCGCCACCTTCGCCAAAAACTTGGCCGGACACGGGTCCAGAGGCGACCCAGATTTGAGATTGGCCATAAGTGCCAAAGATGATGCAGTCGAAATAGGCAGAAAAACTGCTAAGACTGGGCCCGTAGATGTCACCGGGTCCAGGTCATCCTCATAACTGGGACATATCTCGGCGATCCTCAAAGGAAAAGTATCCTGGATCAATTTGATCTTAGTAATAAAGATGTCAGCCAGGACCGAGGCTTACGACTCAGAGGGAGCAGCCACAGTCACATTTTGTCGCGGAGACGTGAATTCCCTGACAATCGTGAAGATCTCCTTGCAGGAGTTAGAGGCAGCCTCTATCCTCTTAGCCAGGTAACCCTTTTTTTCCAAGAGGATAGCGCGATGGTATGCTTTGACCGCCATCCTATACGTCAGCCTGGCCTCCGGGTCATACTGTGACCGCCAGGCCCTTTCAGCCACCTTGCACTGCCGGCGAGACGCCGACAGTGCTGCAGTAAACCAAGGGGCCGAGACCCGTTTAGATGATAGCCGGGGGGCCCTCTCAGGAGCCAGATCGTTCAGTCTTTCCGTTAGCCAAGCCTGCAAGAATTCTAGGTCACTCTCCAGATCTCCCGTAAAGAAGCAGGGATAATCACGAGATGCTTGAATCAGCATTTCTGGGGTCACCCGATGACATGCCCTAGATGAGCGTCCCTGGTGCCTAGGAGCGGTACTGAAAGATTTCTTCGTACCAAGTACAAAAAATTTGGCCAGCCTATGATCAGACCAAAGCACCGGTAGAAGTGCAAGTACTTCTATAGGGGACGTAGAAAAAACCTGGTCCAGGATATGACCCTTATTATGTGTAGGTCCTGAAAGATAAGGAACGAGACCTAAAGGAACCGTAACATCAGAGAGCTTCATCGTGTCGGAATCTAATCCGTCTTCCAGATGAAAATTGAAATCCCCAGCCAATACACAGTGCTGTGCTCTAAGAGCAAGCACAGCAATTTCCGACTGGAGGTCATCAAAGAAAGAACCAACCGGACCAGGAGGTCTATAAACTAACAGCCCTTTGAAGGAATGATGGGGCGCCAATGCTAAGGAAAAGGCGAGGCATTCAGATCCTGTCATGGCATCTGTAGGGATGATGGAACATGCAACCGATTTGCTCACTACCAGAGCCACACCCCCGCCCCTCCTGCCCGATCTATCATGACGGTAGATATTGTAGTCTGGAGGAATTGCTACAGCTATATCAGGGTTGGAGGACTCCCCCAACCAGGTCTCAGTCAGCATTAAACAAAGCGGCTTTTCGGTGACTAGAAGATCGTAAATATCCTGTGCGTGTCTGCACACGGATCTAGTGTTGAGGAGGAAAAACAAATGCCTTACACAACCCACTTCCTCGTTTGATATGTGGACCGAGGCCGTATTAGGGAGCCACCCACAACCAGGGCATCGTTTCTTCCCCTTATACCTCCCAGGAAATACCTTGCGACAGGTACAGGACACCCTCTGTAGAGAGCGTAGAGCATGCGCCGTATAGCATACCATTGCGCCAGCCGCAGATAGTAGTACTGAGGAGTATAAGACTAACGCCTCTTACGCTCCGATCGCCTCCGAGACGCTGACGAGCGCAGACGGGCAGGACTCTGGCGCGACTCAGGCGCAGAGAGGGCGCTCACCACTGCGCGTCACCGCTGCGCGTTCAAGTGGCTGGCTAAAATACCCCGTCCGCGCATGTGCTGCACACCTCCACCACCAGCATGGCGCCCGACAATGGCCCGCCGAAACCCCAACCCAAAATGGCTGCCAAAATCTCCCCCGGCTTCCACCCGAGGACAAGGACCCGCCAAACAGCGGTGCATTCATAAATTATCGTGCAAGTGAGAGGACGACAGCCAGGTCAGAACCAAGAAAAAGAAAGTAGAGCAAGCAAAAATATGCTAAGAGGAAATATTTAAAATATTAGACTTAAAAATCTATAAATATCCGAAAGCGCTGCGCTGCATGCATGCGTCCAAGGCAGGTAGTGGAACACACAGTTACCTAATCCAGCTGACCCGGTCAACTGCCCGCCTAAAATACCCCGTCCGCGCATGTGCTGCACGCCTCCACCACCAGTATGGCGCCCGACAATGGCCCGCCGAAACCCCAACCCAAAATGGCCGCCAAAATCTCCCCCGGCTTGCCCCCGAGGACAAGGACCCGCCAAACAGCAGTGCATTCACAAATTATCGTGCAAGTGAGAGGACGACAGCCAGGTAAGAACCAAGAAAAAGAAAGTAGAGCAAGCAAAAATATGCTAAGAGGAAATATTTAAAATATTAGACTTAAAAATCTACAAATATCTGAAAGGGCTGCGCTGCGCTGCATGCATGCGTCCAATGCAGGTAGTGGAACACACAGTTACCTAATCCAGCTGACCCGGTCAACTGCCCGCCTAAAATACCCCGTCCGCGCATGTGCTGCACGCCTCCACCACCAGTATGGCGCCCGACAATGGCCCGCCGAAACCCCAACCCAAAATGGCCGCCAAAATCTCCCCCGGCTTCCCCCCGAGGACAAGGACCCGCCAAACAGCGGTGCATTCACAAATTATCGTGCAAGTGAGAGGACGACAGCCAGGTAAGAACCAAGAAAAAGAAAGTAGAGCAAGCAAAAATATGCTAAGAGGAAATATTTAAAATATTAGACTTAGCCCTGTGGCCGTTCTAAGTTGAGAGATTAAGTCCCCTTGAATCCTAAGGGTCCCTAGGGTCAAACTAGTCCACTAGGTACCTCCAGTAAGCGCCACAGAGCTGCATTGCATAGAGGTGTAAAAAGGGGCGTGGCCTCAGAACACCTGTCTGCAACGCAACTCCCTGGCACATACTGGAGATACCTGTTGGGCTAGTTGGCCCTCAGGGACCCTCAGTATTGAAGGGGAATTAATTCCCCAACTTATAACTGGCCAGGGAGCACGTTTGCAGAGTGCTGCAAGGAGGCCTGTCTTTTATTTATTTTATTTTTTTAAGAAGGAGGGCTGTGTGGCCCCCCTTCTTTTTCTAATGTATTGGCCCTGGGGAGCCCCTCCCCAGGGCCTGCACCCTCATTTTTTTGTAGAAACAAATTAATTTGGAAGGGGGCCGCGTGGCCCCCCTCCCAAGGCCTTAATCGGCCCCGGGAACCCCAACCCCCGGGTCATGGCCTTTTTTTTTTTTATTCTTTAGGAGGGAGGCTGCGTTGCCCCCCTCCTCAGGCCACTTATGGCCCCGGGGACCACATCCCCCGGGGCCGGCCTTTGTTTTTTATTATTTTTTAAAAATATATATTTATAGAAACACCTAGGACATGCTGGACAAACCATATGTACCTATTACCATGACGATTTGCGTGATATTCATTAAAAGGCGACTATACATACAATGAATCCATGTGGAATGTATTTACACGCTAGTGAAGCTCTGACGTGTCTGATGCCCTACCGTGCCTAATCCAGGTGCCCCCGCCGGCGGTACTCTCCAAGTAGACACCCTTGTCGTTTATATATACAAACATGGGTAGCTATTGACGGGCACATTTAATACACACGCACACCAAGCCATTCAAAGGGGATTCGACAAAAAATCGACCTAACTATGCAAGAAACCCCCCTCACGGTTAGTAAAACACACATCCACCGCCGGATGTGTAATACTTTTTATTTTACTCTCTGGAAAGGAGACGAACCTCACTTGAGAGTCACAGCGCACTCCTGGCTGAGCCCAATGCTGTGTTACACCCACCAGTGCCCGCCAGGTGCCACACACCTCTGTGTTGTATTCCACCAGCTAGTGCGTATGCTATGAAACTCTTTAGCCCATGTGCACTGTAACACCACCCCGTGAATATGTCATGCCACATTTGCCTTCGCACAGGTTATATTGTCTCCATCTAACGTGCCTTCCACGATGCCTATGTTATAACGCACAGCGCTATGCCATACATATTACAATCTGGGAACAATATCTTTGTCACAGTGCATATGCAACGTTACACTCCCCAGCACATATTTTATATTACAACTTTAGAGACTAGTTAGGTTGCACAACACTGCCCTGTGCATATTACACTGCAAGGTGCATATCGCATAGCACGCGCTAGTGCTTGTGCTATCTCGCGCTCTCCAATTAATCTGTCATTGCGCACAATGTATTACATATTATATTTCACGCCCGGTTCATCTTATATCACACTTTTTGGTGCATAGTTTATGCCATATACTATATCTAGTTTTCATTCTCAATCGTGCTCTCAGGACTATGTTCTGTATAACACTGTGTCCACCTACCCTTTTCATAGGCATTACATTTTGCGATGGGGGGTGGAGGGTCAGGGGGTGTTTCTGCCAAGTGAGCCCGGAGTGACAGTCACAAATGTCCTCTTCTTCCTGAATAAAAGTGAGATTATGCTGCAGAAGTAGTTCGCACAGACACACATTTTAAAAACAATAAAGATCTTAATACCCACCTTCTCTGAACAGTTAGCTTGTTACCCCACCCACCTCCTCCCTATCCTCTGTTGTCTGAATCCATGGACTAGCCTCCTCCCTCCTGCCATGCATGGTCTGATATGCTGCCACTGCCCTCCATTTAGCATGATGTACCAGTCCACTCCTCCTGCCCTCCATTGCCCAATTCTATGGCCCATCATTGACCTCCTGCTTAGCCTCTGTGCTTAGCTTGCTGCCCCTATTCTCCTTCCCCCTGCCCTCCGATGTCTTTGTGCATGCCCCTGCTCCATCCTTTTTGCCCACCATGTTCCATGGACCTGCTACTCCTATCTACTCTGAGTGTTCTGTTGAGCTGCCACTCCCCTCCCACCTGCCTAGCATTGTCAGATGACTGTAACCTGTCCCTGCCACCTCCACCCTGCCTGTCCACATGCTATGCCCCTATCCCCTTCCTCCTGTCCTCCATGGTCCAGTTTACTGCCACACCCTTCTGCCTTCCCTTGTCTGTTGTGCTGACAGTGCTCCTCCTGCCTGCCCCGAGCGGTCTGTTGTGAGGCCCTTTCCCTGAACTCTCTTGTCTGTGATCAGGTCCTGACCCTCCCTTCTATCCTCCATGGTCCTTTGCGCATGCCCCTGCACCCTCCTTCTTGCCCATCATAGCCATTGTGCTGCCACTAACCCTCCCGCTTGCCATGCATGGTCTTCTGTGCTGCCATGGCCCCTCCCACCTTCCCTGTGTGGTCAGCTAGCTGCCCCTGATCCCCTCCCATCTTCCCTCCATGCTCTGTGTGTATGCCATCATAGTCTCACTGTTGCTCTCTCAATGGTGTGTCTTGTTTCCATTTCCCATCCTACCTGACCTCCATGGTCATCTTGCTGCTCCTGCCCTGCCCCCTTGCCCCCAGCCCTCTATTTCCATGTGCAGACCCCTATTCCATCCCTCCTGGCTTGTCTGTTCTATTGCAATGCCCCTGATCCGTCCCTCCTGCCCTTTATGGTCTGTTATGCTGCAGCTTTCTCTCCTGTCTGTCCATTATGGTCAGCTAGCTACCATTGCCTCTTTCCCCTCTGTTCTCTGTTTTCCATGTGCATGGTCCTGTCCTCTCCCTATTGCTTTCTATGAATTGTTGTGCTGCACTCCCGTCCGGCATGCCCTGTGTGGTGTATTGTGCTGCTGCAAACCCTGATGCCTGCCCTGTAGGGTCAGTTTGGTGCACCTCTCCATGTCCCTCCTGTCCTCTGTTATCCGAGTCAATGTCCCTACCACAATTCCTCCTGCCTACCTTGATCCAATGTACCATACTTGCGAACATTTTGAACTTGGTAAGAGGGAGATTTTGAAAAATAACTGGGGCATTGATTCTCTCCTTTGAGTTACATTGAAAAAGAGGAGATTGTAGACAGGAAACAGATCAAATAAACCCATTTGAGCTTAAAAACATTGGACGTTTCCTGGCTGAAACGGGTCTGTTGGCATGTATGGTTGTACTACCACTGCCTCTTTCTTCTGCCCACAATGGTCTATTATATTGCCACAGCCTCTCTTGCCAGTCCTGTATTGTTGGTGTGTTGCCCCTGCCCCCCTTTCCACTGCCATCCATAGTCTGTTGTGCTGCCACATCCCTTCCTGCCTGCCCAGTGTGGTCAAATTGTTCCCTCTGCACTCTCCTACCTGCCTTCAATTTTCAGAGTCCGTGCCCCTGGCCTCTGCCTCTCAACAGTATCCCAATGAACATCTAGATTGTTGAACGCCTGATGTCATATTGATGTAATCAAAACTGTAATACCTAGAGCATTTCCTTTAGAAATTACATATATGAGAGGTCTTATTTGCATCAAAATTATGGTTAGTGCTCTAAAAAATTAAAATGAGGACATATTTTCTGAGTTTTAAAATAGCTACAAAGAACTTTTAAATTATTTGTAATCTTTATGTTTTTTTATCCATTTGACCACTTGATTAAATGTTGCACTTAGAGGAGAGAATATGGTGTTACTTCCAGAGCTGCAGACTTTGCAACTGGGGAACCAGGTTGGAGTTTCTGCTTCAGCTCAACATTCTGTGATTCTCGTCAAATCACTAAATCTCCCCATGTCTACAACCAAAATGAATTTGATCTTGTGTGATGTAGCCAATGCTCATGTAAAGCACTCCAATACCTGACAATTCTGCACTATATAAAACTGCAAAAACACAATAATTAAGTGTTTTGTACACTTCTGTCATTGGGCTACAAGTGGGCTGCATCTGGGTGATATTTGTGCTGCATTTGGGCTCTTTTGTCTCTGGTGGCCATCTTGGGAGATTAATTTGTTATGAAGTTTCCTAATTTCCTCATTTACTGCAGTCTCCTCATTTTTCTTTCTTCAGCACTAATCATAATTTCTATGGCAAAATAAACCCCCTCATTGTGTTCCTTTTTAAATTAATCGATTTAAGTGTTACCAGTTTATTCCAATCAAGATGGCTTCAGGTGTGCCATACGTTTGTCATAAGTAAGACAGTAAGCGCTCTAGTTGTTCTTAAGAACACTCTGGGACATTCTGTCATTGGGCTATACTTGGGCTACATCTGGGTGATATGTGGGCTACATTTGGGCTCTTTTGTCTCTGGTGGCCATCTTGGGAGATTTATTTGTTATGAAGTTTCCTAATTTCCTCATTCACTGCAGTCTCCTCAGTAGGAAATACTTTCAATTTTTTACTTTGGTTCCATCAAGAAGGCATTCAGATGTGTCACACATTTGCCATAAATTCTGAATGTTAGCACTCTAGTTGCTTATTAGATCACTGTAGTAAAGCTACTGCTCACCAGGGAAGTCTGCTGCTGGTATTGAAAGTGCATGTTTCAGTCTGCATGTCAGAAGTTTTTAATGAAATAGAAGAGGATTTGAGAAGTCACTCAAAATGTGCCCTAATTTTTCTTTCTGCAGCACTAATCATACTTTCTATGGCAAAATGAAACCCCTCATTTTGTTCCTTTTTAAATTAAATGTTTTAAGAGTTACCACTTTATTCCAATCAAGTTGGCTTCAGGTGGGCAATACGTTTGTCATAAGTAGGACTGTTAGCGCTCTAGTTGTTCTTCAAAACACTCTGGGAAGCTGCAGTAGGACACAAAGGAATCAACTGACAGTCTCTGCCCTTGTTGGATGTACATGTTTTACTGAGAATGTCAGACTTCATTCTCACATGACTGAGAAGGATAATGTGAATTTACAGAAAATATGCTCTCAGTTTAGCTTATAGATCACCTTCCAAACCTCTGTGGGAAAAGCATGAGAAAATAGTTTTCTCTCAAACATGATTCATAATATCTCAGCAGAAGGCTTTTTCACATGGTAAAATCACCTTAAAACACACCACAATTCCTAAAATGAGTATGGTACCATCAACAAATGATTTAAAATGTAACTAAAGTCTTAAAACCTTCTATTAACTATTAACTGCAATGCTTTTTAATGAGGGGCTATCATGTATATTGGTACCAAGATGGCTGCCAACACTTCTTGGATGAAGTACTGACAGCCAATCAGATCTCACGATGAGATGTGTGGTAAGGCTCCGCCCAGATATATCTATCTTTTTAACTCTAATTTTCTCAGGAACTAATGAACAGATTTACAACATTTAAGCAAAATGCACGAGTCTGAACTGAGGACTACCTCTTTGCCACATTTGGTGTAATTCCGTTCAGCAGATTGGGCTGTAGCTGCGTCAACAGGTCCCATGGGAAAAAGTATGGGGAAAACGCGTTTTGGGACCCCTCTTTTTTCTAGGGGTGAGTGGAATTTGCGAAATCCACTTTCGCAAATTATCGCAAAAATGTTTAAAATTATCGCAAACAAGCGGAAATATCGCGAAGATGCGGAAGTTTTTTTCCTGCATGTTCGTGAGATTTTTTGCATGGTTGCGGGTCGCCAACTTATCCATCTGGTTGCTCGCGGGCGCGGCCATCTTGTTTTGAGTTGTCTCGCGGTGCATGATCGCGAGAAGAAAGACATGATCGCGCAACGCATGACGTCACTGCGGGCGCGAGACAGCGCAAATGGCTAAAAACAATACAACATCTCATGGAGAACGCGACCGGATCAAGAAAACTTGTCGGCGAACGCAGGGATTCAGATAAGGCGATCCCGCGCTTGCGAGAATGTATAATTTTACCGCGCGAGCAAAAAACAAATTATCGCCAAGCTGCGGAAAGCGGAAATTTTGACATTTTCGCGTTCTCCGCGGAACACGAAAAAGTCAAATTATCGCAATTTCCACGAACGGAACGAAATTTTAGCCCAGGCCTACTTTTTTCTTGGCCCCTGCTTGATGAATCACCGTGAAATATTCAGGAGAGGAACGGAACGGAGCTGGCCAAAAGTTTGGAAAATTTCGCGAAGATTCGTCAATCGGCGCCAACGTAATTCCAAATAGAATGTTGCGGATTTCCTATGGAAAATAGGTCCTAACTATAACTACCTACTGGCGACTTCCAGTAGGTAATATATATATATGTATTTATATGCATATATATATTCACTGAAAAAACCATAGGTTTCAGGGGTGTTATAGTTAGCTGGACTTTTCACTTGTACAAAACCATTGAAATTCCCCCGTTATAGTTAGTTCAGCTAACTATAACTGGCGCGCCCGCAATGCACTGCTGATGACGTCACATATTACATCACTCATGACATGGTCAGTGACATCACTCATGACATCACTGATGACATCTCAAATGACATCACTGATGACATCATCCAGTGAATGTGTATTTTTCTGAAAATTAAATATGTTTTATATATGTATATCTCAAGGTCGATGGAAGAATAAATGGGTATATAAGTGTCTAAATGGATGATTTGTTTTTGAAAAATTGATTGTGTAACTGACTGATTAAGTGTATCATAGTGAATACATGGCTTAGTGAGTAATGTTTAAATATGTAAATATCTGTATCAGTCTCTCACTTTGTGTACAAGTGGCTGCATGGGTTGGTGAGTAGCTACATGGGTGTCTATATAGGTTATTAGTTGGTTTTTTGAGTATCAGTCTGAGTGTCTGCATGGTTCGGTGGGGGTATTACGTAGTGCATAGGTGCATGAATGAGTGACTCACTGTTTGTATGTGTTGAACACAGCATGTGTGCAGGACTGTATGGGTGGATGAGTGTGTGTATGGGTGTTCTTAGTGAGTGAATGACTGTCTCAATAGTGTCTTTATGAGCAACTACATCTGTTTTAAACTAGTATATGTGACTATTGGTGTATATATGTGAGTATATGTGAGAGTGAGAGATTGAAAGAGTTCCTGTATGAATAAGTATGTGTTTCTATAAGTGATTGTTTAAAAGACTAAGTATGTGTAAGTTTCCGTAGAAGTAAGTATGGTGGTGTGTGTATAACTGTATATGCAAGTAAATGTATGTTTGATTCTTTATTAGCATGAGTGACTATGTGTGTGAGTAACTCTATGGATGAGTGGCATTGTGTAACAGGATGTATAGGTGTATGAGTACATATGATGAGTGAGTACATGTATGAGTGACTGTATAGGACTGTTGGTGAATGAGTGGATGTGTATGTGGATCTTAGAATTACTGATGAGGTTGTTGTAACTGGTATTGGTATGTCCATTGTTTTGAAAATTTTAGTCTCTATTTTTGAATGTGTGTATCAAAGGTTATATTAGGGTGAGAGGAGGTCTGCCTCTCTATCACAAGGATGATGTCATCAGTGATGTCATCAGTGATGTCATTTGAGATGTCATCAGTGATGTCATGAGTGATGTCACTGACCATGTCATGAGTGATGTAATATGTGACGTCATCAGCAGTGCATTGCGGGCGCGCGAGTTATAGTTAGCTGAACTAACTATAACGGGGGAATTTCAATGGTTTTGTACAAGTGAAAAGTCCAGCTAACTATAACACCCATGAAACCTATGGTTTTTTCAGTGAATTTCTGAGGTTTTTTAAATGCTAATTCCTAACTATAACGTGCCTGAAACCTATGGTTTTTTCTGTGAATTTCAAAGGTTTTTTAAATGCTAATTTCTAACTATGCCTACAGAGATAGGACATGTGAAGAAAGAAGAAAAAATGCACAGAAAGAAACAAAAGAAGTGCAGAAAGAAGCAACAGAAGTCCTCAAATACGAAGATAAGTGCAGGAAGAAGGATAACGTGCAGAAAGAACAAAAAGAAGAGCAGAAAGAAGCCTTGTTGCAAAATCATCCTGTACCCTCAACTTTTTCAGACGGATACTGGTGGTAACTGAGTCTGACTAACCAGTCCTAGAGCCAGTGCTATGTTAAAAGACACTTAGAATACAGTGAAAACACCTACATACACTAGGGAACATTATGCGTTGGGGTCCCCCTGTGATTAGCATGACCTCCTCTGTAAGCCCCTAGTATATAATAGGGCATGGAGATTAAAACTACCTCTTAAAACAGGCCACAGGGCGTTTTTGCACACGTTAACTCAGGCCCCGTCCCCTCCATTCACCACTGTGTAAACACGCCCTCTGTCCATTTTTAGTTGGGAGATTAAGTTCATTTGAATCCTGAGGGTCCCTAGGGTCCAACTAGCCCACTAGGTACCTCCAGTAAGTGCCACAGAGCTGCGTTGCAGAGAGGTGTAAAAAGTGGCACGGCCTGGACCACCTCTCTGCAATGCAGCTCAGTGGCGCTTACTGGAATCACTTGGTGGGCTAGTTAGCCCCCAGGGGCCCTCAGTATTGAAGGGAAATTATATCCCCAATTTAAAACGTGCCATAGTGCGTGTTTGCACACGTCACCTCAGGCCCCGTCCCCTCCCTTCACCACTGTGTAAACGCGCCCTGTGGCTGTTCTAAGTTGAGAGATTAAGTCCCCTTGAATCCTAAGGGTCCCTAGGGTCAAACTAGACCACTAGGTACCTCCAGTAAGCGCCACAGAGCTGCGTTGCAGAGAGGTGTAAAAAGGGGCTTGGCCTCAGAACACCTGGCTGCAGCGCAGCTCCCTGGCGCATACTGGAGATGCCTGTTGGGGGCGCGTTTGCAGAGTGCTGCACGGAGGGGGCATGGCCTCCGGCACGATGCCAGTCTTTTATTTATTTTAGTTTTTTAAGAAGGGGGGCTGTTTGGTTCCCCTTCTTATTCTAATTTATTGGCCCTGATGACCCCATCCCCCAGGGCCAGTCTCCTAATTATATTTTTTTGACCCCAATCCCCAGGGCCGGCCACTGTTTTTTATTATTTTAAAAAAATATATATTTATAGACACACCTAGGACATGCTGGACAAACCGTACGTACCTATCACCATGACGATTTGCGTGATATTCATTAAAAGGCGACTATGCATGCAATGAATCCACGTGGAATGTATTTACACCACTAGTGAAGCTCTGACATGTCTGATGCCCTACCATGCCTAATCCTGGTAGACACCCTTGTCGTTTATTTATACAAACATGGGTAGCTATTGACGGGCACATTTAATACACATGCACACCAAGCCATTCAAAGGGGATTCGACAAAAATTCGACCAAAACTATGCAAGAAACCCCCCTCACGGTTAATAAAACACACATCCACTGCCGGATGTGTAATACTTTTTATTTTACTCTCTGGAAAGGGGACGAACATCACTTGAGAGTCACAGCGTGCTCCTGACAGAGCCCAATGCTGTGTTACACCCACCATTGCCTGCCGAGTGCCACACACCTCTGTGTTGTATTCCACTAGCTAGTGCATATGCTATGACACTCTCTAGCCCATGTGCACTGTAACACCACCCCGTGAATATGTCATGCCACACTTGTCTTCGCTCGGGTTATATTGCCCCATCTAACGTGCCTTTCTCGATGCCTATGTTATAACGCACAGTGCTATGCCATACATATTACAATCTGGGATCCATATCTTTGTCACAGTGCATATGCAACGTTACACTCCCCAGCACATATTTTATATTACAACTTTAGAGACTAGTTAGGTTACACAACACTGCCCTGTGCATATTACACTCCAAGGCGCATATCGCATAGCACGCGCTAGTGCCTGTGCTATCTCGCGCTCTCCAGTGAATCTGTCATTGCGCACAATGTATTGCATATTATATTTCACGCCCGGTTCATCTTATATCACACTTTTTGGTGCATAGTTTATACCATACACTATATCTAGTTTTCGTTTTCAATCGTGCTCTCAGGACTATGTTCTATATGACACTGTGTTCACCTACCCTTTTCACGGGCATTACATTTTGCGATAGGGGGTGGAGGGTCAGGGGGTGTTTCTGCCAAGTGAGCCCGGAGTCACAGTCACAAACGTCCTCTTCTTCCTGAATAAAAGTGAGATTATGCTGCATACTTGTTCATATTTTAAGTAGTTCGCACAGACACAATGTTTTAAAAACAATAACGTTCCTAATACCCGCCTTCTCTGAACAGTTAGCTTGCTGCCCCATCCCCTTCCTCCCTATCCTCTGTTGTGTGAATCCATGGACTAGCCTCCTCCCTCCTGCCATGCATGGTCTGATGTGCTGCCACTGCCCTCAATTTAGTATGATGTACCAGTCCACTCCTCCTGCCCTCCATTGCCCAATTCTATGCCCCATCATTGACCTCCTGCTTAAACTCTGTGCTTAGCTTGCTGCCCCTATTCTCCTTCCCCCTGCCCTCCGATGTCTTTGTGCATGCCCCTGCTCCATCCTTTTTGCCCACCATGTCCCATGGACCTGCCACTCCTATCTACTCTGAGTGTTCTGTTGAGCTGCCACTCCCCTCCCACCTGCCTAGCATTGTCAGATGACTGTAACCTGTCCCTGCCACCTCCACCCTGCCTGTCCACATGCCATGCCCCTATCCTCTTCCTCCTGTCCTACATGGTCCATTGTACTGCCACACCCTTCTGCCCTCCCTGGTCTGTTGTGCTGCAACTGCTCCTCCTGCCTGCCCCGTGTGGTCTGTTGTGAGGTCCCTTCCCCTGAACTTTCTTGTCTGTGCACAGGTCCTGACCCTCCCTTCTATCCTCCATCGTCCTTTGTGCATGCCCCTCCACCCTCCTTCTTGCCCATCATAGCCATTGTGCTGCCACTAACCCTCCCACTTGCCATGCATGGTCTTCTGTGCTGCCATGGCCCCTCCCACCTTCCCTGTGTGGTCAGTTAGCTGCCCCTGACCCCCTCCCACCTTCCCTCCATGGTCTGTGTGTATGCCATCTCAGTCTCACTGTTGCTCTTCATGGTGTGTCTTGCTTCTAGTGCCCGTCCTGCCTGACCTCCATGGCTATCTTGCTGCTCCTGCCCTGCCCCCTTGCCCCCAGCCCTACTCCCTCCCTCCTGGCTTGTCTGTTCCATTGTAATGCCCCTGATCCGTCCCTCCTGCCCTTTATGGTCTGTTGCTGCAGCTTTCTCTCCTGTCTGTCCATTATGGTCAGCTAGCTACCATTGCCTCTTGCCCCTCTGTTCTCTGTTGTCCATGTGCATGGTCCTGTCCCCTCCCTCTTGCTTTCTATGGATTGTTGTGCTGCACTCCCGTCCTGCATGCCCTGTGTGGTGTATTGTGCTGCTGCAAACCCTGATGCCTGCCCTGCAGGGTCAGTTTGGTGCACCTCTCCATGTCCCTCCTGTCCTCTGTTATCCAAGTCCATGTCCCTATCCCATTTCCTTCCATGATTCAATGTACCATACTTGCGAACATTTTGAACTTGGTAAGAGGGAGATTTTGAAAAAAAACTGGGGTATTGATTTTCCCCTTTGAGTTACATTGAAAAAGAGGATATTGTAGACAGGAGACAGATCAAATAAAGCCCATTTGAGCTTAAAAACATTGGACGTTTCCTGGCTGAATCGGGTCTGTTGACATGTATGGTTGTACTACCATTGCCTCTTCCTTCTGCCCACAATGGTCTATTACATTGCCACAGCCTTGAAGGAGGGTAGATTTTGTATCACAGGGGGCCCCTGGCCCGTTCTGTCCACACCTGAAGTATGAGACCCTTGTCCTTGCCCTGCCAGCTGCATTTGTAGGCCGTATTAAATTGACCAGCGGGTCCTGTGTTGCTATATAATTATCCTGAGACATCCTTACCACTCAGCCAGCATAAAACCCCTGTGTAGGCCCTTCTGTTCAATATGTAGGCCTCTTTGTTAAATTGACCATAGCTCTGCAATTTTAGTGTATAGCAGTCTGAAGGCAGGTCTGCGAGGCCTTCTGATCCAAACTAGTAGCCCCCACCCTACCCGAGTGCTCCGTGCTCGGTATCAAAGTTCAACATCCCCCTGAAGCTGTCGACATACAGTAGGCTGCATCCTGGACTGGTACTTGCTTCCTGGGCAGGTTTCCCGCTTTTAAAGGAAGTGGCAACCGCAGAGCGTCAAGTTAGGAGAACTGAGGAGATTTTATACATGAATATATTGAATTCCCGTACAATACCCATTATTTTCTGCTTGCTCTATGGAACTTACGATAAGCGATTGGCCTGAGAGACTGACCTTTTCACCCAGTCCATTGTCAGCATTAAGTGGGTAAATGACGAAATGTCTGGTAAAATCTGCAGACGAAGCTTTTGGGTAGCATACGTAGGTAGATGTAGCGTGCAAAGGAGCCCACAAAATGATATAAAAAGGGAGCACCCACAGATATCGACGGACTACCTCGCCGTCTGTATGTAGGTTAACAGGCAGTGCAGGTTTTCCCCAAGAGCTGGGAGCTCTTGTCTTCCTTTGCTTAAAATGTCTTGCTCTGCTTTGCTTGAAGTATCTTATTCTATTTTACCTATATGAAATGTCATGTTATGTTTAACCATTGTTCTCTTTACTTTTGCATTTAAAAGATTTTGTATTGTAATTGCAGGAATGCTTGCTCTAAGAGTAAACGTGAGTGTTCCTAGGTAACATTTTCCTTGGTGTAACTTGTTTCCCATGATGCATTTATAGATGTGTTTTCTCTCTCTCTCTGTCAGTACATTAATTGAGATACAGAGAATATTATGACAGCTGTATGATTATCTGGATTCTGTATTTTGTACTTTATGTCTCTATTCTGCGGTTTCTTTGAAGTTGCATCTTCTCATTAAACTGCCATTGTATTCTGCCTCCAATTCCATGTCTCATATGTCTGTTTTCTTCATTTTTGGAGCAAGCGTTCCTAGGCACCCCGGCTCAAATTAAGGTGCCCCTTTTGTCCCTGACTCACTCTCCTGCTCAGTTCTGTGGTGGCTCCCGGGGATCTGGGGACCGCCCCTAGCTTCCTTGACCCGTAATAGATCTTCCCTCCAACAGCCTCTCTTGCAAGTCCTGTATTGTTGGTTTGTTGCCCCTGCCCCCCTTTCCACTGCCCTCCATAGTCTGTTGTGCTTCCACGGCCCTTCCTGCCTGCTCAGTGTGGTTAAATTGTTGCCTTTGCACCCTCCTACCTGCCTTCAATTTTCAGAGTCCGTGCCCCTGGCCTCTGCCTCTCAACAGTATCCTAATGAACAACTAGATTGCTAACATTCTATATTTATTACAAAAGTGTGGAACGCCTGACATCATCTTGATGTAATCAAAACTGTAATACCTAGAGCATTTCCTTTAGAAATTACATATATGAGAGGGTCTTATTGGCATCAAAATTATGGTTAGTGCTCTAAAAGACTAAAATAAGGACATATTTTCTGAGTTTTCAAATAGCGACAAAGCACTTTTAAATTATTTGTTACCTTTATGTTTTTTTATCCAGTTGACCACTTGATTAAATGTTGCACTTAGGGGAGAGGATGTGGTGTTACTTCCAGAACTGCAGACTTTGCAACTGGGGAACCAGGTTGAAGTTTCTGCTTCAGCTCGACATTCTGTGATTCTGGTCAAATCACTTAGTCTCCCCATGTCTACAACCAAAATGAATTTGTTCTTGTGTGATGTAACCAATGCTCATGTAAAGCACTCCAATACCTGACAAGTCTGCACTATATAACACTGCAAAAACACAAAATAATAAGTGTTTTGCACACTTCTGTCATTGGGCTATATTTGGGCTACATCTGGGTGATTTTGGGCTACATTTGGGCTCTTTTGTCTCCGGTGGCCATCTTGGGAGATTTATTTGTTATGAAGTTTCCTAATTTCCTCATGTACTGCAGTCTCCTCAGTAGGAAATGCTTTCAGTTTTTTACTTTGATTCCATCATGAAGGTATTCAGATATGTCACACATTTGCCATAAATTCTGAATGTTAGCACTCTAGTTGCTCATTAGATCACTGTAGTAAAACTACTGCACCATGGAAGTCTGCTCCTGGTATTAAAAGTGCATGTTTCAGTCTGCATGTCAGAATTTTTTAATGAAATAGAAGAGGATTTGAGAAGTCACTCAAAATGTGCCCTCATTTTCTTTCTTCAGCATTAATCATAATTTCTATGGCAAAATGAACCTCCTCATTGTGTTCCTTTTTAAATTAAATGTTTTAAGTGTTACCAGTTTATTCCAATCAAGATGGCTTCAGGTGTGCCATACTTTTGTCATAATGAAGACAGTAAGCGCTCTAGTTGTTTTTAAGAACATTCTGGGACATTCTGTCATTGGGCTATACTTGGGCTACATCTGGGTGATATTTGGGCTACATTTGGGCTCTTTTGTCTCTGGTGGCCATCTTGGGAGACTTATTTGTTATGAAGTTTCCTAATTTCCTCATTTACTGCAGTCTCCTCAGTAGGAAATACTTTCAGTTTTTTACTTTGATTCCATCAAGAAGGCATTCAGATGTGTCACACATTTGCCATAAATGTTAGCACTCTTTTTGCTCATTAGATCACTGTAGTAAAGCTACTGCTCACCAGGGAAAACTGCTGCTGGTATTGAAAGTGCATGTTTCAGTCTGCATGTCAGAATTTTTTAATGAAATAGAAGAGGATTTGAGAAGTCACTCAAAATGTGCCCTAATTTTTCTTTCTGCAGCACTAATCATACTTTTTATGGAAAAATGAACCCCCTTATTTTGTTCCTTTTTAAATTAAATGTTTTAAGAGTTACCACTTTAATCCAAGCAAGATGGCTTCAGGTGTGCCATACGTTTATCATAAGTAGGACTGTTAGCGCTCTAGTAGTTCTTTGGAACACTCTGGGAAGCTGCAGTAGAACACAAAGGAATCAACTGACAGTCTCTGCCCTTGTTGGATGTACATGTTTTACTGAGAATGTTAGACTTCATTCTCACATGACTGAGAAAGATAATGTGAATTTACAGAAAATAAGCTCTCAGTTTAGCCTATAGATCACCTTCCAAACCTCTGTGGTAAAAGCATGAGAAAATATTTTTCTCTCAATCATGATATCCCAGCAGAAGGCTTTTTCACATGGTGAAATCACCTTAGAACATACCACAATTCCTAAAATGAGTATGGTACCATCAACAAATGATTTATAATGTAACTAAAGTCTTAAAACCTTCTATTAACTGCAATGCTTTTTAATGAGGTGCTATCATGTATATTGGTCCCAAGATGGCTGCCAACACTTCTTGGATGAAGTGCTGACAGCCAATCAGATCTCAGGATGAGATGTGTGGTTAGGCTCCGCCCACATATATATATGCTTTTAAATGCTATTTTCTCAGGAAATACTGAACAGATTTACACCAGACCTGCAAAAGGCACTTCCTTGACCTTATGGCTACCTCTCTGCCAAATTTCAAGTAATTCTGTTCAGCCGTTCGGGCTGTAGCTGTGTCTAAAGGTCCTATGGAAAAATGCATGGGGAAAACGTGTTTTGGGACCCCCCTTTTTTCTCGGCCCCTGCTTGACGAATCCCCCCGAGACTTTCAGGGTAGGAGCGGAGCGTAGCGCCCCACCTATTTTGAAAATTTCGCGAGGATTCGTCGACCGGCGCCAAAGTTATTCCAAATAGAATGTTGCGGATTTCCTATGGAAACAGGGTCCTAACTATAACTACCTACTGGCGACCGCCAGTAGGTAATATATAAATATATATATTACCTACTGGCGGTCACCAGTAGGTAGTTATAATTAGGACCTATTATCCATAGGAAATCTACAACTTTCTATTTGAAATAACTTTGGCGCCGTTGACGAATCTTTGCGAAATTTTCAAAACAGGTGCGGCGCTCCGATCCGCACCTATCCTGGAAGTCTCGGGGTGATTCGTCAAGAGGGGACTGAGAAAAAGGGGGGTCCCAAAATGTGTTTTCCCCATGCAATTTTTCATAGTAACCTTTAATCGCAGCTACAGCTTGAACTGCTGAACGGCATTACACCAAATTTGGCAAAGAGGTAGCCTTTGGTCCACACTATTGCCTTTTGGTTAAATGGTGTAAATCCGTTCAGTAGTTCCTGAGTAATTGAAAAGTAAAAACATATATATATCAAGGGCCGCGGATCCTCCTGAGTACAAGCTTTATGCCAATTGGCTGTCAACACTTCAAACCAGGAAGTGTTGGCAGCCATCTTGTGCCTCGGTAGAACCGAGGCACAAAACAAGCAGTGAAAGAAACATGAAAAACACGCAAAGGGGGCAGGGTAGGAACCCCCTGACCCTCTAGGCCTGCTCACGGGGTCCCACAAGGACCCCTAAGGCCCTAAAAAAAGTTTGTATTTTTTTTTAAATCGCGGGATGCGCTTAGGATCGACTCATCCCGCCGCAAAAAAAAAAATGAAGCGCGGGCTCCCGCACTTTGTTTTTAATTAGCCCCTGGGGGGGCCAAGTCCCGGGGGCAATATGCATATTGTAATGGGGCCCAGAGGGGCCCACCAGCATCGGGAACCGCCATCCCCGGGTCTTTCTGAATTATGGGGAGCTCTCAGCCCCCCCAGCCCCGGGCACCGCCACCCCCGGGGCTTCAATATACATGGATGTGGAGGCTCAAAGGCCTCTTCAAACCTGAGGGTCCCGGGGGGCCAACTAGCCCACCAGGTACCTTCAGTAAGCGCCATGGAGCTGCGTTGCAGAGTATTGTAAAAAGGGGCATGGCCTCTGAACACCTCTCTGCAACACAGCCCTCTAGCTCATACTGGAGGTACCTGGTGGGCTAGTTGGCCCCCAGGGACCCTCAGGATTGAGGAGCAATTTATTCTCCAACTTAAAACGCACCACAGGGGGTGTTTGCAGACACGTCACCACAGGCCAGGCCCCCTTCCTTCACCATTGTACAAACACGCCCGTGGCGAGTTGTAATTTGGGGAATTAATTATCTTTCAATACTGAGGGTCCCTGAGGGCCAATTAGCCCACTAGGTATCTCCAGTATGCACCACGGATCTGCGTTGCAGACAGGTGTTCAGAGACCACGCCCCTTTTTACACCTCTCTGCAACTCAGCTCTGTTGCGCTTACTGCAGGTACCTAGTGAGCTACTTGGACCCTAGGGACACTCAGGATTCAAGGAGACTTAATCTCTCAAATTAAAATGGACACAGGGTGCGTTTACACAGTGGTGAAGGGAGGGGATGGGGCCTGAGTTGACGTGTGAAAACACGACCTATGGCGCATTTTAAGTTGGGGAAATAATTCCCCTTCAATCCTGAGAGCCCCAGGGTGCCAACTAGCCCACCAGGTGCTACCAGTAAGCGCCACTGCTTTGTGTTTTAGAGAGGTGGCCCAGGCCATGCCCCTTTTTACACCTCTCTGTAACGCAGCTCTGTGGCGCTTACTGGAGGTACCTAGTGGGCTAGTTTCCTAGTTGGACCCAAGGGACACTCAGGATTCAAGGGGACTTTATCTCTCAACTTTAAATGACCACAGGGTCTTTACACAGTGGTGAAGGGAGGGGATTGGGCTGGAGGTGAAGTGTGAAAACACGCCCTAAGGCGCGTTTTAAGTTGGGGAAATAATTCCCCTTCAATCCTGAGGGACCCTGGGGGCCAACTAGCCCACTAGGTGCTTCCAGTAATTACCACTGCGCTATGTTTCAGAGAGGTGGCCCAGGCCATGCCCCTTTTTACACCTCTCTGCAACGTATCTCTGTGGCGCTTACTGGAGGTACCTAGTGGGCTACTTGGATCCTACGGACACTCAGGATTCAAGGAGACTTAATGTCCCAAATTAAAACGGACACAGAGCAACATTGAGCTTAATGGGAATTTCTGGTTAAATGCAATTAGTTACTTTGTAGATTACTTTTCTAACCACAGGACAGGATCCTAGATTCAGTCCCGGGACATGAGCTGTAACCAGTTAAGTAAAAGCGTTTTGGTTACAGTAGTGATTTTCAAGGAATATTATTGTATTTTAAAAGTTGACACTTAGCAACTTTTTCAGTTGGAATTACCAATGTTATCCTATGGATGGAAATTCAATTTGCGGGTAAAGTATGTTCACGTTACTTTTGTAATCCAGTGCTGGACTCCTAGGTTCAGCCCTGGGACCTCTATCTAAAATGGGCAAGTGAATAATTTTTTATCGTTGGCACGATTTTTAGAGAATATTTGTAAATTTCAAAAATCGACACTTAGAAACTTTTTCAGCAAAAAGTAGGCAATGATATCCTATCGAAGGAAATTCAATTTACTGGTAAGTGCGGTTAGAATTACTTTTCAGGATCAGGACTGGGCTCAAAGATGCAGCACTGAGGTCTCTCCTGATAACAGGTAAGAAAATCAGAATTTGTAGTTTGGCTGATTTTAGAGGAATATTTGTAAGTTTCAAAAATCGACACAGAAACTTTTTCAGCAAAAAGCAGGCAATGATATCCTATGGAAGGAAATTCAGGTTACTGGTAAGTACGGTTAGAATAACTTTTCAGGATCAGTACTGAGGTCTCTCCTGATAACAGGTGAGTAAATCGGAATTCGTAGTTCAGCTGATTTTAGAGGAATATTTGTAAGTTTCAAAAATCGAAACAGAAGAATTTCCAAGTGAAACCAGTCAATGTTAGCCTATGGAAGAAAAGTGAGTTATCGGCTTTTACGTAATTTCTCAACTGGCAGAGTTAAGGTTCTAGGCATAGACTCATGGGTCTCCCAGGGTCAGGTAGGTACAGTTGGTACACCCTCAGTGGCACAGGGGCAGCCAGGTGCAGAGGTAGTTAGGCCCAACATTATCCAATTAGAGGCAGGGGGCCTTCGGTTCGTGGCTGCTGGTTAGCAGGCCACACGGCTGTGTGAGCTGGGCTACTGGTCACTTGCTCAGGGCAAATGGGGAAGTAGGATAGGACAAAGTTTGCACTGCCAGGGGGCTGGGTGCAGGGTGCTTTTGAGTCATCGGGCGCTCAATGTTATTCAATGAAGATCTTTAAAAGGGAACAAAGGCTGCAGGCTCAGGACGGTAGATCTTCTGGAGTGACGAACACTTTGAGGGGTAAGTTGGAATCTTGGAGGGTAGGTAGGCACCCTGGAGTTGGGCACAGGAGGCCGGGGGGCACCGGGTGCAGGGGTGTCTTAGGACGTCGGGAAATCTTACACTCTGCAGGTCGCGGTTGGAGGGGTCCCTGGTTCAGAGTCTACAGGCGTCATCTGGGTAGTCGAGGAGGGTCCTTGGGCACTGGATTCCAGGTCAGAATCGCTGGGGGGACATCCTCAGGTTCTTTGGCCATTCGGGCACAGGCCGGGCTCAGCGGGTGCAGAGTGGGCTGGCACCAGGGGTGTTGCTGTTGGAGCAGAGCCACTGCTCGTGGGAGTCCCAGTCTCTAAGAGGGTCAAGGCAGGCAGGTCCTGCAGGGTTCTTGTGGTTGCTGTCCACAGGAGATGCCGGGATTTAGCAGGAGCAGGTTCAAGGATCAACAGGCATGTAGGGCTGGGGCCAAGTCAGTTGGTGTCATCCTCTTGTGAGCAGCTGTACGGCAGGTCTTCTTCTTCTTGGTCTTTTTTCTTATTTAGAAATTGGGTATGAGGAAGGATAGTTCAGGGTGCCCCTAAATGCTAAATTTAGGGGCGTTACAGGTAGGGGAAGGGCAGGGACCAATAGTTCCCTGTCCTGGGGTGAGTACACCCCATATCCTTCTCCTCTCCTGTGGGAGGGGGGCAGGAGCCTATCTCTGATTGGGCAGGGCTCCCCATCCTCAAGATGACTGGGGCCTAGAGTTGTGCTTCACCTCGCCTCTCCCTCCGGATGGGTGGAGTTGGCAAAGGCTGGCACACCTCCTTTCCTCAAGTAGGGTTTCCTGCCAGTCTTCCCGCCAGAGTGGGGGTCAGAACTGGTGGAGGCCAGTTGCTGAGTACAGCAAGTGGTCTGGAGAAGCTCACAAAGGTGGTATGCCTTTAAGCTTCCCCCTTCCCATCCTGGGGAGGAGACCTAGCACCTCGCCCTGTATGTGCATTATTGAAGACCTAGGAGAGCGGGGGGCTCTCTGCCCAGGGGTCCAGTAAAGTTTCTGCTGTGTGGCTGCCTAGGCAGCCTCTCAGACAAGGCATGGATTGTAGGTTGAGTTTCGGGGGCATCACTAAGATGCCCTCTGTAGTGCATTTTACATTAAATCCCACACTGGCATCAGTGTGGGTTTAAAGTGCTGAGAAGTTTGATATCAAACCTGTCAGTCTTCAGTGTAGCCATTATGGTGCTGTGGAGTTCGTAATGACAACCTCCCAGCACCATATACTCTTAATGGCATCACTGCACTTACAGTGCCCAGGAATCGCCCTGGGTATTGTAGGGGCACAGGGCTCATACACCTGTGCCCACACCACTGGCATAGGGCACCAAGCTAGAGGGGTGACTGATGTATGCCAGGGCAGTGGGTTTGTGGGCATGTGATGTGTGCCATGTCGACTCTTTATTTAGTTCTGCACCAGGACACTCAGTCTGCAAAGGCAGTGTGTGGGTGACAGCGTGCAGGGCCCCTAAGGATGGCACAATAAGTGCTGCAGCCCTTAGGGGTCTTCTCTGGTCACAATGCCTTTGGTACCTAGGGAACCATATACCAGTAGCTGACATGTGACCAGAGATGCCAATTGGGTTTCAGCTTCAATACAGTTTTAGGGAAGGAACACAGGCACTGGGCACCTGATTGGCAGGAGCCCAGGGCACACACAGTCAAAGCACATCATCAATTCAGCAAAAAGTGGGGGCATACCATGCAAGAAAAATGCCACTTTCTCACAGATGGGGCCTGAGATGACGCGGCCTGTGATGGGTTTTAAGATGGGGAAATATTTCCCCTTCAATCCTTAGGGACCCTGGGGGCCAACTAGACCACCAGGTACTTCCAGTAAGCGCCAATGCACGGCGTTGCACAGAAGTGGTCCAGGCCGTGCCCATTTTTACACCTCTCTGCAATGCAGCTCCGTGGCGCCTACTGCAGGTACCTAGTGGGCTACTTGGACCCCAGGGACCCTCAGGATTCAAGGGGACTTAATCTCCCAAATTAGAAATGGCCACAGGGTGCATTTACACAGTGGTGAAGGGAGGGGATGGGGCCTGAGGTGACATGTGCAAACATGCCCTGTGGCGCGTTTTAAGATGCGGAAATAATTTGCCTTCAATCCTGAGGGTCCCTGGAGGCCAACTAGTCCACCAGGTGCTTCCAGTAAGTGCCATTGCGCTGCGTTACAGAGAGGTGGTCCAGGTCAAGCCACTTTTTATACCTCTCTGCAACACAACTCTCTGGCGCTAACTAGAGATACCTGGTGAGCTAGCTGGACCCAAGGGACACTCAGGAATCAAGGGGACTTTATCCCCCAAATTAAAACGGCCACAGGACGTGTTTGCACACGTCAGATCAGCCCACCCTCCCTTAACCAGTGTGCAAACGCACCCTGTGGTGTGTTTTAGGAGTTAGTTTTAATCCCACTGCCCTATTATGTACTAGGGGCTTACAGAGGAGGTCATTCTAATCACAGGGGTACCCCAACACATAGTGTTCCCTAGTGTATGTAGGTGTTTTGACTGTATTATAAGTGTCTTTTAGCATAGCACTGACTCTAGGACTGGTTAGTCAGAGTCAGTTACCACCAGTACCCATCTGAATTTTATTTTAAAACTGCACCACAAAACCAAACACTTATAAATTCACCCAGGTACTCTCCTTGCAGTACTCTAATCATTCAGTCACTACTCAAGTACTCATGCACTGAGCCAGGACTTGGCACATGGACTGCTTCAAACGCCGGTCCACTATGCATGCACTCCACTAACCGCCTACACACTTGTCTTTCACACCTTTAATTCCCCAGTCAGTATTCATACACTTCCAGAAAACACCCGAGCACTCCCCTTGCACTCATCTAGTGACCCATTCAGCATCATGTACTAATCCATTCACTGTGCCAAAACCCAAACACTTATAAATTCACCCAGGCACTCTCCTGGCAGTACTCTAATCATTCAGTCAGTAACCAAGTACTCATGCACTGAGCCAGTCATTAGCACATGGACTGCTTCAAACGCCTATCCACTATGCATGCAGTCCTCTAACCTACTACACACTTGTCTTTCACACCTTCAATTCCCCAGTCAGTATCCATACACTTCCAGAAAACACCCTGTCACAATCCTTGAACTCCTCTAGTGACCCATTCAGCACCATTAACTAATCCATTCACTGCGCGAAAACCCAACCACTTATAAATTCACCTAGGCACTCTCCTTGCACTACTCTAATAATTCAGTCAGTACCCAAGTACTCATCCAGTGCCCAGGCCTTAGCCCATGGACAACTTCAAACCCCTATCCACTATGCATGCAGTCCTCTAACGACCTACACACTTGTCTTTCACCCCTTCAATTCCCCAGTCAGTATTCATACACTTCCAGCAAACACCCTGGCACTCCCCTTGCCCTCCTCCAGTGACCCATTCAGCACCATGTACTAATCCATTCACTGCGCCAAAACCCAAGCACCTATAAATTCACCCAGGTACTCTCCTTGCAGTACTCTAATCATTCAGTCAGTACCCAAGTACTCATGCACTGAGCCATGCCTTAGCACATAGACTGCTTCAAACGCCTACCCACTATGCATGCAGTTCTCTAACCACATAACAATTTGTCTTTCACACCTTCAATTCCCAACTCAGTATCCATACAATTCCATCAAACACCCTGTCTCTCCCTTTGCACTCCTCCAGTGACCCATTCAGCACCATGTACTAATCCATTCACCGTGCCAAAACCAAACCACTTATAAATTTACCCAGGCACTCTCCTTGAAGTACTTTACTAATTCAGTCAGTACCTAAGTACTCATGCAGTGGGCCAGGCCTTAGCACATGGACAGCTTCAAGTGCCTATCAACTATGCATGCAGTCCTCTAACCACCTTCACACTTGTCTTTCACACCTTCAATTCCCCAGTAAGTATCCATACACTAACAGCAAACACGCTGTCACTCCCCTTGAACTCCTCCAGTGACCCATTCAGCACCATGTACTATTCCATTCACTGTGCCAAAACCCAACCACTTATATGGTAACCCAGGCACTCTTCTTGCAGTACTCTAATCATTCAGTCAGTACCCAAGTACTCATCCAGTGCCCTAGGCCTTAGTACATGGATTAATTCAAACCCATATCCACTATGCATGCAGTCCTCTAACCACCTTCACACTTGTCTTTCACCCCTTCACTTTCCCAGCCAGTATATATACACTCCAGCAAACACCTTGTCACTCCACTTACAATCCTCCAGTGACCCATTCAGCACCATGTACTAATCCATACACTGCGCCAAAACCCAAGCACCTATAAATTCACCCAGGCACTCTCCTTGCAGTACTCTAATCATTCAGTCAGTACCCAAGTACTCATCTAACGAGCCAGGGCTTAGCACATGGACTGCTTCAAACGCCTATCCACCATGCATGCAGTCGTCTAACCACATACACATTTGTCTTTCACACCTTCAATTCCCCAGTCAGTATCCATACACTCCAGCAAACACCTTGTCACTTCACATGCACTCATCCAGTAACCCATTCAACACCATGTACTAATCCATTCACTGCGCCAAAACCCAACCACTTATAAATTCACTCAGGCACTTTCCTTGCAGTACTCTAATCATGCAGTCAGTACCTAAGTACACATGCAGTCAGCCAGGTCTTAGCACAT
Organism: Triturus cristatus; assembly: GCF_964204655.1. Taxonomy (NCBI): domain Eukaryota; kingdom Metazoa; phylum Chordata; class Amphibia; order Caudata; family Salamandridae; genus Triturus; species Triturus cristatus. Next base: position 1,106,844,814 of record NC_140588.1, on the reverse strand, counting down.
GCACTGAATCAAACCACTATCAACAATGCATGAAGTCCTCTAACCACCTACACACTTGTCTTTCACCCCTTCAATTCTCCACTCAGTATATATACACTCCAGCAAACACCCTGTCACTCCACTTGCACTCCTCCAGTGACCCATTCAGCAGCATGTACTAATCCATTCACTGCGCCAAGTCCCAACCACTTATAAATTCACCCAGGCACTCTCCTTGCAATACTCTAATCATTCAGTCAGTACCTAAGAATGCATGCAGTCAGCCAGATCTTAGCACATGGATGCTTCAAACGCCTATCCACTATGCATTCAGTCCTCTAACCACCTGCACACTTGTCTTTTCCACCCTCAATTCCCCAGTCAGTATCCATACACTTCCAGCAAACAACCTGTCACTCCCCTTGCACTTCTCTAGTGACCCATTCAGCACCATCTACTTATCCATTCACTGCGCCAAAACCCAACCACTTATAAATTCACTCAGACACTCTCCTTGCAGTACTGTAGTCTTTCAGTCAGTCCCCAAGTACTCATGCACTGACCCAGGCCTTAGCACATGATCTGCTACAAACGCCTATCCACTATGCATGCATTCATCTAACCAACTACACACTTGTCTTTTACACATTCAATTCCCCAGTCAGTATATATACACTCTAGCAAACACCCTGTCACTCCCCTACTCTCCTCTAGTGACCCATTCAGCACCATCTACTAATCCATTCACTGCACCAAAACCCAAACACTTATAAATTCAACCAGACATTCTCCTTGCAGTACTCTAATCATTCAGTCATTACCCAAGTACTCATCTAGTGACCCAGGCCTTAGCACATGGACTGCTTCAAACCCCTATCCACTATGCAGGCAGTCCTGTAACAACCTACACACTTGTCTTTCACCTCTTCAATTCCCAAGTCAGTATATATACATTTTAGCAAACACCTTGTCACTCCCCTTGCACTCCTCCAGTGAACCATTCAGCATCATGTACTAATACATTCACTGCGCCAAAACCCAAACACTTACAACTTCACCCAGGCACTCTCCTTGCAGTACTCTAATCATTCAGTTAGTAGCCAAGTACTCATCCAGTGACCCAGGCCTTAGCACATGGACTGATTCAAACCTGTATCCACTATAGATGCAGTCCTCTAACCACTTACACACTTGTCTTCGACCCATTCAATTCCCCAGTCAGTATACATACACTCCAGCAAAAACCCTGGCACTCCCCTTGCACTCTTCCAGTGACCCATTCAGCACCATGTACTAATCCATTCACCGCCCCAAAACCCACCAGGCACTCTCCTTGAAGTACTCTAATCCTTCGGTCAGTACATAAGTACTCATGCAGTGAGCCAGGACTGAGCACATGGACTGCTTCAAACGCCTATCCACTATTGTTGGACAGGCCACATGAAGGGCTTGCTCCCTCCCCGCATGACAGGGCCCGAGCCCCGGCCCTCCAGGTGTTACCCACAGAAGCAACCCGCACCCCGTCTCAAGACGGGACTCCTGCCCCCGGACATCTCTGTATCATGGGGCCGAACCACTACCGGCTCCCTCGCCCGGCCCGGCCGCCATCTTGGACACTGCACCACGAGGCCGCGTGGCCTCAGCTCGACCCTAACCCTGGGCCTGGCCAGGCCCCGACACCCCGGCACCACCATACACCCAGGAGGTGAACGGACCACTTGGCAGGTCAATGGGAGAAAGAAGTGTCGATGGCTCTCCCCCGCCAGGTGCCGATCGCCCCCCAGCTCCCCCGGGCACTGGCCCCACCCCCCTGCTGGGTGTCTGGACTCCCTCATCCCGGACCTCCCGACCTCCAAGTGCGAGGGTCCGGACATCAAAGGGCGCCAGACCTATAACTGGGGCAGCTCCAGAGCAGGAAGGCAGTTGTATCCTGGAGTCGAGAGACACCGTGAAGAACTCATCCTTGACGGACTACCGGCGCTGCCGTAGCCCTGCCTTGTGAACTATCGTCCTGCCTGCTGGCGCTGCCGCGGCCTTCTGCATCCTCCATCCTCGTCGGGACCTGCTGGCGCTGCCGCGGACCGTTGTAATGACCACCTTCACCGGGTCCTGCTGGCGCTGCCGCGGACCGTTGTAACGACCACCTTCACCGGGTCCTGCTGGCGCTGCCGCGGACCGTTGTAATGACCACCTTCACCGGGACCTGCTGGCGCTGCCGCAGGCCGTCCATCTAGAACACCGAGCTCGAGGATTGTGAGCTATCCATCATATCATCGCATCTACCAGATTGGTAACAAGACTGTCCCGCTACCCCCTTTCCCAACCAAGAGACTAGAATCGAGGGGACCCCGGAGTCCTGACCTCCTTGTACCATTATATCGTACCTAAAGATCGCTTATAAAGAACGTTAAACCTTATCCTTGTGTGGTGTACATCTGTGGGGGGGAAGTTACTAGTCTGTACGATCGCTGGAGACGGCTCTCCCCGGAGACCTCTCCCCTTATCCTCGGCCGACCCTCCCGGTCCGTCTAACAACTATGCATGTAGTCCTCTAACCACCTACACACTTGTCTTTCACACCTTCAATTCCCCAGTCAGTATCCATGCACTTTCAGCAAACACCCTGTCACTCCCCTTGCACTCCTCCAGTCAGCCATTCAGCACCATGAACTAATCAATTCACTGTGCCAAAACCCAAGCACTTATAAATTCACCCAGACACTCTCCTTGCAGTATACTAATCATTCAGTCAGTACCCAAGTACTCATGCACTGAGACAGGCTTTAGCACATGAACTGCTTCAAACGCCTAACCACTATGCGTGCAGTCTTCTATCCACCTACACACTAGTCTTTCACACCTTCAATTCCCCAGTAAGTATCTACACACTCCAGCAAACAGCCTGTCACTCCCCTTGCCCTCCTCCTGTGACCCATTCAGCACCATGTACTAATACATACCTCCGCCAAAACCTAACCACTTATATAGTCACCCAGGCACTCTTCTTGCAGTACTCTAATCATTCAGTCTGTACCCAAGTACTCATCCAGTGACCTAGGCCTTAGCACATGGACTGATTCAAACCCATATCTACTCTGCATGCAGTCCTCTAACGACCTACACACTTGTCTTTCACCACTTCAATTCCACAGTCAGTATATATACACTGCACTGAGCCAGGCCTTAGCACATGGACTGCTTCAAACACATATCCACTATGCATGCAGTGCTGTAACCACCTACACACTTGTCTTTCACACCTTCAATTCCCCAGTCAATGCCCATACACTTCCAGCAAACACCCTGTCACTCCCCTTGCACTCCTCTAGTGTCCCATTCAGTACCATCTACTAATCTATTCACTGCGCCAAAACCCAAACACTTATAAATTCACCCAGGCACTCTAATTGCACGACTCTAATCATTCACTCAGTACCCAAGTACTCATCCAGTGAACCAGGCCTTAGCACATTGACTGCTTCAAACCCCTATCCACTATGCATGCATTCCTCTAACCACCTACACACTTGTCTTTTACACCTTCAATTCCCCTTTCAGTATCTATACACTCCAGCAAACACCCTGTCACTCCCCTTGCACTCCTCCAGTGAGCCTTTCAGCACCATATACTAATCAATTCACTCTGCCAAATCCCAAACACTTATACATTCACCCAGGCACTCTCATTGCAGAACTCTAATCATTCAGTCAGAACCCAAGTACTCATGCACTGAGCCAGGCATTAGCACATGGACTTCTTCAAACGCCTATCCACTTTGAATACAGTCCTCTAAAAAGCTACACACTTTTTTTTTCACAAATTCAATTCCCAGTCAGTATCCATACACTTCCAGCAAACACGCTGTCACTCCCCTTGCACTCCTCCAGTGACCCATTCAGCACCATGTACTAATCCATACCTGCGTCAAAACCTAACCACTTATATAGTCACCCAAGCACTATTTTTGCAGTACTCTAATCATTCAGTCAGTACCCAAGTACTCATCCAGTGACCTAGGCCTTAGCACATGGACTGATTCAAACCCATATCCACTATGCATGCAGTCCTCTAACCACCAACACACTTGTCTTTTACACCTTCGATTCCCAAGTCAGGGTCCACACACTTCCAGCAAACAACCTGTCACTCCCCTTGCACTCCTCTAGTGACCAATTCAGCACCATGTAGTAATCCATTCACTGCGCCAAAACCCAACCACTTATGAATTCACCCACGCACTCTCCTTGCAGTACTCTAATCATTCAGTCAGTACCCAAGTACTCATGCACTGAGCCAGGCCTTAGCACATGGACTGCTTCAAACGTCTATCCACTATGCAGGCAGTGCTGTAACCACCTACACACTTGTCTTTCACACCTTCAATTCCCAGGTCAATGCCCATAAACTTCCAGCAAACAACCTGTCACTCCCCTTGCACTTCTCTAGTGTCCCATTCAGCACCATCTACTTATCCGTTCACTGCGCCAAAACCCAACCACTTATAAATTCACCCAGACACTCTCCTTGCAGTACTGTAGTCATTCAGTCAGTCCCCAAGTACTCATGCACTGAGCCAGGCCTCAGCACATGATCTGCTACAAACGCCAATCCACTATGCATGCAGTCATCTAACCAACTACACACTTGTCTTCGACCCCTTCAATACCCCAGTCAGTATATATGCACTCCAGCAAAAACCCTGGCACTCCCCTTGCACTCCTCCAGTGACCCATTCAGCACCATGTACTAATCCATTCACCGCGCCAAAACCCAACCACTTATAAAATCACCCAGGCACTCTCCTTGAAGTACTACAATCATTCAGTCAGTACATAAGTACTCATGCAGTGAGCCAGGACTTATCACATGGACTGCTTCAAACGCCTATCCACTATGCATGTAGTCCTCTAACAACCTACACACTTGTTTTTCACCTCTTCAATTCCCCACTCAGTATATATACACTCCAGCAAACACCCTATCACTCCCCTTGCACTCCCCCAGTGACCCATTTTGCACCATGTTCTAATCCATTCACCGCGCCAAAACCCAAGCACTTATAAATTCACCCAGACACTCTCCTTGCAGTACACTAATCATTCAGTCAGTACCCAAGTACTCATGCACTGAGACAGGCCTTAGCACATGAACTGCTTCAAACGCCTAACCACTATGCTTGCAGTCTTCTAACCACCTACACACTAGTCTTTCACACCTTCAATTCCCCAGTCAGTATCTACACTCTCCAGCAAACAGCCTGTCACTCCTCTTGCCCTCCTCCTGTGAACCATTCAGCACCATGTACTAATACATACCTGCGCCAAAACCTAACCACTTATATAGTTACCCAGGCACTCTTCTTGCAGTACTCTAATCATTCAGTCTGTACCCAAGTACTCATCCAGTGACCTAGGCCTTAGCACATGGATTGATTCAAACCCATATCCACTATGCATGCAGTCCTCTAACCACCTACACACTTGTCTTTTACACCTTCCATTCCCCAGTCAGTATCTATACACTCCAGCAGACACCCTGTCACTCCCCTTGCACTCGTCTAGTGAGCCTTTCAGCACCATGTACTAATGAATTCACTGCACCAAAACCCAAAAACTTATAAATTCACCCTGGCACTCTCCTTGAAGTACTCCAATCATTCAGTCAGTACCCAAGTAATCTTGCACTGAGCCAGGCTTTAGCACATGGAGTACTTCAAACGCCTATCCACAATGCATGCAGACTTCTAAAAAGTTACACACTTGTCTTTCACAAATTCAATTCCCCAGTCAGTATCCATACACTTCCAGCAAACACCCTGTCACTCCCCATGCACTCCTCTAGTGACCCATTCACCACCATGTACTAATCCATTCACTGCGCCAAAACTCAACCACTTATAAATTCACCCAGGCAGTCTCCTTGCAGTACTCTAATCATTCAGTCAGTACCCAAGTACTCATCTAGTGACCCAGGCCCTAGCACATGGACTGCTTCAAACCCCTATCCACTATGCATGCAGTCCTCTAACCACCTACACACTTGTCTATCACCTCTTCAATTCCCCACTCAGTATATATACACTCCAGCAAACACCCTATCACTCCCCTTGCACTCCCCCAGTGACCCATTTTGCACCATGTTCTAATCCATTCACTGCACCAAAACCCAAAAACGTATACATTCACTCAGGCACTCTCCTTGCAGTACTCTAATCATTCAGTCAGTTCCCAAGTACTCATCCAGTGACCCAGGCCTTAGCACATGGACTGATTCAAACCTGTATCCACTATAGATGCAGTCCTCTAACCACTTACACACTTGTCTTCGACCCCTTCAATTCTCCAGTCAGTATATATACACTCCAGCAAAAACCCTGTCACTCCCCTTGCACTCCTCCAGTGAGCCTTTCAGCACCATGTACTAATCAATTCACTGTGCCAAATCCCAAACACTTATAAATTCACCCAGGCACTCTCCTTGCAGTACTCTAATCATTCAGTCAGAACCCAAGTACTCATGCACTGAGCCAGGCATTAGCACATGGACTGCTTCAAACGCCTATCCACTTTGAATGCAGTCCTCTAAAAAGCTACACACTTGTTTTTCACAAATTCAATTCCCAATCAGTATCCATACACTTCCAGAAAACACGCTGTCACTCCCCTTGCCCTCCTCCAGTGACCCATTCAGCACCATGTACTAATCCATACCTGCGCCAAATCCTAACCACTTATATAGTCACCCAAGCACTATTCTTGCAGTACTCTAATCATTCAGTCTGTACCCAAGTACTCATCCAGTGACCTAGGCCTTAGCACATAGACTGATTCAAACCCATATCCACTATGCATGCAGTCCTCTAACCACCTATACACTTGTCTTTCACCCCTTCAATTCCCCAGTCTATATATATACACTGCACTGAGCCAGGCCTTAGCACATGGACTGCTTCAAACGCCTATCCACTCTGCATGCAGTCCTCTAACTCTAACTACCTACACACTTGTCTATCACCCCTTCAAATCTCCAGTTTGAATATATAAGCTCCAGCAAACACCCTGTCACTCCCCTTGCACTCCTCCAGTGTCCCATTCAGCACCATGTACTAATCCATTCACTGCGCCAAAACCCAACCACTTATGAATTCACCCAGGCACTCTCCTTGCAGTACTCTAATCATTCAGTCAGTACCCAAGTACTCATGCACTGAGCCAGGCCTTAGCACATGGACTGCTTCAAACGTCTATCCACTATGCATGCAGTGCTGAAACCACCTACACACTTGTCTTTCACACCTTCAATTCCCAGGTCAATGTCCATACACTTCCAGCAAACACCCTGTCACTCCCCTTGCACTCCTCTAGTGTCCCATTCAGTACCATCTACTAATCCATTCACTGCGCCAAAACTCAACCACTTATAAATTCACCCAGGCAGTCTCCTTGCAGTACTCTAATCATTCAGTCAGTACCCAAGTACTCATCTAGTGACCCAGGCCCTAGCACATGGACTGCTTCAAACCCCTATCCACTATGCATGCAGTCCTCTAACCACCTACACACTTGTCTATCACCTCTTCAATTCCCCAGTCAGTATATATACACTCCAGCAAACACCCTATCACTCCCCTTGCACTCCCCCAGTGACCCATTTTGCACCATGTTCTAATCTATTCACTGCACCAAAACCCAAAAACGTATACATTCACTCAGGCACTCTCCTTGCAGTACTCTAATCATTCAGTCAGTTCCCAAGTACTCATCCAGTGACCCAGGCCTTAGCACATGGACTGATTCAAACCTGTATCCACTATAGATGCAGTCCTCTAACCACTTACACACTTGTCTTCGACCCCTTCAATTCTCCAGTCAGTATATATACACTCCAGCAAAAACCCTGGCACTCCCCTTGCACTCCTCCAGTGACCTATTCAGCACCATGTACTAATCCATTCACTGTGCCAAATCCCAACCACTTATAAATTCACCAATGCACTCTCCTTGCAGTACTCTAATCATTCAGTCAGTTCCTATGTATTCATGCAGTGAGCCAGGCGTTAGCACATGGAATGCTTCAAACGCCTATTCACTATGCATGCAGTACTCTAACGAACTACACACTTGTCGTTTACACCTTTAATTTCCCAGTCAGTGTCCATACACTTCCAGCAAACAGCCTGTCACTCCCCTTGCACTCCTCTAGTGACCCATTCAGCACCATCTACTAATCCATTCACTGCGCCAAAACCCAACCACTTATGAATTCACCTAGGCACTCTCCTTGCAGTACTATACTCATTCAGTCAGTACCCATGTACTCATGCACTGAGCCAGTCATTAGCACATGGAATGCTTCAAACGCCTATCCACTATGCATGCAGTGCTGTAACCACCTACACACTTTACTTTTACACCTTCAATTCCCCAGTCAGTGTCCAAACACTTCCAGCAAACACCCTGTCACTCCCCTTGCACTCCTCTAGTGTCCCATTCAGTACCATCTACTAATCCATTCACTGCACCAAAACCCAAACACTTATAAATTCAACCAGGCACCCTTCTTGCAGTACACTAATCATTCAGTCATTACCCAAGTACTCATGCACTGAGACAGGCCTTAGCACATGGACTGCTTCAAACGCCTATCCACTATGCATGCAGTGCTGTAACCACCTACACGCTTGTCTTTCACACCTTCAATTCCCCAGTCAATGCCCATACTCTTCCAGCAAACACCCTGTCACTCCCCTTGCACTCCTCTAGTGACCCGTTCAGTACCATCTACTAATCCATTCACTGAGCCAAAACTCAAACACTTATAAATTCAACCAGGCACTCTCCATGCAGTATTCTAATCATTCATTCAGTACCCAAGTACTCAGGTACTGAGCCACGCATTAGCACATGGACTGCTTCAAACGTCTATCCACTTTGAATGCAGTCCTCTAAAAAGCTACACACTTGTTTTTCACAAATTAAATTCCCAGTCAGTATCCATTCACTTCCAGCAAACACGCTGTCACTCCGTTTACACTCCTCTAGTGACCCATTCACCACCATGTACTAATCCATTCACTGCGCCAAAACTCAACCACTTATAAATTCACCCGGGCAGTCTCCTTGCAGTACTCTAATCATTCAGTAAGTACCCAAGTACTCATGCACTGAGCCAGGCCTTAGCACATGGACTCCTTCAAACACCTATCCACTATGCATGCAGTCCAGTAACCACCTACAAACCTGTATTTCATACCTTTAATTCCCCAGTCAGTGCCCATACACTTCCAGTAATCTCCCTGTCTTTCTCCTTGAACTCCTCTAGTGACCCATTCAGCACCATGTACTAATCCATTCACTGCGTGAACACCCAACCACTTATAAATTCACCCAGGCACTCTCCTTGCACTACTCTAATCATTCAGTCAGTACCCAAGTACTCATCCAGTGACCTAGGCCTTAGCACATGGACTGATTCAAACCCATATCCACTCTGCATGCAGTCCTCTAACCACCTATACACTTGTCTTTTACACCTTCAATTCCCCAGTCAGTATATATACACTGCACTGAGCCAGGCCTTAGCACATGGACTGCTTCAAATGCCTATCCACTCTGCATGCAGCCCTCTAACTCTAACTACCTACACACTTGTCTATCAACCCTTCAAATCCCCTGTCTGAATATATAAGCTCCAGCAAACACCCTGTCACTCCCCTTGCACTCCTCCAGTGTCCCATTCAGCACCATGTACTAATCCATTCACTGCGCCAAAACCCAACCACTTATGAATTCACCCAGGCACTCTCCTTGCAGTACTCTAACCATTCAGTCAGTACCCAAGTACTCATGCACTGAGCCAGGCCTTAGCACATGGACTGCTTCAAACGCCTATCCACTTTGAATGCAGTTCTCTAAAAAGCTACACACTTGTCTATCACCCCTTCAAATCCGCAGTCAGTATATATACACTCCATCAAACATCCTGTCACTCCCCTTGCACTCCTCCAGTGACCCATTCTGCACCATGTTCTAATCCATTCATTGCGCCAAAACCCAAACACTTATGAATTCACCCAGGCACTCTCCTTGAAGTACTCTAATCATTCAGTCAGTACCCAAGTACTCATCCAGTGACCCAGGTCTTAGCACATGGTCTGATCCAAACCCCTATCCACTATGAATGCAGTCCTCTAACCACATACACACTTGTCTTTGACGTCTTCAATTCCCCAGTCATTTGCAGTCCTCCAGTGACCCATTCAGCACTATGACTAATCCATTCACTGCGCCAAATTCCAACCACTTATAAATTCACCAATGCACTCTCCTTGCAGTACTCTAATCATTCAGTCAGTTCCTATGTACTCATGCACTGAGCCAGGCCTTAGCACATGGAATGCTTCACATGCCTATCCACTATGCATGCAGTCCTCTAACCAACTACACACTTGTCTTTTACACCTTCAATTCACCAGTCAGTGTCCATAAACTTCCAGCAAACACCCTGTCACTCCCCTTGCACTCCTCTAGTGTCCCATTCAGTACCATCTACTAATCCACTCACTGCGCCAAAACCCAAACACTTATAAATTCAACCAGGCACGCTCCTTGCAGTACTCTAATCATTCAGTCATTACCCAAGTACTCATGCACTGAGTCAGGCCTTAGCACATGGAATGTTTCAAATGCCTATCCACTATGAATGCAGTCCTCTAACCATTTACAAACTTGTCTTTCACCCCTTCAGTTCCCCAGTCAGTATACTTACACTCCAGCAGACACCCTGTCACTCCCCTTGCACTCGTCTAGTGAGCCTTTCAGCACCATGTACTAATGAATTCACTGCACCAAAACCCAAAAACTTATAAATTCACCCTGGCACTCTCCTTGCAGTACTCCAATCATTCAGTCAGTACCCAAGTAATCTTGCACTGAGCCAGGCTTTAGCACATGGAGTACTTCAAACGCCTATCCACAATGCATGCAGACTTCTAAAAAGTTACACACTTGTCTTTCACAAATTCAATTCCCCAGTCAGTATCCATACACTTCCAGCAAACACCCTGTCACTCCCCATGCACTCCTCTAGTGACCCATTCAGCACCATCTACTAATCCATTCACAGCGCCAATACCCAACCACTTATGAATTCACCCAGGCAGTCTCCTTGCAGTACTCTAATCATTCAGTCAGTACCCAAGTACTCATCTAGTGACCCAGGCCCTAGCACATGGACTGCTTCAAACCCCTATCCACTATGCATGCAGTCCTCTAACCACCTACACACTTGTCTATCACCTCTTCAATTCCCCAGTCAGTATATATACACTCCAGCAAACACCCTATCACTCCCCCTGCACTCCCCCAGTGACCCATTTTGCACCATGTTCTAATCCATTCACTGCACCAAAACCCAAAAACGTATACATTCACTCAGGCACTCTCCTTGCAGTACTCTAATCATTCAGTCAGTTCCCAAGTACTCATCCAGTGACCCAGGCCTTAGCACATGGACTGATTCAAACATGTATCCACTATAGATGCAGTCCTCTAACCACTTACACAGTTGTCTTCGACCCCTTAAATTCTCCAGTCAGTATATATACACTCCAGCAAAAACCCTGTCACTCCCCTTGCACTCCTCCAGTGAGCCTTTCAGCACCATGTACTAATCAATTCACTGTGCCAAATCCCAAACACTTATAAATTCACCCAGGCACTCTCCTTGCAGTACTCTAATCATTCAGTCAGAACCCAAGTACTCATGCACTGAGCCAGGCATTAGCACATGGACTGCTTCAAACGCCTATCCACTTTGAATGCAGTCCTCTAAAAAGCTACACACTTGTTTTTCACAAATTCAATTCCCAATCAGTATCCATACACTTCCAGAAAACACGCTGTCACTCCCCTTGCCCTCCTCCAGTGACCCATTGAGCACCATGTACTAATCCATACCTGCACCAAAACCTAACCACTTATATAGTCACCCAAGCACTATTCTTGCAGTACTCTAATCATTCAGTCTGTACCCAAGTACTCATCCAGTGACCTAGGCCTTAGCACATAGACTGATTCAAACCCATATCCACTATGCATGCAGTCCTCTAACCACCTATACACTTGTCTTTCACCCCTTCAGTTCCCCAGTCAGTATATATACACTGCACTGAGCCAGGCCTTAGCACATGGACTGCTTCAAACGCCTATCCACTCTGCATGCAGTCCTCTAACTCTAACTACCTACACACTTGTCTATCACCCCTTCAAATCTCCAGTCTGAATATATAAGCTCCAGCAAACACCCTGTCACTCCCCTTGCACTCCTCCAGTGTCCCATTCAGCACCATGTACTAATCCATTCACTGCGCCAAAACCCAACCACTTATAAATTCACCCAGGCACTCTCCTTGCAGTACTCTAATCATTCAGTCAGTACCCAAGTACTCATGCACTGAGCCAGGCCTTAGCACATGGACTGCTTCAAACGTCTATCCACTATGCATGCAGTGCTGAAACCACCTACACACTTGTCTTTCACACCTTCAATTCCCAGGCCAATGTCCATACACTTCCAGCAAACACCCTGTCACTCCCCTTGCACTCCTCTAGTGTCCCATTCAGTACCATCTACTAATCCATTCACTGCGCCAAAACGTAAACACTTATAAATTCACCCAGGCACTCTCCTTGCAGTACTCTAATCATTCAGTCAGAACCCAAGTACTCATGCACTGAGCCAGGCATTAGCACATGGACTGCTTCAAACGCCTATCCACTTTGAATGCAGTTCTCTAAAAAGCTACACACTTGTTTTTCACAAATTCAATTCCCAGTCAGTATCCATACACTTCCAGCAAACACGCTGTCACTCCCCTTGCACTCCTCTAGTGACCCATTCACCACCATGTACTAATCCATTCACTGCGCCAAAACTCACCCACTTATAAATTCACCCAGGCAGTCTCCTTGCAGTACTCTAATCATTCAGTCAGTACCCAAGTACTCATCTAGTGACCCAGGCCCTAGCACATGGACTGCTTCAAACCCCTATCCACTATGCATGCAGTCCTCTAACCACCTACACACCTGTCTATCACCTCTTCAATTCCCCAGTCAGTATATATACACTCCAGCAAACACCCTATCACTCCCCTTGCACTCCCTCAGTGACCCATTTTGCACCATGTTCTAATCTATTCACTGCACCAAAACCCAAAAAGGTATACATTCACTCAGGCACTCTCCTTGCAGTACTCTAATCATTCAGTCAGTTCCCAAGTACTCATCCAGTGACCCAGGCCTTAGCACATGGACTGATTCAAACCTGTATCCACTATAGATGCAGTCCTCTAACCACTTACACACTTGTCTTTGACCCCTTCAATTCTCCAGTCAGTATATATACACTCCAGCAAAAACCCTGGCACTCCCCTTGCACTCCTCCAGTGACCTATTCAGCACCATGTACTAATCCATTCACTGTGCCAAATCCCAACCACTTATAAATTCACCAATGCACTCTCCTTGCAGTACTCTAATCATTCAGTCAGTTCCTATGTATTCATGCAGTGAGCCAGGCGTTAGCACATGGAATGCTTCAAACGCCTATTCACTATGCATGCAGTACTCTAACGAACTACACACTTGTCGTTTACACCTTTAATTCCCCAGTCAGTGTCCATACACTTCCAGCAAACAACCTGTCACTCCCCTTGCACTCCTCTAGTGACCCATTCAGCACCATCTACTAATCCATTCACTGCACCAAAACCCAACCACTTATGAATTCACCTAGGCACTCTCCTTGCAGTACTATACTCATTCAGTCAGTACCCATGTACTCATGCACTGAGCCAGTCATTAGCACATGGAATGCTTCAAACGCCTATCCACTATGCATGCAGTTCTGTAACCACCTACACACTTTACTTTTACACCTTCAATTCCCCAGTCAGTGTCCAAACACTTCCAGCAAACACCCTGTCACTCCCCTTGCACTCACTCTAGTGTCCCATTCAGTACCATCTACTAATCCATTCACTGCACCAAAACCCAAACACTTATAAATTCAACCAGGCACCCTTCTTGCAGTACACTAATCATTCAGTCATTACCCAAGTACTCATGCACTGAGACAGGCCTTAGCACATGGACTGCTTCAAACGCCTATCCACTATGCATGCAGTGCTGTAACCACCTACACGCTTGTCTTTCACACCTTGAATTCCCCAGTCAATGCCCATACTCTTCCAGCAAACACCCTGTCACTCCCCTTGCACTCCTCTAGTGACCCGTTCAGTACCATCTACTAATCCATTCACTGAGCCAAAACTCAAACACTTATAAATTCAACCAGGCACTCTCCATGCAGTATTCTAATCATTCATTCAGTACCCAAGTACTCAGGTACTGAGCCACGCATTAGCACATGGACTGCTTCAAACGTCTATCCACTTTGAATGCAGTCCTCTAAAAAGCTACACACTTGTTTTTCACAAATTAAATTCCCAGTCAGTATCCATTCACTTCCAGCAAACACGCTGTCACTCCGCTTACACTCCTCTAGTGACCCATTCACCACCATGTACTAATCCATTCACTGCGCCAAAACTCAACCACTTATAAATTCACCCGGGCAGTCTCCTTGCAGTACTCTAATCATTAAGTCAGTACCCAAGTACTCATGCACTGAGCCAGGCCTTAGCACATGGACTCCTTCAAACACCTATCCACTATGCATGCAGTCCAGTAACCACCTATAAACCTGTATTTCATACCTTTAACCCATTGCATGCCCATGATGGAACGGTTCCGTCATGAGCATCGGTTGCGCTGTGCTCATGACGGAACCGTTCCGTCATGGCCCCGCCCGCGCTCGAACCCTTCAGCACCGCGGGGGAATTCCCGCCGCGCTGAAGGGGTTAATTCCCCAGTCAGTGCCCATACACTTCCAGTAATCTCCCTGTCACTCTCCTTGAACTCCTCTAGTGACCCATTCAGCACCATTTACTAATACATTCACTGCGTGAACACCCAACCACTTATAAATTCACCCAGGCACTCTCCTTGCACTACTCTAATCATTCAGTCAGTACCCAAGTACTCATCCAGTGACCTAGGCCTTAGCACATGGACTGATTCAAACCCATATCCACTATGCATGCAGTCCTCTAACCACCTATACACTTGTCTTTTACACCTTCAATTCCCCAGTCAGTATATATACACTGCACTGAGCCAGGCCTTAGCACATGGACTGCTTCAAATGCCTATCCACTCTGCATGCAGCCCTCTAACTCTAACTACCTACACACTTGTCTATCAACCCTTCAAATCCCCTGTCTGAATATATAAGCTCCAGCAAACACCCTGTCACTCCCCTTGCACTCCTCCAGTGTCCCATTCAGCACCATGTACTAATCCATTCACTGCGCCAAAACCCAACCACTTATGAATTCACCCAGGCACTCTCCTTGCAGTACTCTAATCATTCAGTCAGTACCCAAGTACTCATGCACTGAGCCAGGCCTTAGCACATGGACTGCTTCAAACGTCTATCCACTATGCATGCAGTGCTGAAACCACCTACACACTTGTCTTTCACACCTTCAATTCCCAGGTCAATGTCCATACACTTCCAGCAAACACCCTGTCACTCCCCTTGCACTCCTCTAGTGTCCCATTCAGTACCATCTACTAATCCATTCACTGCGCCAAAACTCAACCACTTATAAATTCACCCAGGCAGTCTCCTTGCAGTACTCTAATCATTCAGTCAGTACCCAAGTACTCATCTAGTGACCCAGGCCCTAGCACATGGACTGCTTCAAACCCCTATCCACTATGCATGCAGTCCTCTAACCACCTACACACTTGTCTATCACCTCTTCAATTCCCCAGTCAGTATATATACACTCCAGCAAACACCCTATCACTCCCCTTGCACTCCCCCAGTGACCCATTTTGCACCATGTTCTAATCTATTCACTGCACCAAAACCCAAAAACGTATACATTCACTCAGGCACTCTCCTTGCAGTACTCTAATCATTCAGTCAGTTCCCAAGTACTCATCCAGTGACCCAGGCCTTAGCACATGGACTGATTCAAACCTGTATCCACTATAGATGCAGTCCTCTAACCACTTACACACTTGTCTTCGACCCCTTCAATTCTCCAGTCAGTATATACACTCCAGCAAAAACCCTGGCACTCCCCTTGCACTCCTCCAGTGACCTATTCAGCACCATGTACTAATCCATTCACTGTGCCAAATCCCAACCACTTATAAATTCACCAATGCACTCTCCTTGCAGTACTCTAATCATTCAGTCAGTTCCTATGTATTCATGCAGTGAGCCAGGCGTTAGCACATGGAATGCTTCAAACGCCTATTCACTATGCATGCAGTACTCTAACGAACTACACACTTGTCGTTTACACCTTTAATTTCCCAGTCAGTGTCCATACACTTCCAGCAAACAGCCTGTCACTCCCCTTGCACTCCTCTAGTGACCCATTCAGCACCATCTACTAATCCATTCACTGCGCCAAAACCCAACCACTTATGAATTCACCTAGGCACTCTCCTTGCAGTACTATACTCATTCAGTCAGTACCCATGTACTCATGCACTGAGCCAGTCATTAGCACATGGAATGCTTCAAACGCCTATCCACTATGCATGCAGTGCTGTAACCACCTACACACTTTACTTTTACACCTTCAATTCCCCAGTCAGTGTCCAAACACTTCCAGCAAACACCCTGTCACTCCCCTTGCACTCCTCTAGTGTCCCATTCAGTACCATCTACTAATCCATTCACTGCACCAAAACCCAAACACTTATAAATTCAACCAGGCACCCTTCTTGCAGTACACTAATCATTCAGTCATTACCCAAGTACTCATGCACTGAGACAGGCCTTAGCACATGGACTGCTTCAAACGCCTATCCACTATGCATGCAGTGCTGTAACCACCTACACGCTTGTCTTTCACACCTTCAATTCCCCAGTCAATGCCCATACTCTTCCAGCAAACACCCTGTCACTCCCCTTGCACTCCTCTAGTGACCCGTTCAGTACCATCTACTAATCCATTCACTGAGCCAAAACTCAAACACTTATAAATTCAACCAGGCACTCTCCATGCAGTATTCTAATCATTCATTCAGTACCCAAGTACTCAGGTACTGAGCCACGCATTAGCACATGGACTGCTTCAAACGTCTATCCACTTTGAATGCAGTCCTCTAAAAAGCTACACACTTGTTTTTCACAAATTAAATTCCCAGTCAGTATCCATTCACTTCCAGCAAACACGCTGTCACTCCGCTTACACTCCTCTAGTGACCCATTCACCACCATGTACTAATCCATTCACTGCGCCAAAACTCAACCACTTATAAATTCACCCGGGCAGTCTCCTTGCAGTACTCTAATCATTCAGTAAGTACCCAAGTACTCATGCACTGAGCCAGGCCTTAGCACATGGACTCCTTCAAACACCTATCCACTATGCATGCAGTCCAGTAACCACCTACAAACCTGTATTTCATACCTTTAATTCCCCAGTCAGTGCCCATACACTTCCAGTAATCTCCCTGTCTTTCTCCTTGAACTCCTCTAGTGACCCATTCAGCACCATGTACTAATCCATTCACTGCGTGAACACCCAACCACTTATAAATTCACCCAGGCACTCTCCTTGCACTACTCTAATCATTCAGTCAGTACCCAAGTACTCATCCAGTGACCTAGGCCTTAGCACATGGACTGATTCAAACCCATATCCACTCTGCATGCAGTCCTCTAACCACCTATACACTTGTCTTTTACACCTTCAATTCCCCAGTCAGTATATATACACTGCACTGAGCCAGGCCTTAGCACATGGACTGCTTCAAATGCCTATCCACTCTGCATGCAGCCCTCTAACTCTAACTACCTACACACTTGTCTATCAACCCTTCAAATCCCCTGTCTGAATATATAAGCTCCAGCAAACACCCTGTCACTCCCCTTGCACTCCTCCAGTGTCCCATTCAGCACCATGTACTAATCCATTCACTGCGCCAAAACCCAACCACTTATGAATTCACCCAGGCACTCTCCTTGCAGTACTCTAACCATTCAGTCAGTACCCAAGTACTCATGCACTGAGCCAGGCCTTAGCACATGGACTGCTTCAAACGCCTATCCACTTTGAATGCAGTTCTCTAAAAAGCTACACACTTGTCTATCACCCCTTCAAATCCGCAGTCAGTATATATACACTCCATCAAACATCCTGTCACTCCCCTTGCACTCCTCCAGTGACCCATTCTGCACCATGTTCTAATCCATTCATTGCGCCAAAACCCAAATACTTATGAATTCACCCAGGCACTCTCCTTGAAGTACTCTAATCATTCAGTCAGTACCCAAGTACTCATCCAGTGACCCAGGTCTTAGCACATGGTCTGATCCAAACCCCTATCCACTATGAATGCAGTCCTCTAACCACATACACACTTGTCTTTGACGTCTTCAATTCCCCAGTCATTTGCAGTCCTCCAGTGACCCATTCAGCACTATGACTAATCCATTCACTGCGCCAAATTCCAACCACTTATAAATTCACCAATGCACTCTCCTTGCAGTACTCTAATCATTCAGTCAGTTCCTATGTACTCATGCACTGAGCCAGGCCTTAGCACATGGAATGCTTCACATGCCTATCCACTATGCATGCAGTCCTCTAACCAACTACACACTTGTCTTTTACACCTTCAATTCACCAGTCAGTGTCCATAAACTTCCAGCAAACACCCTGTCACTCCCCTTGCACTCCTCTAGTGTCCCATTCAGTACCATCTACTAATCCACTCACTGCGCCAAAACCCAAACACTTATAAATTCAACCAGGCACGCTCCTTGCAGTACTCTAATCATTCAGTCATTACCCAAGTACTCATGCACTGAGTCAGGCCTTAGCACATGGAATGTTTCAAATGCCTATCCACTATGAATGCAGTCCTCTAACCATTTACAAACTTGTCTTTCACCCCTTCAGTTCCCCAGTCAGTATACTTACACTCCAGCAGACACCCTGTCACTCCCCTTGCACTCGTCTAGTGAGCCTTTCAGCACCATGTACTAATGAATTCACTGCACCAAAACCCAAAAACTTATAAATTCACCCTGGCACTCTCCTTGCAGTACTCCAATCATTCAGTCAGTACCCAAGTAATCTTGCACTGAGCCAGGCTTTAGCACATGGAGTACTTCAAACGCCTATCCACAATGCATGCAGACTTCTAAAAAGTTACACACTTGTCTTTCACAAATTCAATTCCCCAGTCAGTATCCATACACTTCCAGCAAACACCCTGTCACTCCCCATGCACTCCTCTAGTGACCCATTCAGCACCATCTACTAATCCATTCACAGCGCCAAAACCCAACCACTTATGAATTCACCCAGGCAGTCTCCTTGCAGTACTCTAATCATTCAGTCAGTACCCAAGTACTCATCTAGTGACCCAGGCCCTAGCACATGGACTGCTTCAAACCCCTATCCACTATGCATGCAGTCCTCTAACCACCTACACACTTGTCTATCACCTCTTCAATTCCCCAGTCAGTATATATACACTCCAGCAAACACCCTATCACTCCCCTTGCACTCCCCCAGTGACCCATTTTGCACCATGTTCTAATCCATTCACTGCACCAAAACCCAAAAACGTATACATTCACTCAGGCACTCTCCTTGCAGTACTCTAATCATTCAGTCAGTTCCCAAGTACTCATCCAGTGACCCAGGCCTTAGCACATGGACTGATTCAAACATGTATCCACTATAGATGCAGTCCTCTAACCACTTACACAGTTGTCTTCGACCCCTTAAATTCTCCAGTCAGTATATATACACTCCAGCAAAAACCCTGTCACTCCCCTTGCACTCCTCCAGTGAGCCTTTCAGCACCATGTACTAATCAATTCACTGTGCCAAATCCCAAACACTTATAAATTCACCCAGGCACTCTCCTTGCAGTACTCTAATCATTCAGTCAGAACCCAAGTACTCATGCACTGAGCCAGGCATTAGCACATGGACTGCTTCAAACGCCTATCCACTTTGAATGCAGTCCTCTAAAAAGCTACACACTTGTTTTTCACAAATTCAATTCCCAATCAGTATCCATACACTTCCAGAAAACACGCTGTCACTCCCCTTGCCCTCCTCCAGTGACCCATTGAGCACCATGTACTAATCCATACCTGCACCAAAACCTAACCACTTATATAGTCACCCAAGCACTATTCTTGCAGTACTCTAATCATTCAGTCTGTACCCAAGTACTCATCCAGTGACCTAGGCCTTAGCACATAGACTGATTCAAACCCATATCCACTATGCATGCAGTCCTCTAACCACCTATACACTTGTCTTTCACCCCTTCAGTTCCCCAGTCAGTATATATACACTGCACTGAGCCAGGCCTTAGCACATGGACTGCTTCAAACGCCTATCCACTCTGCATGCAGTCCTCTAACTCTAACTACCTACACACTTGTCTATCACCCCTTCAAATCTCCAGTCTGAATATATAAGCTCCAGCAAACACCCTGTCACTCCCCTTGCACTCCTCCAGTGTCCCATTCAGCACCATGTACTAATCCATTCACTGCGCCAAAACCCAACCACTTATGAATTCACCCAGGCACTCTCCTTGCAGTACTCTAATCATTCAGTCAGTACCCAAGTACTCATGCACTGAGCCAGGCCTTAGCACATGGACTGCTTCAAACGTCTATTCACTATGCATGCAGTGCTGAAACCACCTACACACTTGTCTTTCACACCTTCAATTCCCAGGCCAATGTCCATACACTTCCAGCAAACACCCTGTCACTCCCCTTGCACTCCTCTAGTGTCCCATTCAGTACCATCTACTAATCCATTCACTGCGCCAAAACGTAAACACTTATAAATTCACCCAGGCACTCTCCTTGCAGTACTCTAATCATTCAGTCAGAACCCAAGTACTCATGCACTGAGCCAGGCATTAGCACATGGACTGCTTCAAACGCCTATCCACTTTGAATGCAGTTCTCTAAAAAGCTACACACTTGTTTTTCACAAATTCAATTCCCAGTCAGTATCCATACACTTCCAGCAAACACGCTGTCACTCCCCTTGCACTCCTCTAGTGACCCATTCACCACCATGTACTAATCCATTCACTGCGCCAAAACTCACCCACTTATAAATTCACCCAGGCAGTCTCCTTGCAGTACTCTAATCATTCAGTCAGTACCCAAGTACTCATCTAGTGACCCAGGCCCTAGCACATGGACTGCTTCAAACCCCTATCCACTATGCATGCAGTCCTCTAACCACCTACACACCTGTCTATCACCTCTTCAATTCCCCAGTCAGTATATATACACTCCAGCAAACACCCTATCACTCCCCTTGCATTCCCTCAGTGACCCATTTTGCACCATGTTCTAATCTATTCACTGCACCAAAACCCAAAAACGTATACATTCACTCAGGCACTCTCCTTGCAGTACTCTAATCATTCAGTCAGTTCCCAAGTACTCATCCAGTGACCCAGGCCTTAGCACATGGACTGATTCAAACCTGTATCCACTATAGATGCAGTCCTCTAACCACTTACACACTTGTCTTTGACCCCTTCAATTCTCCAGTCAGTATATATACACTCCAGCAAAAACCCTGGCACTCCCCTTGCACTCCTCCAGTGACCTATTCAGCACCATGTACTAATCCATTCACTGTGCCAAATCCCAACCACTTATAAATTCACCAATGCACTCTCCTTGCAGTACTCTAATCATTCAGTCAGTTCCTATGTATTCATGCAGTGAGCCAGGCGTTAGCACATGGAATGCTTCAAACGCCTATTCACTATGCATGCAGTACTCTAACGAACTACACACTTGTCGTTTACACCTTTAATTCCCCAGTCAGTGTCCATACACTTCCAGCAAACAACCTGTCACTCCCCTTGCACTCCTCTAGTGACCCATTCAGCACCATCTACTAATCCATTCACTGCACCAAAACCCAACCACTTATGAATTCACCTAGGCACTCTCCTTGCAGTACTATACTCATTCAGTCAGTACCCATGTACTCATGCACTGAGCCAGTCATTAGCACATGGAATGCTTCAAACGCCTATCCACTATGCATGCAGTTCTGTAACCACCTACACACTTTACTTTTACACCTTCAATTCCCCAGTCAGTGTCCAAACACTTCCAGCAAACACCCTGTCACTCCCCTTGCACTCACTCTAGTGTCCCATTCAGTACCATCTACTAATCCATTCACTGCACCAAAACCCAAACACTTATAAATTCAACCAGGCACCCTTCTTGCAGTACACTAATCATTAAGTCATTACCCAAGTACTCATGCACTGAGACAGGCCTTAGCACATGGACTGCTTCAAACGCCTATCCACTATGCATGCAGTGCTGTAACCACCTACACGCTTGTCTTTCACACCTTCAATTCCCCAGTCAATGCCCATACTCTTCCAGCAAACACCCTGTCACTCCCCTTGCACTCCTCTAGTGACCCGTTCAGTACCATCTACTAATCCATTCACTGAGCCAAAACTCAAACACTTATAAATTCAACCAGGCACTCTCCATGCAGTATTCTAATCATTCATTCAGTACCCAAGTACTCAGGTACTGAGCCACGCATTAGCACATGGACTGCTTCAAACGTCTATCCACTTTGAATGCAGTCCTCTAAAAAGCTACACACTTGTTTTTCACAAATTAAATTCCCAGTCAGTATCCATTCACTTCCAGCAAACACGCTGTCACTCCGCTTACACTCCTCTAGTGACCCATTCACCACCATGTACTAATTCATTCACTGCGCCAAAACTCAACCACTTATAAATTCACCCGGGCAGTCTCCTTGCAGTACTCTAATCATTAAGTCAGTACCCAAGTACTCATGCACTGAGCCAGGCCTTAGCACATGGACTCCTTCAAACACCTATCCACTATGCATGCAGTCCAGTAACCACCTATAAACCTGTATTTCATACCTTTAACCCATTGCATGCCCATGATGGAACGGTTCCGTCATGAGCATCGGTTGCGCTGTGCTCATGACGGAACCGTTCCGTCATGGCCCCGCCCGCGCTCGAACCCTTCAGCACCGCGGGGGAATTCCCGCCGCGCTGAAGGG
The DNA here is from genome assembly GCF_964204655.1 of Triturus cristatus. NCBI lineage: Eukaryota > Metazoa > Chordata > Amphibia > Caudata > Salamandridae > Triturus > Triturus cristatus. Next base: position 1,106,821,601 of record NC_140588.1, on the reverse strand, counting down.
GTTAATTCCCCAGTCAGTGCCCATACACTTCCAGTAATCTCCCTGTCACTCTCCTTGAACTCCTCTAGTGACCCATTCAGCACCATTTACTAATACATTCACTGCGTGAACACCCAACCACTTATAAATTCACCCAGGCACTCTCCTTGCACTACTCTAATCATTCAGTCAGTACCCAAGTACTCATCCAGTGACCTAGGCCTTAGCACATGGACTGATTCAAACCCATATCCACTATGCATGCAGTCCTCTAACCACCTATACACTTGTCTTTTACACCTTCAATTCCCCAGTCAGTATATATACACTGCACTGAGCCAGGCCTTAGCACATGGACTGCTTCAAATGCCTATCCACTCTGCATGCAGCCCTCTAACTCTAACTACCTACACACTTGTCTATCAACCCTTCAAATCCCCTGTCTGAATATATAAGCTCCAGCAAACACCCTGTCACTCCCCTTGCACTCCTCCAGTGTCCCATTCAGCACCATGTACTAATCCATTCACTGCGCCAAAACCCAACCACTTATGAATTCACCCAGGCACTCTCCTTGCAGTACTCTAACCATTCAGTCAGTACCCAAGTACTCATGCACTGAGCCAGGCCTTAGCACATGGACTGCTTCAAACGCCTATCCACTTTGAATGCAGTTCTCTAAAAAGCTACACACTTGTCTATCACCCCTTCAAATCCGCAGTCAGTATATATACACTCCATCAAACATCCTGTCACTCCCCTTGCACTCCTCCAGTGACCCATTCTGCACCATGTTCTAATCCATTCATTGCGCCAAAACCCAAACACTTATGAATTCACCCAGGCACTCTCCTTGAAGTACTCTAATCATTCAGTCAGTATGCAAGTACTCATCCAGTGACCCAGGTCTTAGCACATGGTCTGATCCAAACCCCTATCCACTATGAATGCAGTCCTCTAACCACATACACACTTGTCTTTGACGTCTTCAATTCCCCAGTCATTTGCAGTCCTCCAGTGACCCATTCAGCACTATGACTAATCCATTCACTGCGCCAAATTCCAACCACTTATAAGTTCACCAATGCACTCTCCTTGCAGTACTCTAATCATTCAGTCAGTTCCTATGTACTCATGCACTGAGCCAGGCCTTAGCACATGGAATGCTTCACATGCCTATCCACTATGCATGCAGTCCTCTAACCAACTACACACTTGTCTTTTACACCTTCAATTCACCAGTCAGTGTCCATAAACTTCCAGCAAACACCCTGTCACTCCCCTTGCACTCCTCTAGTGTCCCATTCAGTACCATCTACTAATCCATTCACTGCGCCAAAACCCAAACACTTATAAATTCAACCAGGCACGCTCCTTGCAGTACTCTAATCATTCAGTCATTACCCAAGTACTCATGCACTGAGTCAGGCCTTAGCACATGGACTGTTTCAAATGCCTATCCACTATGCATGCAGTCCTCTAACCATTTACAAACTTGTCTTTCACCCCTTCAGTTCCCCAGTCAGTATACTTACACTCCAGCAGACACCCTGTCACTCCCCTGTCACTCCCCTTGCACTCGTCTAGTGAGCCTTTCAGCACCATGTACTAATGAATTCACTGCACCAGAACCCAAACACTTATAAATTTACCCTGGCACTCTCCTTGCAGTACTCCAATCATTCAGTCAGTACCCAAGTAATCTTGCACTGAGCCAGGCTTTAGCACATGGACTACTTCAAACGCCTATCCACAATGCATGCAGTCCTCTAAAAAGTTACACACTTGTCTTTCACAAATTCAATTCCCCAGTCAGTATCCATACACTTCCAGCAAACACCCTGTCACTCCCCATGCACTTCTCTAGTGACCCATTCAGCACCATCTACTAATCCATTCACAGCGCCAAAACCCAACCACTTATGAATTCACCCTGGCACTCTCCTTGCAGTACTCTAATCATTCAGTCAGTACCCAAGTACTCATGCACTGAGCCAGGCCTTAGTACATGGACTGCTTCAAACGCCTATCCATTATGCATGCAGTGCTGTAACCACCGACACACTTGTCTTTCACACCTCCAATTCCTCAGTTACTGCCCATACACTTCCAGCAAACACCCTGTCACACCCCTTGCACTCCTCTAGTGTCCCACTCAGTACCATCTACTAATCCATTCACTGCGCCAAAACCCAAACACTTATCAATTCAACCAGGCACCCTCCTTGCAGTAATCTAATCATTCAGTCATTACCCAAGTACTCATGCACTGAGTCAGGCCTTAGCACATGGACTGTTTCAAATGCCTATCCACTATGCATGCAGTCCTCTAACGATTTACAAACTTGTCATTCACCCCTTCAGTTCCCCAGTCAGTATACTTACTCTCCAGCAGACACCCTGTCACTCCCCTTGCACTCGTCTAGTGAGCCTTTCAGCACCATGTACTAATAAATTCACTGCACCAAAACCCAAACACTTATAAATTCACCCTGGCACTCTCCTTGCAGTACTCCAATCATTCAGTCAGTACCCAAGTAATCTTGCACTGAGCCAGGCTTTAGCACATGGAGTACTTCAAACGCCTATCCACAATGCATGCAGTCCTCTAAAAAGTTACACACTTGTCTTTCACAAATTCAATTCCCCAGTCAGTATCCATACACTTCCAGCAAACACCCTGTTACTCCCCATGCACTCCTCTAGTGACCCATTCAGCACCATCTACTAATCCATTCACAGCGCCAAAACCCAACCACTCATGAATTCACCCCGGCACTCTCCTTGCAGTACTCTAATCATTCAGTCAGTTCCTATGTATTCATGCAGTGAGCCAGGCGTTAGCACATGGAATGCTTCAAACGCCTATTCACTATGCATGCAGTACTCTTACAAACTACACACTTGTTGTTTACACCTTTAATTCCCCAGTCAGTGTCCATAGACTTCCAGCAAACAACCTGTCACTCCCCTTGCACTCCTCTAGTGACCCATTCAGCACCATCTACTAATCCATTCACTGCGCCAAAACCCAACCACTTATGAATTCACCCAGGCACTCTCCTTGCAGTACTATAATCATTCAGTCAGTACCCATGTACTCATGCACTGAGCCAGTCATTAGCACATGGACTGCATCAAACGCCTATCCACTATGCATGCAGTGCTGTAACCACCTACACGCTTGTCTTTCACACCTTCAATTCCCCAGTCAATGCCCATACTCTTCCAGCAAACCCCCTATCACTCCCCTTGCACTCCTCTGGTGACCCGTTCAGTACCATCTACTAATCCATTCACTGAGCCAAAACTCAGACACTTATAAATTCAACCAGGCACTCTCCTTGCAGTATTCTAATCATTCATTCAGTACCCAAGTACTAAGGTGCTGAGCCACGCATTAGCACATGGACTGCTTCAAACGTCTATCCACTTTGAATGCAGTCCTCTAAAAAGCTACACACTTGTTTTTCACAAATTAAATTCCCAGTCAGTATCCATTCATTTCCAGCAAACACGCTGTCACTCCGCTTACACTCCTCTAGTGACCCATTCACCACCATGTACTAATCCATTCACTGCGCCGAAACTCAACCACTTATAAATTCACCCGGGCAGTCTCCTTGCACTACTCTAATCATTCAGTCAGTACCCAAGTACTCATCCAGTGACCCAGGCCCTAGCACATGGACTGCTTCAAGCCCCTATCCACTATGCATGCAGTCCTCTAACCACCTACACACTTGTCTATCACCCCTTCAAATCCGCAGTCAGTATATATACACTCCATCAAACATCCTGTCACTCCCCTTGCACTCCTCCAGTGACCCATTCTGCACCATGTTCTAATCCATTCATTGCGCCAAAACCCAAACACTTATGAATTCACCCAGGCACTCCACTTGAAGTACTCTAATCATTCAGTCAGTACCCAAGTACTCATCCAGTGACCAAGGTCTTAGCACATGGTCTGATTCAAACCCCTATCCACTATGAATGCAGTCCTCTAACCACATACACACTTGTCTTTGACGTCTTCAATTCCCCAGTCATTTGCAGTCCTCCAGTGACCCATTCAGCACCATGACTAATCCATTCACTGCGCCAAATTCCAACCACTTATAAATTCACCAATGCACTCTCCTTGCAGTACTCTAATCATTCAGTCAGTTCCTATGTACTCATGCAGTGAGCCAGGCCTTAGCACATGGAATGCTTCACACACCTATCCACTATGCATGCAGTCCTCTAACCAACTACACACTTGTCTTTTACACCTTCAATTCACCAGTCAGTGTCTATACACTTCCAGCAAACACCCTGTCACTCCCCTTGCACTCCTCTAGTGTCCCATTCAGTACCATCTACTAATCCACTCACTGCGCCAAAACCCAAACACTTATAAATTCAACCAGGCACGCTCCTTGAAGTACTCTAATCATTCAGTCATTACCCAAGTACTCATGCACTGAGTCAGGCCTTAGCACATGGAATGTTTCAAATGCCTATCCACTATGAATGCAGTCCTCTAACCATTTACAAACTTGTCTTTCACCCCTTCAGTTCCCCAGTCAGTATACTTACACTCCAGCAGACACCCTGTCACTCCCCTTGCACTCGTCTAGTGAGCCTTTCAGCACCATGTACTAATGAATTCACTGCACCAAAACCCAAAAACTTATAAATTCACCCTGGCACTCTCCTTGCAGTACTCCAATCATTCAGTCAGTACCCAAGTAATCTTGCACTGAGCCAGGCTTTAGCACATGGAGTACTTCAAACGCCTATCCACAATGCATGCAGACCTCTAAAAAGTTACACACTTGTCTTTCAGAAATTCAATTCCCCAGTCAGTATCCATACACTTCCAGCAAACACCCTGTCACTCCCCATGCACTCCTCTAGTGACCCATTCAGCACCATCTACTAATCCATTCACAGCGCCAAAACCCAACCACTTATGAATTCACCCCGGCACTCTCCTTGCAGTACTCTAATCATTCAGTCAGTACCCAAGTACTCATGCACTGAGCCAGGCCTTAGTACATGGACTGCTTCAAACGCCTATCCATTATGCATGCAGTGCTGTAACCACCGACACACTTGTCTTTCACACCTCCAATTCCTCAGTTACTGCCCATACACTTCCAGCAAACACCCTGTCACTCCCCTTGCACTCCTCTAGTGTCCCACTCAGTACCATCTACTAATCCATTCACTGCGTCAAAACCCAAACACTTATAAATTCTGCATCTTCGCGATATTTCCGCGTGTTTGCGGAGATTTTAAACATTTTCGGGATAATTTGCGAAGGTCGCTTTCGCAAATTCCGCCCAACCCTAGCCAAATCCCAAACACTTATAAATTCACCCAGGCACTCTACTTGCATGACTCTAATCATTCACTCAGTACCCAAGTACTCATCCAGTGATCCAGGCCTTAGCACATTGACTGCTTCAAACCCCTATCCACTATGCATGCAGTCCTCTAACCACCTACACACTTGTCTTTTACACCTTCAATTCCCCAGTCAGTATCTATACACTCCAGCAAACACCCAGTCACTCCCCTTGCACTCCTCCAGTGAGCCTTTCAGCACCATGTACTAATCAATTCACTGTGCCAAATCCCAAACACTTATAAATTCACCCAGGCACTCTCCTTGCAGTACTCTAATCATTCAGTCAGAACCCAAGTACTCATGCACTGAGCCAGGCATTAGCACATGGACTGCTTCAAACCCCTATCCACTATGCATGCAGTCCAGTAACCACCTACAAACCTGTCTTTCATACCTTTAATTCCCCAGTCAGTGCCCATACACTTCCAGTAATCTCCCTGTCACTCTCCTTGAACTCCTCTATTGACCCATTCAGCACCATGTACTAATCCATTCACTGCGTGAACACCCAACCACTTATAAATTCACCCAGGCACTCTCCTTGCACTACTCTAATCATTCAGTCAGTACCCAAGTACTCATCCAGTGACCCAGGCCCTAGCACATGGACTGCTTCAAGCCCCTATCCACTATGCATGCAGTCCTCTAACCACCTACACACTTGTCTAGCACCCCTTCAAATCCGCAGTCAGTATATATACACTCCATCAAACATCCTGTCACTCCCCTTGCACTCCTCCAGTGACCCATTCTGCACCATGTTCTAATCCATTCATTGCGCCGAAACCCAAACACTTATGAATTCACCCAGGCACTCTCCTTGAAGTACTCTAATCATTCAGTCAGTACCCAAGTACTCATCCAGTGACCCAGGTCTTAGCACATGGTCTGATTCAAACCCCTATCCACTATGAATGCAATCCTCTAACCACATACACACTTGTCTTTGACGTCTTCAATTCCCCAGTCATTTGCAGTCCTCCAGTGACCCATTCAGCACCATGACTAATCCATTCACTGCGCCAAATTCCAACCACTTATAAATTCAACCAGGCACGCTCCGTGCAGTACTCTAATCATTCAGTCATTACCCAAGTACTCATGCACTGAGTCAGGCCTTAGCACATGGACTGTTTCAAATGCCTATCCACTATGCATGCAGTCTCTAACCATTTACAAACTTGTCTTTCACCCCTTCAGTTCCCCAGTCAATATACTTACACTCCAGCAGACACCCTGTCACTCCCCTTGCACTCGTCTAGTGAGCCTTTCAGCACCATGTACTAATGAATTCACTGCACCAAAACCCAAACACTTATAAATTCACCCTGGCACTTTCCTTGCAGTACTCCAATCATTCAGTCAGTACCCAAGTATTCTTGCACTGAGCCAGGCTTTAGCACATGGACTACTTCAAACGCCTATCCACAATGCATGCAGCCCTCTAAAAAGTTACACACTTGTCTTTCACAAATTCAATTCCCCAGTCAGTATCCATACACTTCCAGAAAACATCCTGTCACTCCCCATGCACTCCTCTAGTGACCCATTCAGTACCATCTACTAATCCATTCACTGCACCAAAACCCAAACACTTATAAATTCAACCAGGCACGGTCCTTGCAGTACTCTAATCATTCAGTCATTACCCAAGTACTCATGCACTGAGTCAGGCCTTAGCACATGGAATGTTTTAAATGCCTATCCACTATGCATGCAGTCCTCTAACCATTTACAAACTTGTCTTTCACCCCTTCAGTTCCCCAGTCAGTATACTTACTCTCCAGCAGACACGCTGTCACTCCCCTTGCACTCGTCTAGTGAGCCTTTCAGCACCATGTACTAATTAATTCACTGCACCAAAACCCCAAAACTTATAAATTCACCCTGGCACTCTCCTTGCAGTACTACAATCATTCAGTCAGTACCCAAGTAATATTGCACTGAGCCAGGCATTAGCACATGGACTGCTTCAAACGCCTATACACTATGCATGCAGTCCTCTAACCACCTACACACTTGTATTTCACACCTTCAATTCCCCAGTCAGTATCCATACACTTCCAGAAAACACCCTGTCACTCTCCTTGATTTCATCTAGTGACCCATTCAGCACCATGTACTAATTAATTCCCTGCGCGAATTCCCAACGACTTATAAATTCACCATGTCACTCCCCTTGCACTCCTCCAGTGAGCCTTTCAGCATCATGTACTAATCAATCCACTGCACCAAATCACATACACTTATAAATTCAACCAGGCACTCTCCTTGCAGTACTCTAATCACTCAGTCAGTACCCAAGTACTCATGCACTGAGCCAGGCATTAGCACATGGACTGCTTCAAACGCCTATCCATTTTGAATGCAGTCTTCTAAAAAGCTACACACTTGTTTTTCACAAATTCAATTCCCAATTAGTATCCATACACTTCCAGCAAACACGCTGTCACTCCCCTTGCACTCCTCTAGTTACCCATTCACCACCATGTGCTAATCCATTCACTGCGCCAAAACTCAGCCACTTATAACTTCACCCAGGCACTCTCCTTGCAGTACTCTAATCATTCAGTCAGTACCCAAGTACTCATGCAATAAGCCAGGCCTTAGCACATGGACTGCTTCAAACCCCTATCCACTATGCATGCAGTCCTCTAACCACCTACACACTTGTCTATCACCCCTTCAATTACCCAATCAATATATATACACTCCAGCAAACACCCTGTCACTCCCCTTGCACTCCTCCAATGACACATTCTGCACCATGTTCTAATCTATTCACTGCGCCAAAACCCAAACACTTATAAATTCACTCAGGCAATCTCCTTGCAGTACTCTAATCATTCAGTCAGTACCCATGTACTCATGCACTGAGCCAGGCCTTAGCACATGGACTGCTTCAAACGCCTATCCACTATGCATACAGTGCTGTAACCACCTACACACGTGTCTTTTACACCTTCAATTCCCCAGTCGGTGTCCATACACTTCCAGCAAACACCCTGTCACTCCCCTTGCACTCCTCTAGTGTCCCATTCAGTACCATCTACTAATCCATTCACTGCGCCAAAACCAAAAACTTATAAATTCACCCAGGCACTCTCATTGCAGTACTCAAATCGTTCAGTCAGTACCCAAGTACTCATGCACTGAGCCAGGCCTAAGCACATGGACTCCTTCAAACGCCTATCCACTATGCATACAGTGCTGTAACTAGGGGTGCGCGGAATTTGCGAAATTAACTTTTGCAAATTATCGCGAAAATGTTTAAAATTATCGCAAACAAGCGGAAATATCGCGAAGATGCGGAAGTTTTTTTCCGGCATGTTCGCGAGATTTTCTGCATGGTTGCGGGTCACCAACTTACCCATGTGGTTGCTTGCGGGCGCGGCCATCTTGTTTTGAGTTGTCTCGCGGGGCATGATCGCGAGAAGAAAGACGTGATCGCGCGTCGCATGACGTCACTGCGGGCGCGAACTGTCGCGAGACAGCGCAAATGGCTAAAAACAATACAACATCTCATGGAGAACGCGACCGGATCAAGAAAACTTGTCGGCGAACGCAGGGATTCGGGTAAGGCGATCGCGCGCGCGCGAGAATGCATTATTTTACAGCGCGAGCAAGAAACAAATTATCGCCAAGCTGCGGAAACCGGAATTTGTGACATTTTCGCGCTCTCCGTGGAACGCGAAAATGTCAAATTATCGCAATTTCCGCGAACGGAATGAAATTTTCTCCCAGGCCTAGTTGTAACCACCTACACACTTGTCTTTTACACCTTTAATTCCCCAGTCAGTGCCCATACACTTCCAGAAATCTCCCTGTCACTGTCCTTGAACTCCTCTAGTGACCCATTCAGCACCATGTTCTAATCCATCCACTGCGCCAAAACCCAAACACTTATAAATTCACTCAGGCACTCTCCTTGCAGTTCTTTAATCATTCAGTCAGTACCCAAGTACTCATGCACTGAGCCAGGCCTTAGCACATAGACTCCTTCAAACACCTCTCCACTATGCATGCAGTCCTGTACACCTACAATCCTGTCTTTCATACCTTTAATTCCACAGTCAGTGCCCATACACTTCCAGAAATCTCCCTGTCACTCTCCTTGAACTCCTCTAGTGACCCATTCAGCACCATGTACTAATCCATTCACTGCGCGAACACCCATCCACTTATAAATTCACCCAGGCACTCTCCTTGCACTACTCTAATCATTCAGTCAGTACCCAAGTACACATCCAGTGACCAAGGTCTTAGCACATGGACTGCTTCAAACCCCGATCCACTATGAATGCAGTCCTCTAACCACTTACACACTTGTCTTTGACATCTTCAATTCCCCAGTCATTACATATGCACTACAGTAAACACCCTGGCACTCGGCTTGCACTCCTCCAGTGACCCATTCAGCACCATGTACTAATCCATTCACTGCGCCAAATCCCAACCACTTATAAATTCACCAATGCACTCTCCTTGCAGTACTCTAATCATTCAGTCAGTTCCTATGTACTCATGGAGTGAGCCAGGCCTTAGCACATGGAATGCTTCAAACACCTATCCACTATGCATGCAGTCCTCTAACCAACTACACACTTGTATTTTACACCTTCAATTCCCCAGTCAGTGTCCATACACTTCCAGCAAACAACCTGTCACTCCCCTTGCACCCCTCTAGTGACCCATTCAGCACCATCTACTAATCCATTCACTGCGCCAAAACCCAAACACTTATAAATTCAACCAGGCACCCTCCTTGCAGTACTCTAATCTTCCAGTCATTACCCAAGTACTCATGCACTGAGACAGGTCTTAGCAAATGGACTGCTTCAAACGCCTATCCACTATGAATGCAGTGCTGTAACCACCTACACGCTTGTCTTTCACACCTTCAATTCCCCAGTCAATGCCCATACACATCCAGCAAACACCCTGTCACTCCCCTTGCACTCCTCTAGTGACCCATTCACCACCATGTACTAATTCATTCACTGAGCCAAAACTCAACCACTTATAAATTCACCCAGGCACTCTCCTTGCAGTACTCTAATGATTCAGTCAGTACCCAAGTACTCATGCCCTGAGCCAGGCATTAGCACGTGGACTGCTTCAAACGCCTATCCACTTTGAATGCAGTCCTCTAAAAAGCTACACACTTGTCTTTCACAAATTCAATTCCCAGTCAATATCCATACACTTCCAGCAAACACGCTGTCACTCCCCTTGCACTCCTCCAGTGACCTATTCACCACCATGTACTTATTCAGGTGAACAACCTTTACAACGCAACTGTTACAACGCACTACACTTACAACGAAATTTTTAGAACGCAACATCCACTACAACGCATTCCATTACATGGCATGACACTACAACGCATGTTTAAAAACTACCTTTACAACGCATTCCATTACATCGCATACTACCTTTACAACGCATACCATTACAACGCAATCCAACACTTACCCTACTGTTGCACCCCCTGGAGTTAGAATAGTAATTTTTACCCCTATACTATGCTTTGTAATGGTATGCGTTGTAAAGGTAGTATGCGATGTAATGGAATGCGTTGTACAGGTAGTTTTTAAACATGCGTTGTAGTGTCATGTTATGTACTGGAATGCGTTGTAGTGGATGTTGCGTTGTAAAAAATGCGTTGTAAGTGCATGCGTTGTAAAAGTGTGCGTTGTAACGACATACATCCACAGCCAAAACTCAACCACTTATAAATTCACCCATGCACTCTCCTTGCAGTACTCTAATCTTTCAGTCAGTACCCACGTACTCATGCACTGAGTCAGGCCTTAGCACATGGACTGTTTCAAATGCCTATCCACTATGCATGCAGTCCTCTAACCATTTACTCACTTGTCTTTCAGCCCTTTAGTTCCCTAGTCAGTATACATGCACTCCAGCAAACACCCTGTCACTCCCCTTGCACTCGTCCAGTGAGCCTTTCAGCACCATGTACTAATCAATTCACTGCGCCAAAACCCAAACACTTATAAATTCACCCAGGCACTCTCCTTGCAGTACTCTAATCATTCAGTCAGTACCCAGGTAATCTTGCACTGAGCCAGGCCTTAGCACATGGACTGCTTTTAATGCCTATCCACTATGCATGCAGTCCTCTAAAAAGTTACACACTTGTCTTTCACAAATTCAATTCCCCAGTCAGTATCCATACACTTCCAGTAAACACCCTGTCACTCCCCATGCTCTCCTCAGTGACCCATTTAGCACCATGTACTAATCCATTCACTGCACCAAAACTCAACCACTTATAAATTCACCCAGGCACTCTCCTTGCAGTACTCTAATCATTCAGTCAGTACCTAAGTACTCATGTAGTGAGCCAGGCCTTAGCACATGGACTGCTTCAAACGCCTATCCACTATGCATGCAGCCCTCTAACCACCTACACACTTGTCTTTTACACCTTCAATTCCCAAGTCAGTATACATACACTTCCAGCAAACAAGCTATCACTCCCCTTGCACTCCTCTAGTGACCCATTCAGCACCATCTACTAATCTATTCACTGCGTAAAAACCCAACACTTGTAAATTCACCCAGGCACTCTCCTTGCAGTACTCTAATCATTCAGTCAGTACCCAAGTACTCATGCACTGAACCAGGCCTTAGCACATGGACTGCTTCAAACGCCTATCCACTATCCATGCAGTCCTGTTACCACCTACACACTTGTCTTTCACACCTTCAATTCCCCAGTTGAAGAAATCAAAATCTTCTCAGGGGCATCACTGATACACCTGGTCCATTTAAACCAACAAAGAAGAGATTGGCACAGAAGCTGTAATATAAAAGACATCTTTTTTATTTAACCTCAGAAGAGGGAGAATTGTGTCACACAGTAATCTCAAATCACTGTAGGAGGCATTCTAAGGAGTACAGAGAACAGGGGCCTTATATACCCACACAGGGGCTCAAAAGAAGGTAGTACAATTACACATGAGAAGAGTTACACACATAGATGGTCATACAGAAAATGCACAGTCAACAAGTAGGAGGAGTAATAAGTTGCTGACATCATTTAGAACAGCCTGACAGTTCTTTACTAGGAACAAGTGCATTCTACTCGTTAGGCCCTTCTGAGCATGTGCAAGACTCTGGAAGAGGGAAACAGCAAATTGCCAACACACAGCTAACTAAAATGGCTGCCAAGTACAAAATGGCTTTCAGCTCATGCTAACAGATTCCTGTAATATTTAACAGATGATCCTTTTAGCATGAGCTAAAGACATTCCAATGATCCAGTAGGAGCACAGAAAATATTTGCACATTAATTTTCATAAATTTATCAATATCCTAATTCATTGCTAGGTGGGCATTTCTCATTCTAAATATTGTTAAGCAGGTATGTATAAGGTATAAGGAGGAGTACAAAGGGAACAGAGCATTGGGTCACACAGATAGCAGGAGAGAGTAATTACTATTATCAGAAACAGAACTATTAGCTTTCTAGTCTTCAGCAAATCCTAGAACCATCCAGTAAAAACATTTTCAAGGCTCCTATTGTAAGGATCGCGGATGATTCTGCAGGAGCGTCTGGAGTCGTGAAGATAAGTCCACAGTCGTCCCCCGTGTTTCCCCGACTCTATCAAACTCTAGAGTGCGGAGAACCCACCGGGGAAAACAGGGAAACAAAACAAGGATAGGTGGGGGGATCCGGTAGGTCTTGATAGGTGATTCCGGTAGGAGGAACAGCAGGAGCGTGATAGATCGTAACAGGTCAAACAAGAAGGTCTCCCAGCTGTAATATAAAGATGGTTGGTGGAACATCTCTGTATCGCCACCTGTGCTCCTACAATTCTGTATTTCCCCACCACCTACCGGGAATATCGTCTGCTGCTATGTATGAGTCTGTGGGAACAAGTAGGTGTGTTCTACGTAGTAGTTCCTTTGCGGGCAGCTGCGGGGAGTAAGTATACCAAGATCGTAAACCCAGGGAGGTAGAGTATACCGCTAGTACATAGGAGTGGTGGGGGATGATCAAATAACTTGCTAAATGTGAAGAAGAGTGGGAAACCTAACCCCCTGCTCAATGGTCCTCGCAATTTATCACCACCGGATTCCTGATAGCCGCTCAGGATGACGAAGGGGATGGATATAAACGTGAAGGGAGGAAATGATCCTGGGGGCGTGGAAATTGCACAAAGGAAAAGACTCCAAATATACCAAACCTTGGAGTTACCTTAACAGCAGGTAAAACTATACTATACATACACCAAATAAGGTGTCAGGTATAACTCATTGAGAAGCGAGGCGTTGGTATGAAGACACCCCGACAGGAAGCGCTGGTGATGGAGAATGCGCTCCGACAATATCAATCTACCTCGTAAGTACGAAGTGGCGCGAGACAGGAAACCCCTGGACCTCTAAAACACCCAGCAGACCTTACTTGCATGAAGATGCCACAATCAGAGGAAACGGGTAACCCTCGCTAAATATCCTGAAGAGAGTGAGAGGACCCCGTCAGCACTCCATAACAACAGGATCCACAACGCTACAACCACCGGAGCCGGGAACCGTCCACGACTCGCAACAGGAAACCGGAACAAATGATACAGGAAGTCAGGCAACAGCACTTGGGACGGAAATGGGGCTCAATGCTAGAACACGAAGCGGCGTGTACACGCTCTTCGCGCCTTATATACTCGCTACCTGTAGGGGCTGAATCGCGAGGCATGACACCTATGCAGTTCAGTGACCATCCATTTCAAATTCAGAATAGACAACAGCACATATCTAATAATAACATTTTCACTAGACTTTTCCAGTGCTTCCTTTATGAGGGCTAGAGTATCAATCATTATAATCAAGGAAAGGTTAAATTAACATTTGTCAACTGCTCAGATGAACTTTTCTCTCGCAGAATAAACAATATTCCTAATGTAAATATTAAAGCAGTCAGACATATTATTACAAAAATGATCCTGGATCCAGGGGACCAGGCGGACCACACAGGGCCATGAGAATTAGGACGAAGAGCTGCAAAGGGCTGCTCCTCCTCAAAAATGGGACGATCAATGGGGTAAATTTTTAACAAAAAAGAAAAAGTCCTTGGGAAATTAAAGCCGCTGTACAACTAGCCACAGGGGAGTCTTCTGCCTGTGATCATTTGAGCCTCACAGGCAGGCTCTTGTTGTTCCCACGGTGGAGCTACACAACTCGCAACTCAGGAATCAAGGCCCAGTTTCAAGGGAAAAGTTTCTTCTTTCAGAATAGGGCAATCACCCACCAGAGCAAATGCTCTCAACGATCCTGTCCAGTGTCTCAGGCAGTGCCCCAGTTTTCCTCACTTCAATCTAACAGGCACCAGAGACACAGCACCTGTACCCTGAACTCAAGTCCTTCCCTAACTCCTGTATTGCTCTTCTGGCACACTCCTCTTTCGTTGGGGCCACACATTGCATCCAGTGTGCCCAGCTATCTCTTGACCAACACAGGTGAAGACTTCACAGCCAGCATTCAGGAGCGTGATGCTGAAGTACCTGAAGCAAATCTTGTTTCAAAAGGGGTCACCCCAAGCAAGAACTTTCTTGACATTCTGGTTGGTCTGTGACTCTCAGCTGGGCATCAAAAATTTGATCCACGATTTCTCCTTTCTGATTTGTGACCTCGTTTTTCGCCCAAGACAGTGGCAGAGTAATACGTCACCCAATCCCAAGCAGCCAAGGAAGTCTGTGTTCATTTACTAATTTCTGAGGAAAAGAGAAAAAACAATACAGACATACTCCAAATCCTTACATCTGTGTATTCCTATCTTATTCATCTGAAGACGCTCAAGAAAAAAGGAAATGTTCTACACGTTTACTCATAGACATTGCATTACTTGTACAGGACTGCAGACACTTCTAAAATGATTTCTCCTAATAAAAGCACCTACATTGTATGCTTAGGACCATGCTCTCATGTTATAGGAGCAACAGGAAAATCTAAAACTGCTAATTTAACAGGAATTCCTATTACATAAAGAACTAAAAACTTCAACATAATGGGTACATTTTCTCCAGTAGAACATCTTGTGACAAACAGACTCCTATAAAACAATATTTTCCTCAAAAATGTTTGCTAAGGATCACATAGACCTCTTCCCTGCATTCTACATTTTCACAATCCAAACTATGCAACATTAGCTCTAGTAAGGACCGTCAGTTCATTTACACAGACTAGCTAATAAAACTAGCAATGCCCTTGCAAAACTGTATGTAGCATGAGAATAACATAAACAATAATGGTGTTATCACCTGAGAGAGAAGTTTAGAATAAAACTACCCACAGCTAGATCCCCTTAAAGATTAAATAAGGTAACAGCAATCTAGACTATTCATCCTTTCAGAATTTCATCAGTCAGGCTGGGCAGTAACATAGAAAATATATTTATTCATTTTATTAATGCTAACAATGTTTAAAACAGTATTACTGAATAGCCAATTAAATGTCTCATGGCTATTTCACAGACAGTTTAGACAGGCTCAAAAGAAATTGAGAAAAAGAGAGAGAAAACATAATTTGTAGAGGAGCTAGCCTCCTCCCCCCATTTTGACAGTAACTGGGCAGAAACAAAGTCTGAGGAGGTAAATAGCACATTGAGCTAGCTAAAGAACATATTCCTTAAGCAAATGTACAAGTGTAACATGAGGGCACATGAATTCAAACTAAATCCCATTGCTTCCTTAACTCAGCCCTAAAAGCATTAGTGCTATATATATGGCAGAGCCATTCTCTTAATCAGAGCCCACATTAACCATTATATTTCCCTCTGTTCATATGAGTGCACAAAAACTTTCTTGTTGTAAGCAAAACCTCTCTTTCTTTCCCTGCCCTGCCATTTCGTCGTTCAAAACATTTCAAATGTCAAAGTGTCAAAGAAAACCTTACGCTGAGCCATGCTAGGCTTCTAAATGTAGAACTATTCGCAGCTGTTCCATCTTGTGTGCAAGGTTTTCATGCAGTTTTACCAATTCAAAGTGACCCTGGAGACTGAGAGCGCAGCAGCAACCCACTCTGTTCCTGTCTACCAGCAATTCAGAGGTAAGCTTAATAACGTCTGCCAGTTTTTTGTACATATTTATATTTGTTAGCAGTGTGCTGAGTGCTTGTCTAGCAGTATAGATGTCAGCTATTCATTCTATACTTACATATGCGCATTTACTGGAGCCTAAGGCGGTTTAAAAGCTACTCTGATTGGAAGAACCTCATTTAAATAGCGAATTTTACCCAATTTTGACTTTGATATTTGGGGCACTTAAAAATGAATATCCTACAATGTTTTTGCATAATTGTCATCCCCAGAATGTCCTCTACATATCCCAGAGATGCGGGATCAGAAATGTATAATGTATACCTTATAAAAATGAGTTTTGTACGCCTGGGTAAAGTGACATTTCACATGTAAGTGACCCCCGATTGCTGTATAGCACGGCTTAAATTCAATTTAGATGCCAGGAGTTCACAGCATTATTATTAGGCATTATACATATTAAAAAACGAACTTAATGCACCTATCTTTAATAGCATTTTTTTCATATAATCAAAATATATAATTTTTTAAAAGAAATCCAATCACACATATGAAAAGCAAGCTGCATCCCTTTGCCTATCATATTTAAATACATTCATTCATAACCCTAAGCACAGAAACCTAACCTGAAACATGAAAGTCTGCACCACTTTTAAAGGAGTCATTATTATTTAACATCAAACACCACTCTTATCCTTATTTAAAAAGGCATTAAGAAAAGAAATCCCTGCTGTCAATCTGTTCTCTGTTATCAAAAATAATGAACCTGATTTCTAACTTTTAAAACAGCGATCTGAAATGCAGGGTTTTACACCGTGTTTGCACTGACTTAAGATGTAGTCGACTTCAGCTATTTTCTTTCTGTGGCCTGGAGTTAGAAATAGCCACGTGCTGACACAGCTGCTTGACACCAAGAGGCGTCGAATTCACACGCCTTTCAAGCCAGCCTTTCAAGCCAACACAAATCTGTCGTTCTGTAATGTGTGTTTAGTTCAGCAACAACCAACTCACTCAGATAATGTGAATGCCTTTTAAAACCTAATACATAAGGATAAATGCTGTGACATTTTGTATCGTATCTTATTTATTGCAAAACACACAATTTTGTTTTGAAGCTTTTTTTTTTATTTATTCCTATTCAATGTGAATTCTAATTTTATCTTTAGCATTGTTGCAATTTGCACACATGTATAGTGGCTTACTCTGTCAATTTAATGACAGCGTGCAGCTGTTTAGCATATATTATATAATTCATGGCTGGATTATTTTAAAATGTATTTTATTTTAATGATATTTTGCATAACAGAATGATGACGACAAAAAACACATTGAGCTCATTCCAGACATTTTCATAAACGGGTGTCATATACTCAGAACATACTATATACAGAAGACTGGAACGACCTATTGGCAGCTTATGGCCAAGATTCAAACATGAATGGGTCAACCACGGCAATCACAGTTAATACAATTGATTTACCACATGATCTATCAGACGGTGGAGAAAAGAAAAAGGAAGACCAAAAAGACAAGGTAGCTCCAGCCGGTGCAGATGACTCATCAAAAAACTTCAGCCAGGGAACGGCATGGGCTAGCTTGCTAAATACAATGCAACTTCTTGTAGAAGCACTCCATTATCAGTCAGACAAGATGGACGCCCAGCTGACTCTTTTAGATACTCTGGCTGTTTTTGTGGTTGCTATCGATGGGAAATTGGGAGCATTAACTACATTGCTACAAAACAAACAGGACCAAGCCCACAACAGGGACGTGGGATGTGGTTGCGGCCCTGTTATTGATAAACTGGCTACTCTACCATTAATGCTGTCTGATCTATGCACACAATTAAAAAAGCCCCTGGAAAGCAGGGACAGCTATTCATGCATAAGACAAATGGTCGTAGAAGCTGACAAGCACTTACTTGGAACCTGTGTTACAACTCCGATCGACAAAACAAAACGGATAGGACTGACAACGACCGGGATAAACGGCCTTCGGGGGGAGACGGACACTTCGATTTATAAAAAATCTAACAAAGAAGTAAAAGACACAGTAGCAATAGTAGATCAACGACTTACAGCTCGAATGGAAGACAAAGCCGAGAAGCAACCCAATTCAAAACAAAGGAGGGCAAAAAAACGCAAAGGCAGAAATCAAAAATCAAACTCATCTCAAGAAGGTTTCAGGCGTCTTTTTGGGTCAACGTCCCAATCTGTCGAACATGAACATAATCCTTTGGAAAAGATCAGTGTAATGCAAGAAGTGGAAACTGTCAAAGGAACCAACAAAACTGCAATATTAAATGCTTTAGAATCTAGAGTATCCTGCAGACCATCACTGACATCGGCGAACGGCAGCAAAACTAAGGAGCAAACACAGTACCAGATAGTAAAACAGTACATCACGGACTCATCAACCATGGCAACAGAAATGACTTCCTCTAAAGCACACGGAATAAATCAGACGATAAAAAATGTACAGACATTACAGCAGGCGATACAGAATGGGGAACCCAAGGAAACACATACAAATGGACTGGCCCCCAACAGACAAATATCACAACTCAATGACACAAAACTACCTAATAGAAACGACATTAAAGAATACACAAGGGAAGAAGGAATTGGTAATGAGAACCAAATATCAATCACTGGAGAGGAAATTTTCCGCCATGGAGGGCGGCAAGTCGCTTCTCCTCTACTAGAACAAGCACTAGCAAGAATACCGCAAGGACAAGAATTTGCTCAAGGTCACAAAAATGAGTGCAAAAATAACACCAGCTGTATGGATACAATAAAAGATGCATCAAACATCGTTTGGTTTACTCCGAATTACATTTCAAAAGGCAAGCATGATATATTGAACAGAGGAAACATCCTACGGTTGCTTGCGCATATTCCAACTTTAGCAGGTGTCACAACTCAGGACCTGGATTCTATTCAATTTCAATTAGAAGCCGGAATGAAGGCCGAAAAAACAAAAGCCTCATGGACAACATCTTTAGTGGCACAAAAAATTCTGTTAGAAACCATGACCTTCAAAGATTGGGGAATAACAGTTGCCCCACACATAAAACCAAAATATCCTGACCTACTAATTCCTGTGGTAGGCATTGGAGAACATTACTCCTCAAACAGGAAGGGATTACCGGAACTTAGAGGCGCCAAAGGGGTCGAAGGAGCAAGAAGTACGGAAGACATCTGGGCCAGGGACTGTACCTCTGCCAGTATGCCACAAAGTTACTCCGACTTAAGATGGATCTCAAGAACAATAAATAATCAGTTAAACTGACAATCGGAAAACCAAACGGAAATCAAAAGGCAAAACCAACTGAAAATATGTTCATGGAACATTAATGGTCTTGCCTCTAAAATGACCGATCCGGAATTTGTTAGCTATTTACGATCCTTTGATATAATATTCTTGCAAGAAACATGGCAATTAGAACCTCCACATTTGCATGGATTTCTTCGCTTCTTCACCAGTGCGGTGAAAACAGCAAAATTTGGTCATCTACAAGGAGGTCTAGTAATTTATGTCTCGGTTGTAAGTGGCTATGATATTAAGGACCTAGGTTTTTTCACTTCAGATCTAAAAATAATAAATTTGTCTTCTTTCATCCAAAGTAAGAAAGGCCTTCATTTTATAATGATCAATGCTTACATCCATCCAAAAAGGAAAGGAAAGGTCGTAAAAGCTCTATGCAAATGCCTAGACGAAATCATAACTAGGGCTCCCGGTTTTCCGTTTAAACGGATATTTACATATAAATACAGACGGAATTATTTTTTTCCTTCGTCTGTATTTATATTTAAAAGCGGGAAAATACTACCAAATTTTGCTGCACTGCCGTGCTCCAGCCGAGTTGCTTCGCCATGCCCCTCTCCCTGATTCTAGGGGTGTGTCTGCCTACCAGTAACACAAAACACTTGCAGGGCCCTACAGTTTGTGGTTTGCTGGAAATTCCTTTAAATTAGGGTCGTTTTTTAACTGCTGCTGTGCCCCCTGAGCCAATCGTGGTTGGATCCAGGCGTCACTGTGTGGATGTATCACCAGTTCTCTGTTCCCGGGGGCTGAATCTTTTAAGTCATAGGCGGAGTGGAGCTGCAGGGGCTCTTAGAAGGGGTGAAACAGCGAGGCCTCATTAACATGCAAATGGTCTTTTAAAGACCTGTGAAGTGCTCGGGTGCGGCTGTGTGCGCCGGGAAGCTTTCTCATCCCGGGCTGCCACACACAACTGGGAGGGGGCTGAAGCCCTGTGAGTCCAATGGGTGCTGCGTGCCTGCGCGTGCACCGCACATCCCAAGACACTGCTATGCGCCCCTTAGGTCTGGGCTGCTGCCCTTTGACCTCCGGATTCCAGAGAAGGGGGAATTGCAGAAAGTGTGTGTGTGTGTGTGTGGGGGGGGTAAGAAACAGACGCTATAAGAACACTGTTCAACCGTACAGCCAACTAAGTGTTAAAAGACAAGAGAGTTGGAGGGGGTGGGGGTGAAGTGCGGTTATAAGTGTGACGTAGAAATGGGCTAGTAGACCTCAGTGTGATAAGCGCCAGTTAAGGTCAAAATTCGGAGGGGGGTTTGTTATAGTAAATTTATTTCACAGCTTTAAGTGTTTTTTTAGCTCACCTAAAGTCTCACACATCGGCTCTAGTATCATTTTAAATGAAAGAATCAACATATATTAACAACTTGTGCTACAAAATGAATGCACGTTTATGATTCTGTCACCTCCTTCCCCTCACGCGCCTAGCACCGCTCTCAATGAAGGCATCCAGGCGCCTGATTGAATCTGGTGTCCCACATTATGTGAAGTGTGTGAAAGAAAGTACACGTGGACACAGTGGGCGTGGCACCGAGACACGCAGCTGAGGCTTACAAAAGCCCCCTTGTATTCTCACTGTGAAACCCTATACTCTGAGCTTAGCCCACACACTTACCGCAGGTGGGAGCCACAGGGTTTATTTGCTGTCGGAAGACAGCCTTTGGGGGACACAAAACGCAATCAATTAAACTAAACTGGACATTGTAGGAATGTAAAAAAATGTGGTATTTGTGTCAAATAATAATCAGAACTCAGGAGGTAATAACGCAATGTGTTCTGCTTTGGTACAACGGTGGAATAAAATAAAGTGCATGGGTGTCACTAATAGACATTAATTGTTGAAGAGACACTATTTTAACTTTTTTTTTTTAAGTATTGGACCCGGAAATTGTAATTGTATAGCGCTTACTACAATTGAGGAGGTGATGAAGCACTTTGCAGCAAATACCGCACTCCTCCAGAACCCAAGATTAGAGTTAAATAGTTTGCATATCGGTTATATGTGCTTCCTTTGTTCCCAATGTGCATCTGTTCTCGTGCGTTGACGCCATGTGTGCTTCTGGTCACTTAAACAATCCAGAAGACAAAGTGCTTGAATCCTTCTGAACAGGGCGTCGTGGATATGTCAGACATGAACACAAATGTACACCTCGCCCCCACCAAGCACCATCTTGACCAAACAGTCATCAAACAGGCACCGCACCTACTGACTGACAAGCTCACCAACTCCAGTGTGGCCAGGACACAATAAGGCCAAAGAGCAAAAAAGTAAAAACCTGTGAAGTGCTCGGGTTCGGCTGTGTGTGGCTGGGAAGCTGTCTCATCCCGGGCTGCCGCACACGACGGGGAGGGCTGAAGCCCTGTGAGTCCAATGGGTGTTGCGCGCCTGGCTGCAAGAACAATCTGGCCACGAACTCGGCAAACACTCCAGTCACTGCGTCTTCACAGCCAAGCTGGGTAAGTACACTCTCCCAACGTCCACAGCGCACCGCAAACACGTCCCAAAAACACATGTGCAGAGCAGTACACTGTACCTGTCCCTCTGCACACAGCACATATACTGTCGGTGTCTATCTCTGCCTCGGGAGCTGTTCCAGAAGCTGTGCAATGAAAGTTACTGCATGAAATGAAAAAAAGAGGGATTGTAGCCAGACGTCGGAGTGAACTGTAAAAATTAAGTAATATGTTGAAATACAAAATATACTACAGCTGTACACTGTTTTGTGAAAACACACAGACCTATTTGAGTTTCAATGTACCAAAACATCTCACCCTGTAAAAAAACATGCATCACATTGGCCTCGCGAAGATTTATTCATTTGTGGATATTTGTTCTTTTGAAAGCCCGATTGTATTAATATTTTTACTTTTTTTTTTAGAAGCCAGTTTCTGCACAAGTGAGGGACAATCCCTCATCTCTGTTAGCTCCATGTAAACTGTGGCAGGTCTCTTAAAAGAGTAAATTTTATGAGTATCATTTTCTCCATGACGGGCCCCTTCTATGTCTTATGGCAGCTGCAAAGCTGTAACTGCACTTAAAGGCTAGGGCAAGTACATGACTGTGGCCGATTTCCACACACACTGACACTATTGTAAGATCATATTAGTTTGCATTAAAATGCGAATATAAATTGTGGTAGTACTGAGCTGTTGATAGTATTTTAAATGTGGAAAAATACTAACTGCAGCGTCGTCTTTTGGTTGCGGAAAAAATAAATGCGGATATATACAGAAAAAATGCCCAAAACATAAATACAGATAAATACAGACGGAAATGGCAAAATAATAAACACCATAAAACCGGGAGCCCTAATCATAACTGATACTTTAACAACAGACGTTATGATTACCGGGGATTTTAACCTCAATTTGATGGGATTTTCAACGAGAATCGTAATCAAAACACAGCCTGGAATATTCCACATCAAGAGGTTATACTACCATCTATACAATCAAAGCTTGGAAAAGAGGTCCTAGAGAACCTCGAGCGCTATAACCTCAGAGCATTGAATGGGAGATTTAGCGGAGACAACCCACCAGCGTGCACATTTTACAACACAATAGTAAGTAAAATACTGGATTACACTTTTATGCCTTTATCCCTATTTCGTTATATTGTCTCATTTAAAATAGGGGAGAATGCTGATAGCGATCACTGTCCTCAGGAAACTATACTCAACCTCATGAAACCAAAACTTGAACAATCGCGGGTACCGAATGAGTTAATTTACACCATCAACTACAAAAGAATTAAGTACTCAGCGGTCATGGACGGAAACATAGAAGAAATAGCAAAACAACACTTCGAGGGGAGAACTGGAGCAAGCGAGGTAGAGAAATGGGAGAGTTTTACAACTACTATGGCAGGCTATACCACAACCCTGAAATTTCAACACACAAAGAAAGCTGGAAACTTGCTCCCTTTCACAACAGACCATAGAAAAAAAATAAAGGGCATAAAAAAGATATCGCACAAACAATGCGTCAACTTAGACATCTCCCAAATGACATGATAAGACATCATCATTTGCAAGAATTAAAAATATCCCTAAAAAAAACTAAAAGGGAAGAAAATAGAGCAATCGAGGACAACTTGTTGGCAAAATTAGATTCTGATATTAGGCAGAACGACGGGGCAAAATTTTGGAAAACAATTAACTTCTTCATGAATCCCAGGCATGAAGAAGTCTCTTCAAACATTAGCGAACAAAGATGGGTAGACTATCTTAATGGCCACTTCACACAACATAAAATCAACACTACGACGACAGCTATTGAGGACAACAAATCAACTCCTTTGTGCAACAACTGGTTCAACCCGTCAGCGCGAACTACGAGTGTAGGTGCGACAAAATTCCCAAAATTAATTATTTGCCAAATTAATAAAGGAAAGCGGGAGGGGGCACCAGGCCCGAATGGTATCTCACCTATCCTTTACAAACTGAACGGAAAGAAATGGGCTGAAGCCCTTGAACAACTGTTTTTGGAAATTAAAAATCTAAACGTTTTGCCGGTCTCTTGGAAGGGATCCATCATTTCCCCAATATTTAAGGCAGGGGACAAAACTCTACCAAGCAATTACAGACTGGTTGCCCTCATGGATAACGGGAATCCTTTTGGAGGAATTGCAGACGTGAGCTACAGAACAATCCCTAATTCCTGCTAACCAGACAGGTTTTGCAAAATCTGTTGGGACATCAACAAACATCTTGGCTATGGGTCTGTTAATTGACAAGGCAAAAACAACAAAAATGCCACTCCACTTGTGCTTTATAGATTATAAGGCAGCTTTCGATCACATTAATCGGAATCTTCAATGGGCAAAACTAAAGAGATGGGGGATACCAAAGCCTTTATTAGACTTGTTGATTAATCTACATAGTGACACATGGGTACAGGTGAAGTTGGGTGATGGCTCCCATCTGTCAAGACGCATCCCAACAAATAACGGTTTAAAACAAGGATGCGTCTTGGCACCAACACTCTTCAACTTGTTCTTAGGAGATCTTACCCCGGTGCACAACATTTGCAATTCTCACGCGCCAAAACTAGGAGGCCAATCGTTGTCCTCGTTACTTTATGCAGACGACTTGGTCTTAATCAGTCATACGGAAATAGGGATGCAAAACCTTATTGATGCAACAAAAAGATATTCTGATGAGAACCAATTGTCAATAAATTTGGAAAAGTCCAAAACAATGTCAATCAATAAAAAAAGAAAGTCATCGTACAGCTGGTTCTGGAATGATAAACGCTTAGAGGATACAAAAATGTACAAGTATCTAGGGGTTAAAATTGATAGTGACGGCCAGTTCAATTTACAAAAAGAAAGTATCAGAGGAAAAGGCATTGCCATTGCAGTCTCGCTAAAAAAAAATGAAATGGAAAACTTACCAGCCCTTCTCTCCTCCCTTTGGTACAAGTTATTCGCTCCAAACTCTTGCCTACCATTACTTATGGTAGCGAGGTTCAAAGAGGAAGAGATGCGGGAATTTTGGATAAAACCGGGACAGCAGTATATAGGATTATGTTCGGCCTACCCAAATACACCTCTCCGGCTCAACTGAGGCTAGAGTTTGGTGGCCAAAAACAAGTACTTGCAAGACGGGGGCATATATAATCACGTGGGACAAAATCAGGAAGGGAAAACAAGGGTCCCTAAACAGCCTTCTATGGTGCGAACTACAGCGGAACCCAGCATCGCAAGCCGCCAACTATTTGTCCAAAAGCCTGGTGAATCTAGGCTTAAAGGAACAGTGGAATACTTCCACTAACCATACTATAGTCAAAAGACTGGTAAAGAAAACAACAAAATACCTTTCATGGATAGAAGACACGGAGTCAGTTGCCAGGAGGTCACACTGGTGGTTTGTTTTAAACTCTTACTCAAAGCAAGGCCATCAGAGCTATCTTAATCTGGGCTACTCAAGATTTATAAAACTGAAGTTTCTTAAGTTTAGAATGGGCCTGATACCTTGCAAATCTCATCTTCCACACTGGCAGAAGGATAAAGGGGGTTCCTCATGTCGCTTATGCGGTAAGGCAACTGAGGACATGCCACACCTTTTGTGCTCTTGTGACAAATTGCTTGATGAAAGAAAACGCTGGTTGAAATTTCTGTTTAATCAACGAGGAATACGCACGCGAAGGAATGCCGTGCTTGCCTGCTTCTCCCCCGACGACTTGCAGTTAAACTGCAATTTGGTGAAGTTTATGAAGGAGGTAGAGAAAAGGATGCAGGAACTTGACCTTTAACTTAGCCCGTAGCTACTTGTTTAGCATGAACTATACCCAATACACTGTTATTATTTTTTATTTATTACAGTGATGAAAATTGGCTATTGGAGTTTTTAACTTGTAGGATCTTTTCGTTTTATAAAAAAAAAAAAAAAAAAAGGGTGGGGGATTTTATTATTTTAGATTGACAATTGAGTGTATGTTGGAAATTGTACAGTATGCACATGTTTCCTTTTTTGCCCTTTTTTAAATGAGAAAATTGCATTGGTTTTTATTAACTCTGCAAATCAAATTTACTTACTTACTTACTTACAGAACATACTATACAGCTAGCTTAAGGCTAGCCATTCTTGTACCAAGAGTGCAATTGCTACTTACTCACACAAGTACCACTAATGACAAACCACAGGCATTTAAACACACATTTAACCCACAGATCAACACTTAAGACAGAAACAAAAGCCACTCTCCTTGCAGAACACTAATCATTCAGTCAGTACCCAAGTCATCTTGCACTGAGCCAGGCCTTAGCACATGGACTGCTTCAAACACCTATCCACTATTCATGCCGTCCTCTGACCATCTACCCACTTATCTTTCGCACCTTCAATTCCCCAGTCAGTACCCATATACTTCCAGCAAACACCCTGTCACTCCCCTTGCACTCCTCCAGTGACCCATTCAGCACCATGTACTAATCCATTCACTGCGCCAAAACCCCACCACTTATAAATTCTCCCAGGCACTCTCCTTGCAGTACTCTAATCAGTCAGTCAGTACCGAAGTACTCATGCACTGAGCCAGGCCTTAGCACATGGACTTCTTCAAATGCCTATCCACTATGCATGCAGTCCTCTAAACACCTACACACTTGTCTTTCACACCTTCAATTCCCCAGTCAGTATACACACATTTCCAGCAAACAAACTGTCACTCCCCTTGCACTCCTCTAGTGACCCATTCAGCACCATGTACTACTCCATTCACTGCACCAAAACCCAACACTTATAAATTTCCCTAGGCACTCTCCTTGCAGTATTCCAATCATTCAGTCAGTCCACAAGTCCTCATGCACTGGGCCAGGCCTTAGAAGATTGACTGCTTCAAACGGCTATCCACTATGTATGCAGTCCTCTAACCACCTACACACCGGTCATTCGTACCTTCAATTCCCCAGTCAGTATCCATACACTTACAGCAAGCACCCTGTCTCTCCCCTTGCACTCCTCTAGTGACTCATTCAGCACCATGTACTAATCCATTCACTGCGCGAAAAGCCAAACATTAATAAATTCTCCCAGGCACTATCCTTGCAGTACTCTAGTCATTCCGTCAGTGCCAAGTACTCATGCACTGAGCCAGGCCTTTGCACATGGACTGCTTCAAATACCTGTCCACTATGCATGCAGTCCTCTAACTACCTACACACTTGTTTTTAAAAACCTTCAATTCCCCAGTCAGTATACATCCACTCCAGCAAACACCCTGTCACTCCCCTTGCACTCCTCCAGTGAGCCATTCAGCACCATGTACTAATCAATTCACTGCGCCAAAAGCCAAAAATTTACAAATTCACCCTGGCACTCTCCTTGCAGTACTCTAATCATTCAGTTAGTACCCAAGTACTCATGCAGTGACCCAGGCCTTAGCACATGGACTGCTTCAAATACCTATCCACTATGCATGCAGTCCTCTAACCACCTACACACTTGTCTTTTATGTCTTCAATTCCCCAGTCAGTATCCATACACTTCCAGCAAACAAGTTGTCACTCCCCTTGTACTCCTCTAGTGTCCCATTCAGCACCATCTACTAATCCATTCACTGCGCCAAAATTCCACCACTTATAAATTCACCCAGGCACTCTCCTTGCACTACTCTAATCATTCAGTCAGTACCGAAATACTCATGCACTGAACCAGGCCTTAGCACATGGACTTCTTCAAATGCCTATCCACTATGCATGCAGTCTTCTAACCACCTACACACTTGTCTTTCACACCTTCAATTCCCCAGTCAGTACACATACATTTCAAGCAAACACACTGTCACTCCCCTTGCACTCCTCTAGTGACCTACTAGGCACCATGTACTACTCCACTCACTGCATCAAAACCCAAACACTTATAAATTCACCCAGGCACTCTCCTTGCAGTATTCTAATCATTCAGTCAGTCCACAAGTCCTCATGCATTGAGCCAGGCCTTAGCACATGGACTGCTTCAAACGCCTATCCACTATGCATGCAGTCCTTTAACCAGCTACACACTTGTCTTTCACACCTTCAATTCCCTAGTCAGTATCTATACACTTCCAGCAAACACCCTGTTACTCCCCTTGGACTCCTCTAGTGACCCATTCAGCACCATGTACTAATCCATTCACTGCGCGAAAACCCAAACACTTATAAATTCACCCAGGCACTCTCCTTGCAATACTCTAATCATTCAGTCAGAACCCGAGTACTCATCCAGTGACCCAGGACTAAGCACATGGACTGCTTCAAACCCCCATCCACTGTGCATGCAGTCCTCTAACCACCTACACACTTGTTGTTCACACATTCAATTCCCCAGTTAGTATCCACATATTTCCAGCAAACACCCTGTCACTCTCCTTGCACTCCTCTAGTGACCCATTTAGCACCATATACTAATCCATTCACTGTGCCAAAACCCAACCACTTATAAATTCACCCAGGCACTCTCCTTGTAGTACTCATACCATTTAGCCAGTACCCAAGTTCTCATGCACTGAGGGGACATTGAACAGAACATATTTTTTGTGTGTACTATAATCTTTTTCTGATTCACTGATGACATCACTAATGACATCTCAAATGACATCACTGATGACATCATCCATGTGACAATCAGATACACCTCATCATACACTAGTATAACCTTTCATCACTCACTGTAATATACAGAGTACCATATTTGAATCCATTGACACACCAATACAAGTTTCTAAAAACCCACTCAGTGATTTCTAGATCTACACACACATCTTATCACTTACCTATAGATTCACTCATACATGCTGTCAATGATCAATAGAACACTATCAAATATACTTATGCACCTATATCGACATTGCATACCAGCACACATCCTATTCACTTATGCATTCATACTACTCACTTATGCAAACAATGGATCATACTTATATTTAGTCAGCTACACACTTATACAATCACCACTTCATTTATTCATATAGATAGTAACTCATACTTAGTGTGTTATAAAATCACTATTACAAGTACACAGTTATCCATGCAGTCACTCATACAATCACTAACACTAAGTCTATTGTATACTTATTTATATACAACAACTGTCACATACGCATATACTGCCTTTTATTTTTCTAGTTTGTTGGACATGTACCATTGAGACAAATATTTGCTCATCACCACACATAAAGATATTCACTCACCCAAACAACTGTTATAACATGTAGTCTTAACCTCATATACCTACTGAATCAACTATTCACACATCTTTGGGCAGTCACACATCCCCCACCGAACCACACACACACATTCACTCTCCCATCAGTGATGTCATCAGTGATGTCATTTGAGATGTCATCAGTGATGTCATCAGTGATGTCACTGACCATGTCATGAGTGATGTAATATATGACGTCATCAGCAGTGCATTGCGGGGGCGTGAGTTATAGTTAGCTGAACTAACTAGGTTTTTGTACGAGGGAAATGTCCAGCTAACTATAACACCCCTGAAACCTATTGTTTTTTCAGTGAATTTCTAAGGTTTTTTAAATGCCAATTCCTAACTATAATGTGCATGAAACCTATGGTTTTTTCATTGAATTGCAAAGGTTTTTTAAATGCTAATTACTATCTATAACTTATCTCTGAAGATATCATGTTTAAGGATTTTGATTGGATTTGTATATTTTTCATATTCAGTGTGTCAATTTCATTAATAAAATTTTTTTTTAAATACTTTTTTATCACCATTTTTTAAACTTATTTTTTCAATTAATTCTTTTAATATTATCTGAACTTAATGGGTTTTTCAAACATATTTTTTTATGTTTTTCAAAATTTTTTTTTAACTATATGTGCAAAACTTTATTTTATATATTTTTTCAATGTTTTTGGATCTGCGCACCCTAAGCGCACCGTTCCCGATCCCTACGCGATAGCATCCACGCATGGTATGTGTTGGGTACGTGTTTAGTGCGCGATCACAATGCGACTGGTACATGACTCCCAGCCTATACGCGACACGTTCGATGTACGTAATGCGACGTTTATGCGCTTCCGCGATGCGTCATCTGCGTCTATGACGCGGTAGGTGCGCGGATCCCGCGAAATATTTAACATTTATAAAAACATATATATATATGTATTTCATGTGAATATTAATTGAAGACAAACTCTAAACTAGTCTTAAAACTAATATTTTTACATCTAATCCTATAATTTTTTTAAATTCAATTTCGCGGATGCTCGCTGGGTGCGTGCTGCGTAAGCGCACGGTGCGCGGGTCCCATGTGACCTGCAAAAAAAGAGATTTGATTGGTTCATTACACTTCCTCTTCTAACTATTGAAAGACCCCATCCATTTCAATCATTCTTCTTTGACCTTCTTTAGAGAACCATCTCTTTGGAGAGAAGAAGATTTTTTAGACTAAGTTTACACTTAGCTCTAACTTTTTTCAACCAAAAATGGCTTCAGGGCAGCAGGCATCACCTGCATCTCCTCATATTTCTGAGGATGACTTTTTGGAGGAGGCACCACCCAAAGAACGTTTTTCTTCAGTGGTGTGGAAATGTTTTACTTTTCCCGAGGGGCAGAATAAGACCAATGCCACCTTGGTTACGTGCAAGATTTGCAAAAGAGTCCTGTCGCGAGGGGATCCTAACAAGAAATACTCGTGCGGCACGGCAAGTATGATGAAGCACATGAGGACCCTTCATCCGAACAATCTTGCACGAGAAGAGTGCCGACGGATAAGAAACCCTCCTGCGCCTTCCACCTCATCGCAGCCGAGCACATCAAGAGTGCATCCTTCAGCCCAAACCTTGGACATCCATCCTCAATTTCAATTTTTAAAAGTGCTATGCACTAAGTGCAATGCGACTTTGTGCTATGGTGAGCAGTCGATCGATCTGATCTGCCGCCGGCAAGAAAGTCACATTTGCTATTTTTTTTTTTGTTTTTTTTTTATTGTTCCCTGAAATTTATTGTTTGGTTTCTCCTGTTTTATTTTTGGGTTTTTTTTGCAGAAAAAACAAAAAAATTAAAAAAATTGCTCAGAAAACCCCCAAAAAATTATAAAAGAAGAAAGAAGAAAAAAATAAGTTCTTGTAAGAACTAACTTTCCTGGTTTAAAAAAAGAGCTACATTTCTTTGTTAGTGTGTGAAAGTTTAGATGAATGTATGTGTAGTACGTAATTGACGGAATGAATGCATTAGTAGCGTATGGTGAATGTATAAGTGCAGAACTATGAGGAAGTGCTGCAGCATCACACAGTAACCTCTTTAACTGCAGTGTGCTGTAGTACTTCCGAAGCACAGGGATGCAACATATGTACATAAATATGTTGCAAATCTATGCTTCTGTCTGCACGGCTGCTTAAACTGCAGCCATGTGGTGACACAGGCACCCTTGCACCATAGTGCAAGGATATCTGTGTCATGTGCTGTTTGTTTTTCTACAGGAAGACACACCTTCCTGCACAAAAACAATGCGAAAATGCATTTTTCTCCTTCAATGTATGCTGAACATTTCAGCAAGCATTGAAGATAAAAAAATGTGGGGAAATTAAAACAATTCTCCTTGTTGTGCTTTCCTACACCAATTTTAGAATGGTGCACCATTCACACACATATCGAGATTTATGATTTCTGATAAATCTAGACATGTGTCTTGTTTTATGAGTATTAAGTGCAATCATGCACGACAACACTTATAGAACACCCTTTCAACACAAAGTGGTCTGCATGATGAGGTTGTATTTACATGGAGTATAAAAAGTGCACAGAGTGCCTTTTCCTCTCTTTGTAAATATGAAAGAGTATCTTACACAATAACTATGTTACAAAAAGTGACATATTTCCGTTTTTAAAATTCCTTGCGAATGATAAAAGGTAAGCACAGAGTTTTGTCTGCAAAGATGTTCAAAGAAGAATGATTGAAATAATTGCGGTCTTTCAATAGCTAAAATAGAAAATATTATGAACCCCTCAAATATCTTTTTTTGCAGGTCATATGATATCTGATTATGGTCAGATTTCAAAATTACATAGGTATAAACAGAGTGTTTTTAGAAACATGTTTCAACTTTGTAGCTTCTTGAAGCCTCCTCATTCTGCATATTGAGACTTCACATTTTCATTCCAATCAAAATTCATAACAATTGCTTATTTTAAAATGTTGATCTGTGAAAGAAAAGGAAAAAAAAATTATAACATTTAATAATACATTTTTTACAACACAGCATAATTTCCACAAAGTAATTTTTTTGCCTTTTTTGCTGTTCTTGGAATATATTAAATTTCACTAAAAATAGTGATTTCAATCGTACTCATCACTTAACAGCGGGCAAAAAAAAAACAATCTCAAAGATTGTTAAAAATCAACAACATGCTATTCTCAAAAATAACAAGATACAAATCACAGATATATAAAATGCATACAGCTAACAAAATTTTATAAGTTTTACTTACAGAAACTGTAAATGTTGTCGCTTTAAAATATTCACCAAATCTAAGGATGAATTTTTGGAGGATGCACCACGCCCACAACCTTTTCCTTCAGTGGGGTGGAAATGTTCTACTTTTCTCGAGGGGCAAACAAAGACCAATGCCACCTTCGTCACGCGCAAGATTTGCAAAAGAGTTCTGTTACGAGGGGATCCTAACAAAAAATACTCGTGCGGCACAGCAGGTATGATGAAACACCTAAGGACCCTTCATCCAAACAATCTTGCACGAAAAGAGTGCAAACAGATGAGAAACACTCCTGTTCTGTATCTGTAAAAAAGAATCATAAATGAATGTATATTAATAACTTTCAAATTTATACTATTCCATTACTGTACAAACATATTTTATATAAAAACTGACTAAGAAACTATAGCCCTGAACCACAAGTGTGACGATGGTTAAAACACTACATGCATAGTGCATACTACTTTGAAGCAGTTCATGCCCTAAAGCCTACCTCACTAAAAGACTACATGCTAACTGACTAAATGATTACAGTACTATAAGGAGACACACTGGGTGAGTGACAGGGTGTTTGCTAGAAGTGTATGAATACTAACTAGGGAATTGAAGGTGTGAAAGACAACTGTGTAGGTGATTAAAGGACTGCATCCATACTGCATAGGCATTTAAAGCAGACCATGTGCTAAGGCCTGGCTCACTGCATGACTACTTGGGTACTGACTGAATGATTAGAGTACAGCAAGGAGAGTTCCTTGGTGTATTTATAAGTGGTAGGCTTTTCGCACAGGGAATGGATTAGTACTTGGTACTGAATGGGTCACTAGAGGAGTGCAAAGGGAGTGACAGGATGTTTGATGGACTGTATGTATACTGACTAGGGAATTGAAAGTGTGAAAGACAAGTGTCTAGTTGGTTAGAAGACTGCATACATAGTGGATAGGGGTTTGAAGCAGTCCATGTGCTAAGGCCTGGCTCACTGCATGAATACTTAGGCACTGACTGAATGATTAGAGTACTCCAAAGATAGTATCTTGGTGAATTTATAAGTGTTTGGGTTTTGGCACAGTGCATGGATTAGTACATGATGCTGAATGGGTCACTAGAGGACTGCAAAGGGAGTTACAGGGTGTTTCCTGGAAGTGTATGGATACTGACTAGCGAATTGAAAATGTGAAAGACAAGTGTATAGTATGTTAGAGGACTGCATGCATACTGCATAGACAATCTGTGTGGTAATGTATGGTTCACAACATGAGTACTTGGAAACTGGCTAAATCATCAGACTACTGCTAGGTTAGTGCCTGGGTAAAACTTTTAAATTTTCAGTTCTGGCACAGTGAAGAGAATAGTACATGGTACTGCACTTTAGTGTCAAACCTTGACTCATTTTATCAATGCATAAGCAAAGAATAGCTTCCAAAGCTACTAAAACTTGACAACATGACCGATTTTAAAACAGTTATCTGTCATCAAATACACTATGTTACCAAATGCTTCTCTCACAATCCTTACCCAAATGTACACAGACTCACAGTGTGATTTTAGACAAACAACACTATCCCTAGCAGTTTACCAAAACTCATTCACTAGTCTAGAAGAGGTAATGGTACTGCACACAATCTACATATTTAAGTACAGCACATTAGCGTCAAAGCATGACTCATTTAATCAACACATAAGCAAAGACTGGCTTCTAATGCTACTAAAACTTGACAACATGACAGGTTTTAAAAGAGATATCTGCTAAAAAATACACAATGTTACCAAATGCTTCTCTCACAGTGGTTCCGAAATGCACACAGACTCACAGTGTGATTCTAGACAACAACTACTATACCTAGGACTTTACCAAAAATCATTCACTACTGTGGAACTGATAAGGGAACTGCACACAATCTACATATTTCAGGACTGCGCTTTTCAGTCAAAGCCTGACTCATTTAATAAAAGCATAATCAAAAACTGGCTTCTAATTCTACTAAAACTTGACAACATGACAGGTTTAAAAAAAGTTATCTGTCAGAAAATACACAATGTTACCAAATGCTTCTCTCACAGTGGTTCCCAAATACAGACTAACTCACAGTGTGATTCTAGACAAGCACCACTATCCCTTGGAGTTTACCAAAACTTATTTACTACAGTGCAAGTGGTAAGTTAACTGCACACAATCTACATATTTCAGGACTGCACTTTTGTGTCAGAACCTGACTCATTTAATCAAAGCATAAGCAAAAACTGCCATCTAATGCTACTAAAACGTGACAAGACAGATTTTAAAACAGTTATCTGTCAGCAAATACACGATATTACCACATACTTCTCTCACAGTGGTTCCCAAATGCACACAGACTCACAGTGTGATTCTAGACAAGCAACACTATCCTTAGCAGCTTACCAAAACTCATTCACTACTGTGCAAGGGGTAAGGAGACTACACACAATCTACATATTAAAGTACAGCACATTAGTCTCAAAGCATGACTATTTTATCAATGCATAAGCAAAGACTGGTTTCTAATGCTACTAAAACTTCACAACATGACAGGTTTTAAAACAGTTATCTGTCAGCAAATACACGATGTTACCAAATGCTTCTCTCACAGTGGTTCCCAAATGCACACATACTCACTGTGTGATTCTAGACAAACAACACTATCCCTTGCACTATACCAAAACACATTTCTTCATCTAGAACAAGTACTACATTTTTGTATAGAAACATAACATAACTCATTTCACAAATTCATAAACAATGACTGGTTTCTAATTCTACCAAAATATAAAAACAACACAGTTATCTGTCTGCAAACACATGAAAAACACAAATGCTTATCACAGAATGGTTTCTGCATGCACACACACTGTCAATAAGATTGTAGAGAAAAAAAGTACTCCCTACACTTTAGCAGGAGAAATACATTAGTCTGATTAAAATCAAAATAGTCTACATACATCCCCTCACAATTAAATAACTCACCTTTCAAGTTGTTTTGTAGATTAAGAAGTATATCAGTCACTCACCATATTTTCTTTTACAGAATCTCTGCACTGTGCACCTCTCAGCAAAAACAAAGAATGGAAAAGTTTCCCTTTCAATTTCCACACATATACATGTAAACATCAAATCACAATCCTTCACACATAAACTCAAAAGAAAACACACATTTCTATTGGTTAAACATTTCAAAGCTTTCCAACTGAAATACATTTCAACCCTTCCCCCAATCTGCCTTCTACCTGTTACCATAGAAACAGGTCATGGAACACTGCACTGAGCACACAGGTCACAAGTTCAGCACACAATGTTGCTAAACAAGACAGGAAGTGTGCTTGACTTTTCAACATATCAGCTTATCATATATAATGTTCCTTACAATCTGTTTTTGTCAACCAATAAGAATCATACCTTTAAAAAACTGAAATATACACCCTACCTTTCAGTGTAGAAAGTAGTCATACAACCAATGATTTCTTGTCTTTTTTCAAAAAAAAATTCCGTGGATCCGCGCACCCAACGCGAGAGAATCCGTGCATCCAACGCGAGAGGATGCGGGCACAGTGTGCGCATTCCGCCGTAAAAAAAAAAAAAGGGGGCCCCAGGGGGTCCTTCTGGGACCTCTAGAGGGTCAGAGTATTTCCACTCTGTCCCCTTTATATGTTTTACACACTTATTCCCCTCGCATCTACCGAGGCAGAAAATGGCCGCCAACAGTTCCTGGTTTCGAATGTAGACAGACACTCGACAGCCAATTAGCATTCAGCGCGCGATCGGGAGGGTGAGCGCTTGGTTCGGGGAGGGTGCGCTTACGGTGCGGGTAGGGTCCGCGGATCCTCGCCGACCATAGATATTTATGTACTTTTAACTCTAATTTTCTCAGGAACTACTGCACGGATTCACACCATTTATGCAAAAGGCATGAGTCTGAACTGAGGACTACCTCTTTGCCAAATTTAGTGTCATTCCGTTCAGCGGTTCGGGCTGTAGCTGCGACAACAGATCCTATGGGAAATTGCATAGGGAAAACGTGTTTTGGGACCCCCCTTTTTTCTTGGCGCCCGCTTGATAAATCACCATGAAACTTTCAGGGTAGGAGCGGAGCTGGCCAAAAGTTTGGAAAATTTCGCGAGGATTCGTCAACTGGCGCCAGACTTATTGGGAATAGAATGTCGCGGATTTCCTATGGAACATTGGTCCTAACTATAACTGTCTACTGGCGACTGCCAGTAGATAATTATATATATATATATATATATATATATATATATTTAGTATACTATGTATACATGTGAAAATGTGTCGGTCCACCTGTTTACCTCAGTGGCCTGGAAAAAATGGGTGGAACTGATGTCAGTCCGCCGACGAGGTCCTCTTATGGCTCCTATGATGTCAAACGGTGTCGCGAACGGAGCCGTGCAATTATGACATCGCCGTTGACGTGGGAGAGCTAGGAAAGAATTTCCGCGGAATGCTGGCTCAGGGGATATTCACATAAGTGTTCAGGCTAGTCCTTTGGGAGCAACTGTTTATGTTGCCACTCCAGAAACTGAAACCAGTGATCTGAGGGCAGAGGCCCTGCAGATGGCACACGAGGTGGGGAGCCCAGTCGTGTGCACTGGTGGGGCAGCGAAGTGACAAGCACCACTACCGATATAAAAGGTAATGAGGGCACTGGATAACACAGGATCTTCTCTTTGTATCTGGCAGGAATGAATGACTGAATGAATGAATCTAAATTTTATAGAGCGTGAACTTAGCCCAGGGGCGTCAAGGCGCTGCAGAACAGAATCAAGGTAAGAGATATCCGACGGTATAGGAACCATGAGGAGAGAGGAACCACAAGGTATGAGAGGTAAGGGGGATTGGACATGGGGTGGTGGGTACTTTTCTAGGGTTTAGGGTAGTTCGATGGTGTTTGGGTATTGTAGGCGGCCGTGCTGGGGTAGTGTTTTAGGGTTTAGTGTAGTGCAGTGGTGTTTGTGTAGTGTAAGGGTCGTGCTGGTGGTAGTGTTTTAGAATTTAGGGTGGTGCAGTGGTGTTTGTGTAGTGTAGGGGGTTGTGCTTGGGGGAAATGTTGGGTTTAGGGTAGTGCAGTGGTATTTGTGTAGTGTGTGTGTTTTAGGGTTTAGGGCAGTGCAGTGGTGTTTGTGTAGTATAGGGTGTCGTGCTGGGATTAGTGTTTTAGGGTTTAGGGTAGAGCAGTGGTGTTTGGGTAGGGTAGGGGGTTGTGCTGGGGTAGTTTTTTAGGGTTTAGGGTAGTGCAGTGGTGTTTGTGTACCCTAGGGGTCATGCTGGGGGTTGTGTTTTAGGGCTTAGGGTAGTGCAGTGGTGTGTGGGTAGTGTAGGTGGTTGTGCCGAGGGTAGATTTATGTTTTAGGGGAGTGCAGTGGTGTTTAAGTAGAGTAGGGGGTCGTGCTGGGAGTAGATTTAGGGTTTAGGGTAATGCAGTAGTGTTTGGGTAGTATAGGGGGTCATGCTGGGGGTAGATTTAGAGTTTAGGGTAGTGCAGTGGTGTTTGGGTAGTGTAGAGAGTCATGCTCAGGGGAGTGTTTTAGGGTTAAGGGTAGTGCAGTGGTGTTTTGGTAGTGGGGGTGTCGTGCTGGGGATAGTATTTTAGGGTTTAGGGTAGTGTAGTGGTGTTTGGGTAGTGTAGGGGGTCATGCTGGGGGTAGTGGTTTAGGGTTTAGGGTAGTGCAGTGGTATTTGGATAGTGTAGGGGGTACTGCTGGGGGTAGTGTTTAAGGGTTTAGGGTAGTGCAGGGGTGTTTGGGTAGTAAAGGGGTAGTGCTGGGGGTAGTGTTTTAGGGTTTAGGGTAGTGCAGTGGTCTTTGGGTAGTGTAAGGGATCATGTGGGGGGTAGTGTTTTAGGGTTTAGGGTAGTGCAGTGGTGTTTGGGTAGTGTAGGGGGTCGTGCTGGGGGTAGTGTTTTAGGGTTTAGGATAGTACAGTGGTGTTTGGATAGTGTAGGGGGTCATGCTTCAGTAGTGTTTTAGGCTTTAGGGTAGTGCAGTGGTGTTTGGGTAGTGTAGGGGGCATGCTGCAGGTAGTGTTTTAGGGTTTAGGGTTGTGCAGTGGTGTTTGTGTAGTGAAGGGGGTCATGGTGGGGGTAGTGTTTAAGTGTTTAGGGTAGTGCAGTGGTGTTTGGGGAGTGTAGGGTGTCGTGCTGAGGGTAAAGTTTGGGTTTAGGGGAGTGTGATTGTGTTTGGGTAGTGTAGGGGGTCGTGCTGGGGGTAGATTTAGGGTTTAGGGTAGTGCAGTGGTGTTTGGGTAGTGTACAGGGTTGTGCTGGGTGTTGTGTATTAGGGTTTAGGGTAGTGCGGTAGTGTTTGGGTAGTGTACGGGGTCATGCTGGCGATAGAGTCTTAGGGTTTTGGGCAGGGCAGTGGTGTTTTGGTAGTGTAGGGGGTCGTGCTGTTGGTAGTGTTTTAGGGTTTAGGGATGTGCAGTGGTGTTAGGGTAGTGTAGGGGGTCATGATGGGTGTAGTGTATTAGGGTTTAGAGTAGTGCAGTGGTGTTTGGGTAGTATAGGGGGTCATGTTGGGGGTAGATTTAGGGTTTAGGGTAGTGCAGTGGTGTTTGGGTAGCATAGGGGTCGTGCTGGTGGTAGTGTTTTAGGGTTTAGGGTAGTGCAGTGTTGTTCAGGAAGTGTAGGGGGTCATGCTGATGGTAGTGTTTTAGGGTTTAGGGTAGTGCAGTGGTCTTTGGGT
The DNA here is from genome assembly GCF_964204655.1 of Triturus cristatus. Lineage (NCBI taxonomy): Eukaryota > Metazoa > Chordata > Amphibia > Caudata > Salamandridae > Triturus > Triturus cristatus. The sequence goes on along the minus strand of NC_140588.1, from coordinate 1,106,782,189 downwards.
ATTGTAGGGGGTCATGTGGGGGGTAGTGATTGGGGGTATAGGGTAGTGCAGTAGTCTTTGTGTAGTGTAGGGGGTCATGCTGGGGGTAGTGTTTTGGGGTTTAGGGTACTGCAGTGGTGTTTGGGTAGAGTAGGGGTAGTGCTGGGGGTAGTGTTTTAGGGTTTAGGGTAGTGCAGTGGTCTTTGGGTATTGTAGTGCAGTGGTGTTTGGGTAGTATAGGGGGTCATGTTGGGGGTAGATTTAGGGTTTAGGGTAGTGCAGTGGTGTTTGGGTAGCATAGGGGTCGTGCTGGTGGTAGTGTTTTAGGGTTTAGGGTAGTGCAGTGTTGTTCAGGAAGTGTAGGGGGTCATGCTGATGGTAGTGTTTTAGGGTTTAGGGTAGTGCAGTGGTCTTTGGGTATTGTAGGGGGTCATGTGGGGGGTAGTGATTGGGGGTATAGGGTAGTGCAGTAGTCTTTGTGTAGTGTAGGGGGTCATGCTGGGGGTAGTGTTTTGGGGTTTAGGGTACTGCAGTGGTGTTTGGGTAGAGTAGGGGTAGTGCTGGGGGTAGTGTTTTAGGGTTTAGGGTAGTGCAGTGGTCTTTGGATAGTGTAGGGGGTCATGCTTCAGTAGTGTTTTAGGCTTTAGGGTAGTGCAGTGGTGTTTGGGTAGTGTAGGGGGCATGCTGCGGGTAGTGTTTTAGGGTCTAGGGTTGAGCAGTGGTGTTTGTGTAGTGAAGGGGGTCATGGTGGGGGTAGTGTTTAAGTGTTTAGGGTAGTGCAGTGGTGTTTGGGGAGTGTAGGGTGTCGTGCTCAGGGTAAAGTTTGGGTTTAGGGGAGTGTGATTGTGTTTGGGTAGTGTAGGGGGTCGTGCTGGGGGTAGATTTAGGGTTTAGGGTACTGCAGTGGTGTTTGGGTAGTGTACAGGGTTGTGCTGGGTGTTGTGTATTAGGGTTTAGGGTAGTGCGGTAGTGTTTGGGTAGTGTACGGGTCGTGCTGGGGGTAGATTTAGGGTTTAGGGTACTGCAGTGGTGTTTGGGTAGTGTACAGGGTTGTGCTGGGTGTTGTGTATTAGGGTTTAGGGTAGTGCGGTAGTGTTTGGGTAGTGTACGGGTCGTGCTGGCGATAGTGTTTTAGGGGTTTGGGCAGGGCAGTGGTGTTTTTGTAGTGTAGGGGGTCGTGCTGTTGGTAGTGTTTTAGGGTTTAGGGATGTGCAGTGGTGTTAGGGTAGTGTAGGGGGTCATGATGGGTGTAGTGTATTAGGGTTTAGAGTAGTGCAGTGGTGTTTGGGTAGTATAGGGGGTCATGTTGGGGGTAGATTTAGGGTTTAGGGTAGTGCAGTGGTGTTTGGGTAGCATAGGGGTCGTGCTGGTGGTAGTGTTTTAGGGTTTAGGGTAGTGCAGTGTTGTTCAGGAAGTGTAGGGGGTCATGCTGATGGTAGTGTTTTAGGGTTTAGGGTAGTGCAGTGGTGTTTGGGTAGTGTAGGGAGTCATGCTGGAGGTAGATTTAGGGTTTAGGGTAGTGCAGTGGTGTTCGTTCAGTGTAGGGGGTCATATTTTAGGGTTTAGGGCAGTGCAGTGGTGTTCGGGCAGTGTAGGGGGTTGTGCTGCGGTTGGTGTTTTGGGGTTTAAGGCAGTGGTGTTCGGGCAGTGTAGGGGGTCATTTTGGGGTGGTGTTTCCGGGTTTAGGGCAGTGCAGTGGTGTTCGGACTGTGTAGGGGGTCATGCTGGGGGTGGTATTTTTTTCAGGCAGTGGAGGGGGTCATGCTGGGGGTGGTGTTTCAAGGTCCATAGCAGTGCAATGTGGTTCGGGCAGTGTAGGGTGTCATGCTGGGGGTGGTGTTTTAGGGATTAGGGCAGTGCAGTGGTGTTCAGGCAGTGTAGGGGGTCATGCAGGGGGTGGTGTTTAGGGTTTAGGGCAGTGCAGTGGTGTTCAGGCAGTGTAGGTGGTCGTGCAGGGGGTGGTGTTTGAGGGTTTAGCGCAGTGCAGTGGTGTTCAGGCAGTGTAGGGGGTCGTGATGGGGATGGTGTTTTAGGGTTTTGGACAGTGCAGTGGTATTCGGGCAGTGTAGGGTGTCGTAAAGGGGGGTGGAGTTTAAGGTTTAGGGCAGTGCAGTGGTGTTCAGGCAGTGTAGGGGGTCGTGCAGGGGTGCGGTATTTCAGGGTTTAGGCAAGTGCAGTGGGGTTTGGGCAGTGAAGGGGGTCGTGCAGGGCGGTGGTGTTTGAGACTTTAGGACAGTGCAGTGGTGTTCAGGAAGTGTAGGGTGTCCTGCTGGGGGTGGTGTTGTAGGGTTTAGGGCAGTGCAGTGGTGTTCGGGTAATGTAGGAGGTCGTGCTGGGGTGGTGTTTCAAGGTTAAGGTCAGTGCAGTGGTGTTCAGGCAGTGTAGGGGGTCTTGTTGTGGGTGGTGTTTTAGGGGTTAGGGCAGAGCAGTTGTGTTCTGGCAGTATAGGGGGTCGTGATGGGGATGGTGTTTTAGGGTTTTGGACAGTGCAGTGGTATTCGGGCAGTGTAGGGTGTCGTAAAGGGGGATGGAGTTTAAGGTTTAGGGCAGTGCAGGTGTGTTCAGGCAGTGTAGGGGGTCGTGCAGGGGTGCGGTATTTCAGGGTTTAGGCAAGTGCAGTGGGGTTTGGGCAGTGAAGGGGGTCGTGCAGGGCGGTGGTGTTTGAGACTTTAGGACAGTGCAGTGGTGTTCAGGAAGTGTAGGGTGTCCTGCTGGGGTGGTGTTGTAGGGTTTAGGACAGTGCAGTGGTGCTCGGGTCGTGTAGGGGATCATGGGGGGTAGTGTTTTATGGTTTAGGGCAGTTCAGTGGTGTTCGTGTTGGGTAGGGGGACGTGCCCGGGGTAGTGTTTTATGGTTTAGGGTAGTGTAATGGTGTTCGGGCATTGTAGGGGGTTGTGCTGGGAATGTTATTTTAGGGTTTAGGGCAGTGGAGTGATCTTTGGGTAGAGTAGGGGGTCGTGCTGGGGGTGGTGTTTTAAGGTTTAGTTCAGTGGTGTTTGGTCAGTGTATGGGTCATGCTGGGGGTGGTGTTTAAGGGTTTTAGGGCAGTGGTGTTCAGAAAGTGCAGGGGATTGTGCTGGGGGTGGTGTTTTAGGGTGTGGGAAGTGCAGAGGTGTTTGGGCAATGTAGGGGGTCGTGCTGGGGGTGGTGATTTAGGGTTTAGAGCAGTGCAGTGGTATTCGGGCAGTGTAGGGGGTCGTGCTGGGGGTGGTGTTTCAGGGTTTAGGGCAGTGCAGTGGTATTCGGGCAGTGTAGGGGGTCGTGCTGGGGGTGGTGTTTCAGGGTTTAGTGCAGTGGTGTTCATCCAGTGTAGGGGATCGTGCTGGGTGTGGTGTTTCAGGGTTTAGGGCAGTGCAGTGGTGTTCGGGCAGTGTAGAGGGTCATGCTGGGGGTAGTGTTATAGGGTTTAGGGCAGGGCAGTGGTGTTCGGGCAGTGTAAGGAGTTGTGCTGGGGGTGGTGGTTTGTTCGGGCAGTGTAGGGGGTCGTGCTGGGGGTGGTGTTTCAGGGTTTATGGCAGTGCAGTGATGTTCGGGCAGTGTAGGGGGTCATGCTGGGGTAGAGTTTTAGGGTTTAGGGCAGTGCAGTGGTGTTTGGGTAGTATAGGGGGTCGTGAGGGGGTGGTGTTTTAGGGTTTAAGATAGTGCAGTGTTGTTCGGGTAGTGTAGGGGGTCGTGCTGGAGGTGGTGTTTTATTCAGGCAGTGTAGGGGGTCGTGCTGGGGTGGTGTTTCAGGGTTAAGGGCAGTGGAGTAGTTTTCGGGCAATGTAGGGGGTCGTGCTGGATGTGGTGTTCCAGGGTTTAGTGCAGTGGTGTTCGGGTAATATATAGGGTTGTGCTGGGGTGGTGTTTCATGGTTTAGGGAAGTGCAGTGGTGTTCGGACAGTGTAGGGGGTCATGCTGGGGTGGTGTTTCAAGGTTTAGGGCGCTGCAGTGATTTTCAGGCAGTATAGGGGTTCATGCTGGGGGTGGTGTTTTATGAATTAGGGTAGTGCAGTGGTGTTCGGGCAATGTAGGGGTCGTGCTGGGGGTGGTGTTTTAGGGTTTAGGTCAATGCAGTGGGGTTCAGGCAGTGTAGGGGGTCGTGCTGGGGGTGGTGTTTTAGGGTTTAGGGCAGTGCGGTGGTGTTTGGGTAGTGTAGGGGATCATGCAGGGATATAGTGTTTAGGGTTTAGGGCAGTGCATTGGTATTCGGGCAGTGTAGGGGGTCGTGCAGGGATGTGGAGTTTTAGTGTTTAGGGCAGTGCCGTGGTGTTTGGATAGTATAGGGGGTTGTGTTGGGGGTGGTGTTTTAGGGTTTAGGGCAGTGCAGTGATGTTCGGCCAGGGTATGGGGTCGTGCTGGAGGTGGTGTTTCAGGGTTTAGGGCAGTGCAGTGGTGTCCTGGCAGTGTAGGGGGTCATGCTGGGAGTAGTGTTTCAGGGTTTAGGGCAGTGCAGTGGTGTTCCCACAGTGTAGGGGGTCGTGCTGGGGTGGTGTATCAGGGTTTAGGTCAGTGCAATGTTGTTCGGGCAGTGAGGGGGTCATGCTGGGGATAGAGTTTTAGGGTTTAGGGCAGTGCGCCTTTGTCCGTGCAGTGTAGGGGGACGTGCTGGGGTATTGTTTCAGGGTTTAGTGCAGTGCAGTGGTTTTCGGGCAGTGTAGGGGGTTGTTCTGCGGGTGGTGTTTTGTTTGGGCAGTGCAGGGGGTCATGCTGGGGGTGGTGTTTTAGGGTATAGGGCAGTGCAGTGGTGTTTGGGCAGTGTAGGTGGTCATGATGGGGGTGGTGTTACAGGATTTATTGCAGTGGTGTTCAGGCAGTGTAGGGGGTTGTGCTGGGGTGGTGTTTCAGGGTTTAGGGCAGTGCAGTGGTTTTCGGGCAGTGTAGGGGGTTGTGCTGGGGTAGTGTTTTAGGGTTTATGGCATTGCAGCGGTGTTCGGGCCGTGTAGGGAGTCGTGCTGGGGGTGGTGTTTCAGGATTTAGGGCAGCGCCACGGTGTTTGAGCAGTGTAGGGTGTTGTGTGGTGTGGTGGTGGTGTTTCAGGTTTTAGGGTAGTGCAGTGGTTTTCGGGCAGTATAGGGGACATGCTGGGGAGGGTGGTGTTTCAGGCTTAAGGGCAGTGCAGCGCAGTTCGGGCAGTGTAGTGGGTCGTGCTGAGCGTGTTGTTTCAGGGTTTATGGCATTGCACCGGTGTTCGGGCAGTGTAGGGAGTCATGCTGGGGGTGGTGTTTACAGGGTTTAGGGCAGTCCCACGGTGTTTGGGCAGTGTAGGGGATCGTGTTGGCGGTGGTGTCTCAGGGTTTAGGGCAGTGCAGCAGTTTTCGGGCAGTGTAGGGGGTCCTGCTGGAGGTGGTGTTTCAGGGTTTAGGGCAGAGCAGCTGTGTTCGGACAGTATGGGGGGTCATGCTGGGGGTAGTGTTTTCTGTGTTTACGGCAGAGCAGCGGTGTTCGGGCAGTGTAGGGGGGTCGTGCCGGGTTTAGTGTCTTAGCGTTTAGGGCAGAGCAGCATTGTTGTGGCAGTGTAGGGGGTTGTGCTGTGGTAGTGTTTAGGGTTTAGGACAGTGCAGCGGTGTTTGGGCAGTGAGGGGGTCGTGCAGGGGTAGTGTTTTAGGGTTTAGGGCATTTTAGCGTTGTTCCGGCAGTGTAGGGGTCGTGCTGGGGTAGTGTTTTAGGTTTTAAGGTAGTGTAGTGGTGTTCGGGTAGTGAAGGGGGTCGTTCTGAGTGTAGATTTAGGGTTTAGGGTTGTGCAGTGGTGTTTTGGTAGTGTAGGGGGTCCTGCTGGGCATAGTGGTTTAGGGTTTAGGGTAGTGAAATGGTGTTTGTGTAGTGTAGGGTGTACTGCTGGGGGTAGAGTTTCAGTGTTTAGGGTTGTGCAGTGGTGTTTGGGTATTGTAGGGGGTACTGCTGGATGTAGTGTTTTAGGGTTTAGGGTAGTGCAATGGTGTTTGGGAAGTGCAGGGGGTCGTGCTGGGGGTTGTGTTTTAGGGTTCAGGGCAGTGCAGTGATGTTTGTGTAGTGTATGGGTAGGGTTTTCGGGTTGTGGGTAGTGCAGAGGTGTTTGTGTAGAGTAGCAGGTCGTGCTGGGGGTAGTGTTTCAGGGTTTAGGGATGTGCAACGGTGTTTGTGTAGTGTAGCGGGTCATGATTTAGGGTTATTGCAGTGGTGTGTGGGTAGTGTAGGGCATCATGTGGGGGTAGTGTTTAAGGGTTTAGGGAAGTGCAGTGGTCTTTGGGTAGTGTAGGAGATCATGCTGGGGGTAGCGTTTTAGGGTTTAGGGTAGTGCAGTGGTCTTTCGGTAGTGTAGGGGGTCATGCTGGGGGTAGTGTTTTAGGGTTTAGGGTAGTGCAGTGGTTTTCGGGTAGTGTAGGGGTCATGCTTGGTGTAGTGTTTTAGGGTTTAGGGCACTGCAGTGGTGTTCGGACAGTGGGTCTTGCTGGGGGTGGTGTTTTATTCAGGCAGTGTATGGGGTCGTGCTGGGGTGGTGTTTCATTGTTTAGGGCAGTGCAGTGGTGTTTGGGCAATGTAGGGGGACGTGCTAGGGGTGGTGTTTCAGGGTTTAGTGCAGTGATGTTCGGGTAATGTATGGGGTCATGCTGGGGGTGGTGTTGCAGAGTTTAGGGCAGTGCAGTGGTGTTCTGGCAGTGTAGGGGGCCGTGCTGGGGTGATGTTTCAGGGTTTAGGGCAGTGCAGTGGTGTTCGGGAAGTATAGGGGGTCATGCTGGGGGTGGTGTTTTAGGGATTAGGGCAGTGCAGTGGTGTTTGGGCTATGTAGGGTTCATGCTGTGGGGGTGTTTTAGAGTTTAGGGCAATGCAGTGGTGTTCGGAAAGTGTAGGGGGTCGTGCTGGGGTTGGTGTTTTAGGGTTTAGGGCAGTGCAGTGGTGTTCGGGCAGTGTAGGCGATCATGCAGGGGGGTGGTGTTTAGGGTTTCGGGCAGTGCAGTGGTGTTCGAGCAGTGTAGGGGGTCGTGCAGGGGTGTGGAGTTTCAGGGTTTAGGGCAATGCAGTGGTGTTCGGGCAGTGTAGGGGGTCGTGCAGGGGGTGATGTTTGAGGGTTTATGGCGGTGCAGTGGTGTTTGGGCAGTGTAGGGGGTCATGCTGTGGGTAGTGTTTTAGGGTTTAGGCCAGTGCTGTGGTGTTCAGGTAGTGTAGGGGTCGTGCTGGGGTAGTGTTTTAGGGTTTAGGGCAGTGCAGTGGTGTTCGTGTAGTGTAGGGGGTCAAGCTGGGGGTAGTGTTTTAGGGTTTAGGGTAGTGCAGTGGTGTTCGGGCAGTGTAGGGGGTCGTGCTTTGGTAGTGTTTTAGGGTTTAGGGCAGTGCACAGGTGTTCGGCTAGTGTAGGGGGTCGTGCTGGGGGTGGTGTTTTAGGGTTTAGGGCAGTGCAGTGGTCTTCAGGCAGTGTAGGGGGTTGTGCTGGGGGTGGTGTTTAAAGGTTGAGTGCGGTGGTGTTCGGGCAGTGTATGGGTCATGCTGAGGGTGGTGTTTTAGGGTTTAGGACAGTGGTGTTCAGACAGGGTAAGGGGTCATGCTGGGGGTGGTGTTTTAGGGTTTAGTGAAGAAATCAAAACCTTCTCAGGGGCTTCACTGATACACCGGATCCTTTTAAACCCACAAAGAAGAGATTGGCACAGAAGCTGTAATTTAAAATACATCTTTTTTATTAACCTCCGAAGAGGGAGATTGCGTTACAACAGTAATCTCAAGTCACTGTAGGAGGCATTCTAAGGAGTACAGAGAACAGGGGCCTTATATATACCCACACAGGGGCTCAAAAGAAGGTGGTACAAGTACACATGAGAATAGTTACACACATAGATGTTCATACAGAAAAAGCACAGTCAACAAGTAGGAGGAGTAATAGGTTGCTGACATCAGTTAGATCAGCCTGACAGTTCTATACTAGGAACATGTGCATTCTACTAGCTAGGCCCTTCTAAGCATGTGCAAGGCTCTGGAAGAGGGAAACCGCAAATGGCCAGCACATAGCTAACTAAAATGGCTGCCAAGTACAAAATGGTTTTCAGCTCATGCTAACAGATACCTGTAATCTTTAACATTAGGGTAGTGCAATGATGTTCGGGCAGTGTAGGGGGTCATACTGGAGGTGGTGTTTCAGGGTTTACGGCAGAGCATTGGTTTTTGGGCAGTGTAGGGGGTCGTGCTAGGGGTGGTGTTTCAGGGTTTAGGGCAATGCACTGATGTTCGGGCTGTGTAGGGGGTTGTGCTGAGGGTAGTGTTTCAGGGTTTAGGGCAGTGCAGTGGTGTTCAGGCAGTGTAGGAGGTCATGGTGGGGCTGGTGTTTTGTTCGGGCAGTGTAACACTACACTATGGTGCCGATCACGATCCGGTAAAAAATGTCCCCGTACGACTCGTATCGGGTCTTTTTACCGTACGAATCGTACAAGTGCCGTACGAACTGGCAATCACGATTCGCATGGTAAAAAGTCCATACGAACCGCACTGGGAATATTTCCCCACACGTCCTCGGGTCGGAAAATGTGTCCGACACGTCCTCGTACGATTCACCGTACAAACGTGAAAGGTGAACTCCGACCGGGGAATCACGATCCATCCCGGGCGTCCGAATGTACAACCGTATGGTGAAAAGACCGTCCGCACCGAACTCCCATAACAACCATGGAGACGTCCAAACAGGTGCCCGGTACGTGCCGTACCCCCCCCAGCCCCCGTAGGTACGGGCCGACCCCCCCCAGCCCCCGTAGGTACGCGCCGACACCCCCCCAGCCCCCGTAGGTACGGGCCGACCCCCCCCCAGCCCCCGTAGGTACGCGCCGACCCCCCCCCAGCCCCCGTAGGTACGCGCCGACCCCCACCCAGCCCCCGTAGGTACGGGCCGACCCCCCCCAGCCCCCGTAGGTACGGGCCGACCCCCCCCCAGCCCCCGTAGGTACGGGCCGACCCCACCCCAGCCCCCGTAGGTACGCGCCGACCCCCCCCAGCCCCCCTAGGTACGCGCCGACCCCCCCCCCAGCCCCCGTAGGTACGGGCCGACCCCCCCCAGCCCCCGTAGGTACGCGCCGACCCCCCCAGCCCCCGTAGGTACGCGCCGACCCCCCCTGTGTGTACACCCGTGTACGGTGCGTACCCCCCGTGTACGCTCGAGTCGGACCCCCCGTGTACGCTCGAGTCGGACCCCCCGTGTACGCTCGAGTCGAACCCCCCCCCGTGTACGCTCGAGTCGGACCCCCCCGTGTACGCTCGAGTCGAACCCCCCCCGTGTACGCTCGAGTCGGACCCCCCTGTGTACGCTCGAGTCGAACCCCCCCCATGTACGCTCGAGTCGAACCCCCCCGTGTACGCTCGAGTCGTACCCCCACCCGTGTATGTACGGTGCGTACCCCCAGCGCGTAGCGCTGGGGGTACGCACCGTACATACACGGGTGGGGGTCCGACTCGAGCGTACACGGGGGGGTTCGACTCGAGCGTACACGGGGGGGTTCGACTCGAGCGTACACGGGGGGGTACGCACCGTACATACACGGGTGGGGGTCCGACTCGAGCGTACACGGGGGGGTTCGACTCGAGCGTACACGGGGGGGTTCGACTCGAGCGTACACGGGGGGGTACGCACCGTACATACACGGGTGGGGGTCCGACTCGAGCGTACACGGGGGGGTTCGACTCGAGCGTACACGGGGGGGTTCGACTCGAGCGTACACGGGGGGGTACGTACCGTACATACACAGGTGGGGGTCCGACTCGAGCGTACACGGGGGGGTTCGACTCGAGCGTACACGGGGGGGTTCGACTCGAGCGTACACGGGGGGGTTCGACTCGAGCGTACACGGGGGGGTCCGACTCGAGCGTACACGGGGGGTACGCACCGTACACGGGTGTACACACAGGGGGGGTCGGCGCGTACCTACGGGGGCTGGGGGGGGTCGGCGCGTACCTACGGGGGCTGGGGGGGGGTCGGCGCGTACCTACGGGGGCTGGGGGGGGGTCGGCACGTACCTACGGGGGCTGGGGGGGGTCGGCGCGTACCGGGCCACCTACTCTGGTCGATTCGCGCCGTACTTCGCTTTTGCGGCACTTTTTGGGTGCCGTGAAAATATTGCCGTCCGGACTGCTGTCGGTTCGAATCGTAATTCCTGGTTCGTGAAACGCTGCCTGAAAGCGTCCCGACGTCACGTCGCAGCATTCCCGGATCACATTCGTATGTATATTTTCGGCGGTCGGTGTTTTTTACGATTCGTACGGAAATGGTGTTTCCGTGCGAATCGTAATTCCATGTTTGTAAAGTTTTACAACCGGGTACGAGTCGGACGGGGAATTCGCTCCGACCGACGGTTCGTACGCGGTTTTTAACGGATCGTAATCGGCACCTTAGCGTTTTTGCACTCTGCTACTGTGTACTGTGCTACTGTGTACTGTGTTATTTTAAATAAAGCTACCCAAAGACTCGTACCAACGACTTTTTATTGTTTTTCAACTTCTATACGTTGCATCTGTTTACTTGTTATTTGTTCATATTGTCTCTCATCTACCCTTTATACATGATTGCATGAGAGCAAGGATACTGTGTGGGTGATTGGAAGAGTGCAAGGGTAGTGCGTGGTGATTTCATGAATGTTTGTGTAGTGGCGGAGTGATTGAATGAGTGCATAGGTACTGGCTGGGTGATTGGAGGAGTGCATGAATAGTGTCTGGGTTATTTCATGAGTGGATGAGTTGTGCCTGGGTGATTGGAGTAGCGGAAGGGTAGTGTGCAGTAATTTTATAAGTACTTGGGTAGTGGTGGAGTGATTGGATGAGTGCATGGCTACTGACTCAGTGATTAGAGGAGTGCATGGGTAGTGCATTGGTGATTTGAGTAGTGTATGACTAGTGTCTGTGTTATTGCATGAGTGGATGAGTTGTGCTTGGGTGATTGGAGGAGTGCATGGGTAGTACTTGTGTGTTTGCATGAGTTTATGGGTAATGCCTGGATGATTGCATGAGTGCACGGTTAGTGTCTTGGTTATTGCATAAGTGCATGGGTACTGCCTGGTTGTTTGGAGGAGTGTAAAGATAGTGTATGGTGATTTGATAAGTGCATGAGTAGTGACAGCGTGATTAGAGGAGTGCATGGCTACTGGCTGGGTAATTGAAGGAGTAAATGAGTACTGTGTGGTGATTAGAGGAGTGTATGGGTAGTTTACGGGTTATTGGAGCAGTGCATGGGTAGTGCCTGGGTTACTGCATGAGTGCATGAGTATTACCTGATTGATTGCAGGAGTACATGGCTAGTGCATGGGTATTGCTTGGCTGTTTTAGTCTCCATACGAACAATAGCCTGAAACGGGTATACAGAGTGAGTTAGAATGGACTCATATGTATTTAAATCCATCAGTTCTGGAGGAATAGCTACAAATTCTAGGTTATTATGTACAGCTCTAGCTGGCATTTTGTACGCTTCTAATTTACTGTAACAATAATTATAAATATGTTGATCGCTACCCAAATTCCTCATTGTTTTCCTTTTCACTTTTTAATTACACATCAATTCCTAGTTTGATTTCTATAGTCAGTACGTCAACAACAAATACAACCATAGTTTGGTTTTTCACATGAAAGTACCTTAAACTGTAGTTTCTTCTGCAAACTTCTCAGTAGTACTATCTTCCACCTCTTCTTCAACACCTACACTTATCAAACTCTCAATTTGTCTACACTCTTCTTCACTACTAAAGAAACAAAACTCTATATCATCACAAACTTTTTTTACATCCAATACTGACCCATGCAAAAGAGCTGTGTTTATTACACTTTAACATTGTGCAGGACTTTTTACATAGTATCTTACTAACTTCCGCATTGCAGATGTAATGCTAACATTCACAAATGATGAGAAGTACTTTGGCATGCTTTTCTAGAAAGATGAGCCAGAGAATGACCCTGCAAGCCAGTATTTCCCCTCACTTTACAAGGATCTTATCCTTGTAACATCTTAATCCTTTGTATAATCCTTTTTTGTGTGTACTCTCATAAGAAATTTCGTAAAATATCAATAGATTCCTGTTGTATACTACAGATACTACTACAATCCCACGTATACACTTGAGAACGTCTCTCTTGAACCTCTTCAGCTAGAACTTCTTCCACATTTCTAGAAACCATCTTTTCTTTTCCAATTGCACTACCATTCTTAACCTCATAACCATGACCACTGGTATCAACTGCGTGAACTAATGTATTGTTTTGAAAAAGGTTCTGAACCAGAGGTGTGCTTCCATTCACCCAAACAAATATTACAAAAGTTAGTTCTAATAATCAGTCTTTTCCTTTTACTTTTGTCCTTCATAGAATGCAATGGTTTATCCAATCTTCGCATTCTTTTCAAAATTAATATAAACAATCTTCTTTTCAAATCAAAAGCCTTTTCAACTATACTTTCAATCTGTTGTTTCTTCTTGAAAAATGCAGATCTTCTTTTATATTTCTTGCAATCTTTCAATACATTTTGTAGTACTCTACTTCTATACATTTGTTTCCTAATATCGTGATATTGTTCCATCCTTCTTTCAACATAGATTGTTTTCCCTGAACCTGATTTTCCATTTATTTGTCCTTTTTCATTTCATTCTTCTTCATTCTGCAACTATTGTTTCTATTTTCGGCATTTTCAAAATTCTTTCTGCTTCTTAAAAGTCTTTTCTACAAATTCTTTAGTTTTCTCACCAGAAGACTTTTTTCTTCAATGTTACATGTTGTACTTCATCTAATTTCTGTTTTTCTTTGTCCTTTAAATAGTACTGTTTTATTTGCAGTACCTTTTCTTTTCACATTGTCTTGCCATAGTAAATATTTCTTGAATAATAATGGAGAAAATCTAAAAAAAATTATAATTATATAAATATTCTTATCTATTACTAAAGAAACACCTTCCATTTAAAAGCTACAAACAAATGCATATATGCTTTTCGAAATATGGTGAGACTTCCATCTGAGACATATTATAGACTTTTTTTTATATTTGCCTAAATGAAAATGAAATGAACTGCAACAGAAGTGCAGTAAGAAGCAAGAAAACTGCAGTAAGAAACAACAGAGGTACAGAACAAGGGAATAGATATGTAGAAAGAGGCAACAGCAGTACACAAATAACCAATACATGTGTAGTAAACTGAAAAAAAGGATGGAGAAAGGGGCAAAAGGGGTACAGTACATAGAAAACGAAGTGCAGAAAGAGGCTAGTGATGTGCAAAAAGAGGCAAGAGAGGTACAAAAAGAGGCAAGAGGGGTGCAGAAATGTGCAAAAAGTAGCAGATAGAAGCAAGAACACTGCAAAAAGAACCAACAGATGTGTGAAAGAGGCATACATGGTGCAGAAACAAGCAAGAAAAGTGCAGAAAGAAGCAACAGAGGTACAAAAAGAGGCAAGAGTAGTATAGAAAGAGAGGAAAAAGGTGTAGAAAGAGTCAACAGAGTTGCACAAAGAAGGAATAGGGGTGCAGAAAGAGGCAAGAGGGGTGCAGAAAGAAGCAAGTGAGGTACAGAAAGAGGCAAGAGAAGTGCAGAAAGAAGAAAGAACAGTGTAGAAAGAACCAACAGAGGTGCAAGAAGTGGAAAGAAGTGGAAAGTGGAAGAAGTGGAAAGAAGGGTGCATATAAAGGTAGGAGGGGTGCACAACTCTCTTACTCTCTTACATGAGATATGTGTTGGTGAGGGGTGAGGGATTGGTCCCTTGTATTCAAGCATGAAACTGAAAGTAGATACATATCTCCCTCTGGTGTGCAAAGGTAGTACCTCTGTGAGTTAGAGTGTGAGGAGGTTGCAATCTGTAGGTTCTCTCTGGCTTAGAGTATGGGTACGCAGCTCCTTGGGGTATGAGAGTTTGGTCCCCCTGTGACTTAGAGTGTGGGTAAGCAGGACCCTTAGGTGTTAGAAGGTAGTTAATCTGTGACTTAGAGTGAGGATAGGCTGCTCCATTGGTGTGTGAGGGTAGTTCATCTGTTCCTTAAAGTGTAGGTAAGCAACACTTTCCGGTGTAAGAGGTCAGATTCTCATGACAGAGTATGTGTAAGCAGCTCCTGGGGGTGTACAAGGATGGTTCCTCTGTGATTTTGAGTGTGGGTAGGCAGCCTCCTGGGGTGTGGGAGGGCGTTCCTTTATCACTTAGAGTGTGGGTAGGCAGCCCCCTTGGCTGTGGGAGGGTGGTTTCCCAGTGACTTAAAGTATGGGTAGGGTGCTTCCTGAGCTGCAGGACGATGGGTCCCCTGTGACTCAAGGTGTGGGTAGGCAGCTCCTGGAGGTGTAAATGGGTGGTTCCTCTGTGACTTAAAATGTATGTAGACAATTCCTAGGGGTGTAAGAGAGTGACTGGGTGATTTTAATAGCCCATGGTTACTTTTTAAGAGATTGCAAGACTACTGAGGTAGTGAGTACAGGAGTTCAAAGGTAGTGCCTGGGTAATTCCTTCACAGTATGACTACTGGCTCAGTGATTACATAATTACTAGGGTAGTAGCTCTGTGATTGAAATAGTGCACTGTTAGTAGGTTGGTGATTATATAACTGCATGAATAGTAGCTTAATAATTGAAATAGTGTATGGGTAATACCTTGGTGATTGCATGAGTGCATAGGTAGTGCCTAGATGATTGCATAAGTGCAGCAGTAATTCCTGACTGCTTACAACAGTACATATGTACTGCCTGCATCATTGGAAGACTGCATGGAAAGTATTTGGGTGTTTTTCTTCCTGTATGAGTGTTGGGCCTAGACAAATCTAAAGCAGCGGACTATTACACGATTCAACCATAAGTTTCTCCTTATTGTTAAAAGCGTGCACACATGCGTCTCTACCTTCTTTTCAAATCGTCATTAATTATATTACAAATATGTATACAATATTACTGGAATATAGAGAAAACTAGAAACTGACAGATGTAATAGCTCTGCTTCAGTGATTGCATAACTGCATGAGTAGTGCTTAGGAGATTCTATTAGTGCAAGGGTACTCACTGGCTAACTTTACAAACAGATGGACAGTCACTAATTAATTGCATGAGTGCATACATAAACATTAAGTGCATGGATAAATCTAAAAATAGCACCTATAGGCACAGAGAAGTCATGGAGTAGTGCCTCAGTGAATGAATGAGTGCAACAGTAGGGCCTGGGTGATTCTATGACTGCAACGGTAGAGTGTAGGCTATTACATGACTGCAAAGGTACAACCTGCATGACTGCATGACTGTAGGGGTACTACAAAACTACTGCCTTGCTAATAGCATGATTGCACACAAACATTAAATGCATGGATACATCTAAGAATAGCACCTAAAGGCATAGATGAGTCATGGTGTAGAACCTACATCAATAGATGATTGCAACAGTAGGACCTGGATGATTCTATGACTGCAAGGGTAGAGTGGCTACATACGTACAGCCTTCATCACTGCATGACTGTAGGGGTTGTATATAACTAGTGCCTGGGTAATTTTATATTTGCAGGAGTTAGATCTAGAGGATTACTGGGATACATAAAAAGTGAGTAGGAGATTTTAAAAGTGCATTAGTACTGACTGGGTGATTAAGGGACTACTGAGATTCAAACTGGGTGGATAAAAGAGATCAAAAGTAGTGCCTGGGTGACTTCATAACAGATTGACTAAAGGCTGAGTGTTTATATGAGTACAAGGGTAGTACCTCTGTGATTAAAGGAGTGCAACAGTAGTGCCTGGGTTATTATACAAGTGCATGAGTAGCAGCTACATGATTGGGAGAGTTCATGTGTAATACCTCGCTGATTGCATTACTGCTTAGATAGTACCTCGCTGATTGCATCAGTGCAGCACTAATGCCTCCGGGATTACAACACTGCACATGTAGGGCCTGCATCATTGGAAGACTGCATGACGAGTACCTGGGTGTTTTTATAACTGTTTGAGTCTTAGACCTAACCAAATATAAAGCAGCAGACTAATACATGACTCAACTATATGTCTCTCCTTATTGTTCCAAGCACCCATACATATCACTCTACCTTTCAAATCATCATCATATCTAAAAGAAACATGTAAAGAGTACTTCTGGAATATATTGAAACTTAGAAACTAAGACATATAATAGATCTGTTTGAGTAATTGCATTACTCCATGGGTAGAGTTTGGGTGATTATATGAGTAGACACTGGGTAATTGTTGAACAAGATGAAAAGTGACTATCTAATTGCATGATTGTAGATATAGACGTTGAGAGCACAGATAAAAGTATAAATAACAACTAAAGACATAGATGAGTCATTTTAAACTGTAAGGGTGGGCGCAGTGCTCCGCTTCGCCTGCGGAGTGTGCGGAGTGCTGCGTACTTCGCGCTTCGCAAAGTAGGCATAGCAGGGGCAGACTACGCACACGCCACAGCGAAGTAGAGTTGCCCGCCACCCGCCTCCCTCCCGCCCTCATTTTAAAATTAATTAGAACCTTACAAATAAAGAAAATAACTTACCTGAGCTACCGCGTCCCGGGGCTCCATCTTCCTGCTTCCTGGCTAGCTTCTTCCTCGCAAACATAGGTAGAGACGGGATCATTAGAGTACTGCCAGGAGAGTGTATAGTGAATTTATTAGTGCGGAGTGATTGGATAAGTACATATGTTGGCGGAGCCTAACTCCCGAGAATGAGCTTGGTTCTAATTGGCTGACCTCCATGTGCCAAAAATGGAAATTTGGGCTTTGCATGGCCCTGTATTGCTACAGCTGCTATACTCCACTGAATGTGCAATAAACATTCATATCCACACAGATATGTAATTTGCACGATCTTTCATGTGTGGAAGTATGGATGAATGTAGGGTCAATGATTCCCCCTGCCTTCCATGTTGGCCATGTTTTGGGACTTGGGTCACAGGGTGACACATTGGCGCTTATGGCCCTCGTGGTGGCAGCACTACAACTGGGACACCCGCATCAGTTGATTCCTCATACAGCCCAGGACGGAACCACGCCCAGAGCTCCAGAATCATTGTTTACAACCTCACGCAGGACTTTTATACGCCAGGCCATCCCACTCTGCTTACGCATACAGGGCAGGACAACAACGCTGCATGGTGCAGATTTTCATTTTAGAGATCTGCTACTCGCAGGTCTAGTTGTCAGTACACCACAGCCACTCCCTGACAGCTGCTTTACACCCACACCACACCCATCAAGCACAGACATCACTGGACATGTAACCCTGTCAATAAAAAGAACCGGGCACACGTGCTCCACGCCATTTCCATTTCAGACTTGGTGGCACCGGATGCACTGCTGCCGGCACAGGCACACCACCACGGGACAGTGACTTTCAGTGCACTGAGGTAGGGGCACTGTAAGTGCTGAGTGGTTGTGCAGCCTGCGATGATGCCCCGTCCCAGTGGTCCGGACAGGTCAGTTTTTGTGTGCCCTGCTGGCCTCACTGGTCACAGAGTTAGTGGCACCGCAAGGGCTGAGCGGGTGTGCAATATGCGATGATGGCAGGTGCACTGGTATGTCCTATGCCATGATAAAATCAAGACGCAGCACCAAATGTGAGACCTGGTGGCCTGTGGAGTGGAACTGCATCATATAGAGGGTGCCCTGTCCGCAGGCCCCGGGATTGGGGCTTGCACCAGCACGTGGGGGCTGTCTTTTCTACACGCAGGTGGCGGAAGGTGAGCAGTTAGGCCTGGGTACGCAGGGGTGGGCAGACACCTCTGGGCAGTGGGAGTGGATGGTGTACAGAAGCCTGGGTGCGCAGGGCCTGCAAGTCACCTCTGGGCAGTGGGAGTGGATTGGGTGCAACAGCCTGGGTGCGCGGGGTGGGCAGTCACCTCTGGGCATTGGGGGTGGATGGTGTGCAGCATCCTGGGTGCACACAGACACCTCTGGGTGGCAGGAGTGGATCGGGTGCAGCAGCCTGAGTGCACAGGGCCGGGCAGACACCTCTGAGCGGCGGGAGTGGATGGGGTGCAGCAACCTGGGTGCGCAGGGGCGGGACATCGATGAAGGCTTGTGTAGTTCTATGTACTCTGCCATTATTAATTCTATACTATGTTTCCGATGAGTGAGCTTGAAGTCTGCAGTATGTCCTGGCACGTGGTTGAAGACACACCAGTGGTGGAAAAGTGAGCTGTGAGGGTTTTGTCCACAATGTCGGAATTCACTCTCCCTCTCCATCTCTTCCTTTCTCTCTCTCACACTCTTTCTCTCTCTCTTCCTCTCATTCTCGCTGTCTTTCTTTCTGTCTTCCTCTCTCACTCTTTCTTTCTCTCTCTCTTCCTCTCTCTCACTCTTTCTCTCTCCCTCTCTCCTTTGTGGGCGCATGACGCACAATCGTATCTTGCTTTTTGTATTGCAGGCTGTGATTCACAGATTGTAGACCCCACCCCCCAGAACAGGCCTCCCGCCACGTGGCGATGTCTTGAGTTCCACAGAGTTAGTGCCACAAGAGCTGAGCGGGTGTGCAGATTGTGATAATGGGTGGCCTTCATCGCACCATCCTGGCAATAAAGACCCGATTTCAATTGTGATTTCAGCTGTACCGCATGTACACCACGGCAGAGGAGGTTGCTTCAGCATGTGGTGGGCCCTTTTGGACACATGCCGGTTATGGAAGGTGAGCAAAGAGGCTTGTTTGCACAGTGTACTCTGCCATTACTGATTCTATACTATGTTTCAGATGAGTGTGTTTGAGGGCTGCCATATGTACCGGCACATGGTTGGAGACACACCGGTGGCGGAAAGGTGAGCTGTGAGGGTTTTGTCTACAGTTTCGGCACTCCCTGTCCCTCTCCATCGCTTCCTTTCTCTCACACTCTTTCTCTTCCTCTTCATCTCTTTCTTTCTCTCACTCCTTCTTCCTCTCTCTCACACTATTTCTCTCTTTCTCTCTCTCCTCCTCTCTCTCTCACTCTTTCTCTCTCTTCCTCTCTATCTCAATCTCTCTGTATTTCTCTCTGTATTCCACTCACTCTTTCTCTCTCTCTCTCTCTTCCTCTCTCTCACTCTTTCTTTCTCTCTCTCTCTCTCTCCTTTGATGGGTGCATGACACACAATCTTACCCGGCTTTTTGTCTTGCAGGCTGTGATTCACAGATTGTCGACCCCCCCTGACACGGGTTCCACAGAGTTAGTGCCACCAGAGCTGAGCGGGTGTGCAGCCTGCGATGATGCGTGGCCTTGATACACCATCCTGGCAATCAAGACCCGATCTGAATTGTGAGCTCAGCTAGACTGCATGTACGCCACGACTGAGGAGGTTGCTTCGGCATGTGGTGGGCCCTCGTGGACACATGCCGGTGGCAGAAGGTGAGCAGAGAGGCTTGTTTGCGCAGCGGCAGTCAGTCACCTCTGAGCGGTGGGAGTGGATAGTATGCAGTAGCCTGGGTGCGCAGGAGCGGGCAGACACCTCTGGGCAGTGGGAGTGGAGGGGGTGCAGCTGCCTGGGTACGCAGGAGCTGACAGACACCTCTGGCCAGTGGGAGTGGATGGGGTGCAGCAGCCTGGATACGCAGGGGCGGGCAGACACCTCTGGGTGGCGGGAGTGGATGGGGTGCAGCAGCCTGGGTATGCAGGGGCGGGACAGCAATTTAGGCATGTGCAGTTGTATGTACTCTGCCATTACTGATTCTATACTATGTTTCAGATGAGTGAGCTTGAGGGCTGCACTATGTCCTAGCACGTGGTTGGAGACACACCGGGTGGTGGAAATGTGAGCTGTAAGGGTATTGTCCACAGTGTCGGCACTCACTCTCCTTCTCCATCTCTTCCTTTCTCTCCCTCACACTCTTTATCTCTCTCTTTCTCTCTCTCTCGCTCTCTCTCTTCCTCTCTCACGCTGTTTTTCTCTTTCTCTCTCTCTCCCTCTCTTTCTCTCTTTCTCTGTCTCTTCCTTTCTCTCACACTGTTTCTCTCTTTCTCTCTTCCTCTCTCTCACACTCTTTCTTTCTTTCTCTCTCTTCCTCTCGCTCCCTCTTTCTTTCTCTATCTCTCCTTTGATGGGCGCATGACGCACAATCATATCTTGCTTTTTGTCTTGCAGGCTGTGATTAATAGATTGTCGAGGAATGCATATCATGGCTGTACCTACTTTTATTTTGTTGCATTGTTTAAATAACATGTTTTATATGTAAATCCATAGATGACTGAGATTCTCAATTGTCCAACCTCACATGCATCTTTTTTATTATAATTGTGTGACATCACCCGATTTGTTACATTCCAGATTTCATAAGGTTGCTGTCACATTTGTTTGTCGGGGGTCACGGGGTGACGGCGGACAAGGGGCTGGTGGTGGGGGGTGTCAGGGCACTTTTGGGTATCCGAGCTGCAAGATCGTTGTCTCCATTGCATCTGTTGTCGTTCAGGTGTGGCTGTGGGCTGGTCTCCCTTTCATGTTGCAGGTTGTTGTCCGACTGTACACCAGGTCAGAGCACGTCTAAGCTACCTTATCGCCTGTTTAGTACTCTCTTTGCCGATTTTGCTGGTGGTTGTGAAAGTTGCAAAGTGGTGTGTTCATTGCATTTTGCACGAGAACGCCTACTCTGCATCTCATTGGCAATATTTGCTGGGGTCATCCGTGACAATGACTCAATCTCCGCTTCCTAGCAGAGTGGTCGCTCCCCCTGTGTGCCCAATTATATGTTTAATTGCCAGCGTTAGTTGCATTATCTTATATTTGCCAACTTTATTCCTGTTTTTGCATTCTCCCCCAAGCGTTCTCGGCGTTCAGACCCCTCCGCCTCCATTTTGTTGATTGTTGTCCTCCGTAGCCCGCCCCGCCTCCCAGCTGAGACGCCCTCCCACAGACAACAAACAGTGCTCCAGTACCTGGAAGCGCCGTGACTCAATCTCCGCTTCCCAGCAGAGTGGTCACTCCCCCTGTGACTGTGGTATCGTACTTGCAGCGCTTTGCCTCTACCGACTGCCAGCTGTGTGCTCTGACCGCCGCTTTGCCCAATTACATATTTAATTGCCAGCGCTAGTTGCATTGTCTTATATTTGCCAACTTTATTCCATTACTTGCAGCGCTTTGCCTTTACCGACTGCCAGCTGTGTGCTCTGACCGCCGCTCTGCCCAATTATATGTTTAATTGCCAGCGTTAGTTGCATTGTCTTATATTTGCCAACTTTATTCCTGTTTTTGCATTCTCCCCCAAGCGTTCTCGGCGTTCAGACCCCTCCGCCTCCATTTTGTTGATTGTTGTCCTCCGTAGCCCGCCCCGCCTCCCAGCTGAGACGCCCTCGCCCCTCCCCCTCCACTATCCATATATGACAGGAGCTCCCGCGTGCAGCGTTCACGCGCAGCGACCGCGCCCAATCCGCACCGAAGGTGCGCCAAAGGTAAGCCCGTCTACGCCCGTCTACGCCTGGACCGCGCCCAGCGCCAGACCCCCTGCCCCTCGCGCTGCCCAACCCTCCCGCATCACCTACGATGCCGCCACCCTCCTAGCCCTCAACCCCGGTCGCGCCCCCAACTGCGTCCAAGCCGCCCCTGGACAAACCCATGGACCTTTCTCCTGCTACTCCTGCAAATTCAGCGGCACCAACAACATCTCCGTCACGACCACACCACTGACTCCCGAACCCAACCACCTACAATGCATCCTTCTCAACACCCGATCAGTCCACAGGCACGCCATTGACCTATGGAATCTACTAGACACCATTTCTCCAGACGTCGCCTTCCTTACAGAAACATGGATGAATGCTTCCTCCACACCAGACATCACCTTTGCCATCCCGGAAGACTATAAGATCACTCGCAAAGACCGCACCAGCCACACAGGAGGAGGAATCGCTATCGTCCATAAGAAATCAATCCGCATCTCAACCAGCTCTGACGCCAACCTCGCCAATTCCGAACACCTTCACTTCCAAATCCACATCGACCCCAAAACCACACTCAGAGGCACCCTCCTCTACAGACCACCAGGACCCCGCGCGAAATTCAGTGAAGACATCACGGACTTCATCACTCCACACGCGCTCCCTTCCAAAGAATACATCCTTCTGGGAGACCTCAACTTTCACCTTGAAAAGAGCAACGACCGCAACACCACCACCCTCCTGGACAACCTCGCCAACCTCGGACTTAAACAACTGGTCACTTCCCCCACCCACATCGCAGGTCACACACTCGACCCCATCTTCACCTCCAGCAATCATGTCTCCTTCAGCCACACTGCGGATCTCCTCTGGACTGACCACAGCTGCGTTCACTTCACCTACAACAAGCCCAAACCCACCAACCACCTCCAACCAACTCTGCAAAGAAACTGGAACAAAATCACCACCGACCAGATCTCCTCTTCGCTCCTTCTAAACACCCCAACCCACTCCTGGGACCCAAACCTAGCCGCCGCCAACTTCACCCAATGGTTAGCCAACACCGCCGACACCTTAGCACCACTGAAAAAACGTCACAGCAAACCTGGCAACAAGAAGGCATCATGGTTCAACGATGACCTTAAGAAGTCCAAGAAACTCTGCCGCACCCTTGAAAAAGCGTGGAAAAAAGACCCAACCACCAGCACCAAGGACGCCTTCAAAAACGCCACCCGCACTCACCACCAACTAATCCGAAAGGCCAAGAAAACAGCATTCAAGGATCGACTTGACAACAACGCCCACAACAGCAAGGAACTTTTCAACATCGTCAAGGAGTTTTCCAACCCCTCGGCCAACTCCAACGACATCACCCCCTCTCAAGCCCTCTGCGACTCCCTAGCCTCATTCTTCCACAACAAGATTGCAGACATCCACAACAGCTTCGACAACCAACCCGGAGCCCAACCCACCCAACCACATGCTGAACACTCCACCCCCGTGAACACCCTTAACGACTGGAACCCAATCTCCACTGAGGACACCATCCGCTTGATGAACTCCATCCACTCAGGATCCCCCACAGACCCATGTCCTCACCACATCTTCAACAAAGCAGACTCCGTCATAGCACCGCACCTCCGAGACGTCATCAACTGCTCCTTCAACTCCGCCACCTTTCCAGAAAACTGGAAACACGCTGAACTCACCGCCCTTCTGAAAAAACCAACAGCGGACCCCACCGAACTCAAAAATTACCGCCCCATCTCGCTCCTTCCATTCCCGGCCAAAGTCATCGAGAAAGCTGTCAACATCCAGCTCGCCGCTTTCCTCGAAGCCAACAAATCCCTCGACTCCTCACAATCAGGCTTCCGAGCAAAACACAGCACTGAGACCGCCCTCATCGCAGCAACAGACGACATTCGAACTCTACTGGACAATGGAGACACAGTCGCCCTCATCCTCCTCGACCTCTCTGCAGCATTCAACACAGTCTGCCACAGCACCCTTTTACAACGCCTCAGCAACATCGGAATACATGGAAAAGCACTTGAATGGATCACCTCGTTCCTCACCGGAAGAACCCAGAGAGTCCGCCTCCCACCATTCAAGTCCGAGGCCACCGAAGTCATCTGTGGCGTACCACAAGGTTCCTCTCTCAGCCCCACCCTCTTCAACGTATACATGAGCCCCCTCGCGACCATCGCCCGCCAACACAACCTCAACATCATCTCTTACGCGGATGACACTCAACTGATCCTTTCCCTCACCAAGGACCCCAGCACCGCCAAATCTAACCTACACGAAGGAGTGAAAGAAGTTGCTGAATGGATGAAACTCAGCCGTCTGAAACTGAACTCAGATAAAACAGAAGTCCTCATCCTAGGTACATCCCCCTCTGCATGGGACGACTCTTGGTGGCCGGAAGCCCTTGGAAAAGCACCCATCCCGACAGACCACGCACGGAATCTAGGCGTTATCCTGGATTCTTCACTTTCAATGAACAGACAAGTCAGCGCCGTATCCTCATCCTGCTTCAACATTCTTCGCATGCTCAAAAAAACATTTCGCTGGATCCCCACCGAAACCAGGAAAACAGTCACCCATGCTCTGGTCACGAGCCGACTGGACTACGGAAACACCCTCTACGCAGGCACTACCGCTAAACTCCAAAAGAAACTCCAACGAATCCAAAACGCCTCAGCCAGAATCATATTAGACATCCCACGCAACGAACACATCTCTGGTCACCTGAAAGACCTCCACTGGCTACCCGTCAATAAGAGAATCACTTTCCGACTGCTAACCCACGCACACAAATCACTCTACGACATCGGTCCAGAATGCCTCAACTCAAGACTGTCCTTCTACACCCCCTCCCGCCAGCTACGCTCCTCCAGCCAAGCCCTTGCCACTGTACCTCGCATCAACAAGACCACAATGGGAGGTAGATCCTTCTCTTACCTGGCTGCTAAAACATGGAACTCACTCCCCACCCACCTTCGCCTTACCCAGAACCACCTAGCTTTCAGAAAGCAACTTAAAACGTGGATATTTGACAAGTAATCCTCCTCCCCCCCCTTAGCGCCTGAGACCCTCTGGGTATGTAGTGCGCTATATAAATTCTCTGACTTGACTTCTCTGACTTTTTGAGGCTGCTATTGCTGGTAAACTGGTGATATGGGCTGTTTGCACCAGATTGTTACTGGTGCACTAAATTTATCATCATTTTGGCTGTGATAAAGTGCTGTTATCTCGGCAATGTGTCCTTGAGAATATGCTTCTCGGTGTTTTAAAGACCTGAGAAGTACTCGAGTGCCGCACTGAGAGCCGCGCACCCAGTGCGTTTGCACTAGGGGACCGCGCTGAGAGACACGCACTCTTTGTATTCACACTAGGGGGCTGCGCTCAGAGCCACGCACCCTTCGTATTCACATTAGGGGACAACTCTAGGGTCCCGACTCCAAACTTTTTTTGAAGAATAAAAAGCGTTCACCTTCATTAATCTACACCGGAGAGGTGGTCTTCCCCAGGTCTTTGGGGAGCCCGCAAAGCCCCCTCTACATATTTAATTAAAACTCCGGGGAGTGGCGATCCCCAGAGCTTGGGGGGCCCCGGACGCCCTCCCAAAAATTACGAAACAAGCCCCGTAGAGGTGGCGGTCCCCGGGACTGCGGGAGGAGCCTGTGCCCTCTCGCTCCTAATTTACATAGCCCCAGGAAGGTGTGATCTCTGGGGCTGCGGAGGCCCCAAAGGCCCCCGCAATATAATTATAAGATTGCCCCCGAACCTGGCCCACCCGGGGACTCGTTTAATTTTTTTGTTGTTGTCCGGAATTGCGCACCCAGTGCGCATTCTGACATTTTTATTTTCAAATAAAAAATAATTATTGGTCCTGGGGGTCCTTGTGGGACCCCGGTGAGCAGAACTAGGGGGTCAGGGTGTTTCTACCCTGCCCCCTTTTCTTCTCTTTTTATCTTTTTTTGACTGTTTTCTTGTGACTCGGTTCTACCGAGTCACAAGATGGCTGCCAATACTTCCTGGTTTGGAGTGTTGGCAGCCAATCACATTGAAGTGTGTAGTCGGGAGGGTGCCCAAACCCACCGCTGCCCCAGATAACACAACTTTAATTTTTTGAATCTCTCAGCAACTACTGAACGGATTTACACCTTTTAAAAAAAGTCGCTTTCTGAATCAAGCACTACCTTTTTGCCAAATTTGGTGTAATTCCGTTCAGCAGTACGGGCAGTAGCCTTGGCTAAACTTTCCTATGGGAAATTGATTTTTTTACTCTTATTTTTTGAATTTCTTAGCAACTACTGAACGGATTTACACCATTTAAAAAAAAGGTTGCTTTCTGAAACAAGAGCTACCTTTCTACCAAATTTGGTGTAATTCCATACAGCAGTTCGGGCTGTAGCCTGTCTCAAAATTTCCTATGGAAATTAACACACAAAAAATGCGTTTTGAGACCCCCCTTTTTTCTCAGACCCCGCTTCATAAATCACCTCCAAACTTTCTGAATAGTAGCTGACCTGGATAGACTTTTTGTGGGGAGAATTTTGCGAAGATTCGTTAAATGAAGCCAAAGTTATTAGCAAATCAGAAAGCACTTTTCCTATGGAAACTAGGTTCTAACTATAACTTCCTACCTACCTAATAACCTATATATATATATATATATATATATATATATACCTATATACATACATACATACATACTTATATGTAAATATATATATGTTACTGCACCAATACCATAAGATCTAATTAAAAAATATTCTATTACAAATTACATTACATTATTTAAAAATCTTCAAGCTTCAATTTCACACTCCAGTGAGTGCAACAGTAGGAAAAGTGTTGGATAGCTGAGGGGTAAAAATGACTATTTCCAGTCCAGTGAGTGCAGCAGTAGGGAAAGTTTTGGATAGCGGAGGGGAAAAAATTACTATTCCCACTCCAGTGAGTGCAACAGGAGGGAAAGTGTTGGTTAGCATGGGGTAAAAATAACTATTCCCACTCCAGTGAAAACAGTAGTAGGGAAAGTGTTTGATTGCAGAGGAGTAACAATGAATATTATCACTCCAGTCAGTTCAAAATTAAAAACAAACACAATTTTCACTACAAAAATATTTTAAAAAACATAATAAATAAAAAGTATAGAAATGGATGTATGACGTTACAACGCATACCATTACAACGCGTGCCTTTACAACGCATTTTTTACAACGCAAATACATTTACAACGCATGTTTTTACAACGAATACTGTTACAACGCGAAATAGAGTAAATTAATGAGAACTACTTTTACAACGAACACAATTATAATGCGTACATTTACAATGCTTAAAAATATATATATATATTTTTTTTGTTAAATAAAACCTGGCACGGGATGCAGGGAAATTAGGGGTTTTTACTTGAGTATTAAAATTAATACCCGGTTATTAAAATTAATACTCGAGTATTTTAGAAATGGTCGTTTTTTTAAAAAAAAATCTTTTTTTTTTAAAACAATAAATTATTAAACATAATTTATATTCAATATATAACTACTTCACCAAATAACTAATCGGATAAACAAACATTGTACATACACATAGGTGCCATTTTAAACATTGTAGATCAAACAATTGTCCTACAACACTTTCCATTAAAATAATACCACAACACTACTTTCAAAATGGATGCCAAAACGGGACTAAAAACGCGAAAAATACACATCTTCAGATGCTTTTTTAAATTATAACTTTCCACACCAATAAATTCAATTTTACAAAATATAACCAACGCTGTGTTTCTAAAAATTAACAATGACAATCACTAAAACTTATAAATACGAGCAAGACACCATTTTAAAATCAGTTGATTATCAACTCGCAGAGAGAGCAGACGCCTGAACCTGACCCTCTGACCTCTTCACCCTGAGAAGACCGGAATCCTTTTCAGTACCATTATTTGTCGACATACAAGTAAGTTTCTAAAACAAATAACCTTACTATTTTTTTTTTACATTTATCATGTTAAACATTTCATAGGCTGCACCAAATATGTTTCTGTTTGCATTTTTGTTTCTCAAAACGAATATCAATGTATTACTATAGTATTCAAATCATATCTCAATAAACATATACAGTCAATATATTTCTAATTACCAATATCTATTTATAATTATTTCTTCAAGAAAATAGTGTTTAAATAAATAATGTATTTTATTATTCATCCAAATTCCTAAAAGAAACGTGGAGGATTTTTTTTTTCTTAAACAGTACTTTTGTCACATGTGACGAAAAAGATTAATTAATTTAAAATAATAGTTTTCCAAAATAACCTACACTCATCATGGACAATAAGTTAGAGTTATATTAATTTAAAAAAGTATACACCATTTTACATTAGGAAGTAGCAAAAACTTGTGTCAACACATATATATTTTATTTTCCACACAGAAATTCAAAAACGTGAATTTAAAATAATACCATCTTTCAAAATTGAAAGGTCGAGTTATAAATAAGGTAAATATTTTCTTCGTAAAAGAATACCATTATTTTCTTTCTTCAATATTTCTAAAGACTTTGTTAAACTATAAGATAGTGTACTTCTTAAGCAAAATGGGATCTTTATTTGAAAGTGCACCATTGTCGAAAATGTAGGATGGTATTTTAAAAAAGAAATTGTGTTTTTTAATCGTAAATAGTACACAATTTCGATAACTTTGAATTCTTTAGTGGTAACAATTAATAATCTAATTTAAACTAGGTGCAGCCTACATCAGTAGAGAAAGTGTGTGATAGTGTTGGTGTTAAAATTAGTAGTGGCAGTGAAAGTGTAGTTTAGTATGTATTTACTTAAAAATAATATTTCAATTATACACAGTATTTTACACTTTGTTATATTTCCTAAAATGGTATTTTTATTTTACATTAATAAAAATGCTTTTTTTTCTCAGATACTGACATAAATCAGATCAACATTTTTGAAAAACTGCAAACCAACAGGACCAGACAACCATAAAATCATGCTTTCAAACTATTAACCAAACCAGAAAGAAGGGGAAAAAAAAAGACAAAAAGCAAAAGGTATTTTATATTGACAATCCTTACTTTTACCTAAAATAATAAGCTAAACTTTTTGAAAAATATTCATTTAATAAGTAACAATACAGAAATTGTAGGATGCTGTATGGGTATCAATTATTATTCTAACTCCAGGTAGGTGTAACATTAGAAAAAGTATAGGATGGTGTAGGGGTAACAATTACTATTCTTTCTCCAGAAAGGTGCAGCAGTAGGGAAAGTGTGGGATGGTGTATGAGGTAACAATTACTATTCTAACTGCAGTTAGGTGCATTAGTAGAGAAAGTTTGTGATATCTTAAGGGTAACAATTGCTATTATAATTCCAGGAAGGTGCATTATTGGATAAAGTGTTGGATGGTGTATGTGTAACAATTACTACTCTTACTCCAGGAAGATGCAGTAGTTGGCAAAATGTTAGATGGTGTATGTGTAACAATTACTATTCTAACTCCAGGAAAGTGCAGCAGTAGGAAAAGTGTGGGATGATGTATGGGTAATAATTTATATTATTACTCATGATACGTACAGTGACAGTAAAAGTATAGTAGACTACTTAAAACGTCAGTTATACACAGTATTGTTTTCATTTTCCTATTTTTTAAAACAGTATTAAATGTTTTCATTTTCCCAAAACAAATTTCACCCAGATACTAGCATAAATAAGATCAACATCTGATTAAAACTCCAAACCAACAAACCCAGACAACCATACAATCAAGCTATCCAACTAGAAAACAAACCAGAAACAAGGCCACGAAAAAGCACCACAATCAAAAGGAAATTTAAATCAACAATCCATACTTAAGAATAAATAAATAAGCAAAAGTTATTAGTACATAATCATGTAATATGCAACAATACAGAAACTGTAGGATAGTGTAGGGATAACAATTACTATTCTATCTCCAGCAAGGTGCAGCAGTAGGGAAAGTGTGGGATGATGTAGGGGTAACAATTATTATTCTAACTCCAGGAAGGTGCAGCAGTAGAGAAAGTGTAGGATGGTGTGGGGGTTAACAATAGTATTCCAACTCAAAGTAGGTGTGCCAGTATGGAAAGTGTTGGATAGTGTAGGGGTAACAATTACTATCCTAACTCCAGAAAGGTGCAGTAGTAGAGAAAGTGTTGGAAAGTGTAGGGGTAACAATTAGTATTCTAACTTCATGAAGGTGCAGTATTGGATAAAGTGTTGGATGGTGTATGAGTAACAATTACTATTCTAACTCCAGGAAGGTTCAGTATTAGTGAAAGTGTTGGATGGTGTATGGGTAACAGTTACTATTTTAACTCATAATAGCTACATTGGCAGTGAAAGTGTAGTAGAGTATATAAATAGTGAAACTTGTAATGTCACTTATACACATTATTGTATATATTTGTCTATTTAATAAAACAGAATAAAATGTTTTCATTGGCAAAATATTTTTTTTCCAGATACTAACATAAATCAGAGCAACATCTCAGAAGATCTGGAAACCAACAAGAACTGACAAAACTAGAAAGCATAACAGAAGCAAGTGCAAAAAAAAGCAACACAAGCTAAAGGTATTTTAAATCAACAATCCTTAATTAAAAAGAAATTAATAAGCAAAACTTTTTGGACAATATTCATGTAATATTCAACAAAACAGAAACTGTAGGATAATATAGGGGTAACAATTACTACTCTAACTTCAGCAAGGTGCAGCAGTAGAGAAAGTGTTGGATAGTGTAGGGGTAACAATTACTTTTCTAACTCCAAGTAGTTGTATAAGTAGGTAAATTGTTGGATAGTGTAGGGGTAACAATTACTATTCTATCTCCAGGTAGGTGCATCAGTAGGGAAAGTGTTGGATAGTGTAGGGGTAACAATTACTATTCTAACTCCAGGTAGGTGCATCAGTAGGGAAAATGTTGGATAGTGTAGGGGTAATAATTACTTTTCTAACTCCAGGTTGATGCAGCAGTAGGGAAAGTTTTGAATACTGTAGGGGTAACAATTACTATTCTATATCCAGGTAGGTGCATCAGTAGGGAAAATGTTGGATAGTGTAAGGGTAACAATTACTATTCTAACTCCAGGTAGGTGCATCAGTAGGGAAAGTGTTGGATAGTGTAGGGGTAATAATTACTTTTCTAACTCCAGGTTGATGCAGCATTAGGGAAAGTGTTGAATACTGTAGGGTTAACAATTACTATTCTAACTCCAGGTATGTGCATCAGTAGGGAAAGTGTTGGATAGTGTAGGGGTAACAATTACTATTCTAACTCCAGGTAGGTGCATCAGTAGGGAAAGTGTTGGATAGTGTAGGGGTAATAATTACTATTCTAACTCCAGGTAGGTGCATCAGTAGGGAAAATGTTGGATAGTGTAGGGGTAACAATTACTATTCTAACTCCAGGTACATGCATCAGTAGGGAAAGTGTTGGACAGTGTAGGGGTAACATTTACTATTCTAACTCCAGGAAGGTGCACCAGGAGAAAAAGTATAGGATGGTGTAGGGGTAACAACGACTAATCTAACTCCAAGTAGGTGTAGTATTTGCGAAAATGTGGGATAGTTTTAAGAATGTCAATTACTAATGTTACACTATCATGAAAAATGATTAGTAAAATTTTAGAATAGTGTACATGTATAAATTATTAATTTTGCTGTAAACTACTTGAACAGTAGTGAAAGTGGAATATAGTATAAATGCAGGACTTTCTATTATAACTCTAGAGAAGTGTGTTTATAATTCAATAGTATTAATCAATCTCCATTGCAGTGGCAGAGCGGTTACACATGATAATATCATTATTAAAACAACAGAACACAACCACTCTGCCTCTGCAATGGAGATTGATGTTAGAGAAACATTAAATGAAATGAAAGAAATTGCAAGCACCTCCAATGATTCCACTGGATCCATATTAAGAGAGGTTGCACAGCATGTCCCCAGTCATGTTGCTAGCAATATGCCTACAATTCCTAATTTGAGACGAATTATTCAAAGACAAAAGCAGGCAAGTAACACACAAACCACAACACCTCATACCTTTTCTGACATATTTATACCACATGAACTAACAATCTCTTTTGCTCATGAACAGTTCCTTCTCTATGACAACGAAAACCCTCAAAAACGTATTCTTATTTTTAGCACACCACGTAACCTTGTTAAATTAGAAAATAGTGAAATCTGGATGATGATGGGACGTTTAAAAGTACACCCCATCCTTTCTCTCAAATTTACACTATACACGCTAAAATTAACCATAATGTGATCCCCTTAGTATATAGTTTGCTACCTGAAAAGACGTCTGCAACTTACTTTTATCAGTTATTAAAAATTCTACATCAAAAAGTCCTAGGAAAATAATTGTAGATTTTGAATTGAGCATGATCAATGTGATCAGTAAAACGTACACAGATACCCAAATTCAGGGGTGTTTTTTCCATTTTTCCCATGCATTCTGGCGTAAGTTACAAAAAACATCCCTAGTTGCAGAATACTCAAGAGATAGCAAACTTCAATCTGAATTAAAAAAAATTAACAGCTCTTTGTTTTGTTCCTCCCGAAAGTGTAGACGAGTACTACACTGCCATTACAGAATCTGAATATTACAATACTAATGAAGACAAATTGGCACCCATCCTAAATTATTTTGAAGACACATGGATTAGGAACCTAAGCAGATCGGGTCGCAGGAGGAAGCCACGTTTCCATGTGGAGTGGTGGAACTGTTACACGAGCTGTTTAGAGGGAGAAGCTGAAACAAATAATGCCATTGAGGGATGGCATAACTCCTTCAACCATACAATTGGCAAACCACATCCTAATTTCTACTCTTTCTTGGAAACTTTGAAGAAGGAGCAAAGTTTTCAAGAAATGAGAATTTCACAAACATTAGCTGGTAGTTTAAACCCACGAGTTTCTCATAAAACAAAGGAAATGTCAGAAAGACTATTGGGTATTATACAACAGTTTTCATTGTGTGTGGCTCTAGACTACCTTGAAAATGTTTCTAACATTCTAAACTTCTAAATAACTTTTCAACATTTACTTTCCTGCTTTGCATTAAATTTTCTCCAACACAAATTACAATTGCCAATAACATTATTCTAAAACATTTTTCCAAATTATTAGTCGGGTCAAGCTACATTTTTTTTTTTTCAACAATAAATGCAATTATTCCAAAAACCCAATTCCAAAATTAAACCATACTCAAAAAGAGAAATAACCTGTTCTCCGTTCAAAAAATCAAAATAGTTTTTCTAAGTAACCATTCAAAGTATTTTCAACAAAATACCCAAAATCTGTGTATTATACATGAATTTGCATAAAGTCTTTAATATTTTGAACTAATAATTATAAACAAAACATTTCACTTTCACTTTCACAGACCCGACATAGGCATACGCTAATAACATGATCGCCGACATGCTTTTTTTACATGTTTTACAAAACATTCAAACACCGCAACCTCTCCTTATCCTTTCTTTACAATATATGTATCCTTTTTTAATCTAAAATGTATAAATAAAGTTAAAATTGTTTCCTACCTGGACGTAGATCAGCTTCCATCTGCTTCCTCCATCGATGCTCTTCAAAATGGCGGATTACGTTTACGTTTACGTCCTTACGTCATTGAAAGCTTCAAAGATGAAAAACGGACTATTTTTTACTATTATTTAAACAAATATGTATTTAATGTAAATAAATTAAATGTTACTTTTTTAATATGTGTTAATATTTTGTCAAATTACATTAAATCTTAAATATATATATATTTTTTTAAATAAACAATCGAAACCAAAAACAATGTTTTCTTCATTTGTATTAATGTATATTTTTAACAAATATTTATTTACTCTATGTTTTTACTTCTAAAATTACCTAATTTCATCCTTACCTCTACCCTTATATCATTTTCTTTCCAAAGTTCCCCTTTCTTCTTTGTTCTCATCTTGCTTTCCAGTTCCGCGGTACATCCAGCTTCAGCTATTGAAATAAATGAAGGACAATTTTCCCCATACAAATCAATACTAAACCGTGGGAATTTTGTTTCTATTTAACTTTTAAATTAATTTCCCTACTTCTATATTATTTAAAAAATAAATGTTTTTTTTACATTCTAAAAACAATATTTGTAATATTTTTTAATGTTTAATTATTTTTTGTGATATTTTTGAAAGCAAAATATTTTCAACATATCTTTGCTCTATATATTTTTTTTAACTATTAATATTAATTTTTATTTATTTTTTCAAGACTATTAATTTTAAATTTGTTTGAGTATGTCAGGTAGTAATTTTTCTATTCATTTTATTAATTATTCACAGTATGTTTATTTCAATATTTTAGGTAATAATTTTATTTTTTATTAAATTAATTATTCTCTTTTTTTTTATTATATTTACTAGATTATTACTAAAGTATTCATTTTCTTTTTTTTTGATTTTTTGGATTAAGCATATTATTTTAATTGTTATTAAAAAATTATTATTTTGCATTTTTTTTGTTAAAAAAGTAATAATTTTTCCTTATTTTATAAGTAAATTAATTAATCATTTCACTAATTCTGTAAATTAAATAATATTAATTAACTTGATTCTTACATTATTAATTTTTTTATTTATTTTTTCTTTAAACATATTAATTAAATTGGTAATCAAAATTTATCTTTAGCAATTAATTTTTCAAAATAATTTAAAAACTTTTCCTTATTTAAAATGTATATTAATTAATCATTTCACTTATGTGTTATTTTAAATAATTATAATTTTTAATTATATAATTAATAATTAATTATTTAACTATTAATATTATTATTTATTTAATTTTTAAAGAGTATTATTTTGCATTTTTATTAATTATCTTAGTAATTATTTTATAAATAATTGTGTTAATTAATCACAGTATATTTTTAAGTATTTATACTAAACTATTACTAGAGTATTAATTTTCCTTTTTTTTGATGGATTTAGCAAATTAATTTAATTATAAATATTAATTTCTTACATACCATTATATTAATGAAAATAATTTATAAACTTCCAATAATTCAATAAATAAATTAATTAAATTAATTATTCTTTTCAATTTTTTATTTAAAAAACATCATATTTAAATATATAAAAATTTATATTATAATACTTGCGTTGTAAAAGTCTTTGCGAAATAAAGGTACTTACGTTGTAAATACAGGCGTTGTAAAGGCATGCATTGTAAAAGAAAATGCGTTGTAAAAATTGCGTTGTAAAGGTAGTGCGTTGTAAAATTTGCGTTGTAAAGAATGTTTACCATATATGACAAATACCTACAAATATTATATTAAATTAAATAAAAAACAATTTCCAAATTATTTTTCATTAGAAATTATTTAGAAACAAAAACATAAATTATTAGATAAATTTACTTTCTTTATTTTGTACCGCAAAATTAGCAACCCACACCAAATTTTTTAAAAAGTACTTCCTTAATTAACATAATTAATTGCCAATAAAAGAAATATTATTAATTTAAAAACAAATTTAAACTCACAAAATTATTTAATTTACCAAATTTTACTCCTATTATGGCAACCAACCACAGCTAAAACTGTAAAAAAATTATTACACAATAAATTAATAGTATTTAAAAACTAACCACAAAGTAAGTAAAATGCATTTACTCCCCACACTCTACCACTATAACAATAAAACCAACACACAAAAAATATAAACAAATACCCTAATTAAATCTAAATACATTAATATTAATAAGCAAGTATTTTTTTATTAATTAAACATAAATTACTTCCCAACCTTTACCCCTATAAACCCCACAGCCCACACTTAAAATAATTACACAAACCCCATATTTAATGTTCAACTAATTAATTATTCATAATTAACAACTAATTATTAATTATTAAACATAAATTACTTCCCACCTTTACCCCATAAACATCACAACCCACATCTAAAACAAATCACACAATTACCATAAACAATTATAAATGTAGTAGTTAATATAAATGAACAATTCATCCTCCGGGATTGTTGGTGCCATCCCTGCGGCTGATCTTGTATCCATCTGACATGGCAATGAAGAAGTTGTGTGCTGAGGATGCTTTTGTCCAGGTTACTGTCATGAAGGTGATGTGTGGGGCTGTTGTGTTGAGGAGGTAACAGAGTCCAATGGCGTGCTGGTGGACGGAGCGGGTGTGGAGTAGGAGGCACATGACCTGGTTGTTCTGACAGGGTCTGTTAGGCTGGGCAGCACTGTGTAGGCAGTTGGATTTGCACACTCAGCATGCAAAGGTGTCGTGTGTGCGCTTAGGGGTTGCCTGATAGCAGGCGGATGATTGTCTGGAGGACATTGCTTGGAGGTTGTCTGCAGCATGAGCCTGTTGTGTGACGTGGGTCATGCAAAGACCAGAGTCTCGTGCACTGTGCACGTTGCAGGCGCAGACGGTCCTGCCTTTGGCACGGCGTTGGTGCAACAGTGGCAACGAAAAGCTGCTGTCTGCATTTAGAATGGGTGGAGGGGGAAGGGCTGAGCATTTAGGAGGCATGTGGGTTGCAGAATCAGGGTACTCGGTGGGGCTTTGCCGCAGGTGGAAGGGGTGAGAAATTAGACAAAAAGTAGCACACAAAGACAAGGAGGTCAGAAAGGCACAGTGCAACAGGTGTATGTAAAGGAAGGAGTGTCAGGTTACTCATGGGTCACTCCGAGAAAATGTATGAACAATCACCAAAAATGACGGCCACAGGATCAGGCAACAAAATGCGGAGCTGCACACAGGAGACACACCATCAGCATGCCTTCATGTCCCGTTGTGGGGAGCAACCTGCACAAATACATACACAACCAGGGACTTCATGCACAATAGATATTATTAGCCATGAAGAACTGCATGCATGTTGCCGAAGTACACATACACACATATGCTCAATATTTGACAATTATGCCATAGATGACGCATGCAAACTGGCAAGAGAGCTGCAGTGACACAGGTGAGTCACTTTGGATTGTGCTGAACACCTTTATTCCACATACACACACAAAGGGAAATGCATCCATATGAACAGACTCACAGGTCAGTTGACAGAACATGTGGGACATACGCTGGACCCCCCTTCACGACACGGATGATGTCAATCCCAATGAACTGGCACACAATTTAAGGGGATGAGCCAAGAACATCCTGCTGCACACAGAGAGGCTGCTATTCCCCATAGAGCCTGTTGTTGTGATGTCCCACACTATGTGCCCCCGTAGCATCCGCAATGTTTCAGAGGCAAGGTTTACACACATTGATGCCTTCATCAGACGCCACACTCCACTACAGATGACTGTCAAGAAGGGTGACTATCATGTCATGTAGTGATGCTACATGTTATATGCTCCATGGTGAGAAGACATGTATGCATGTTACCACAACATGCACAGAAGCAGGACCACACATTCCCAACCCGTACCACCACCAAAAAGCCTTGCTGCAATCCTTACCCAAACTGATATTTCCACATGTCTATGCATGTAACGCTGATTCAGCAGACATTGCAATCCTCATGAGGAATAGCAGGCGGACAACGATGACACGTGCAGACAACAGGTGCAAAAACCTGGGAATGACAGACAGACAAGAAGTCACCTAAAACAATTTTCGCCGCACACATGGACATTTACAAAACATGAACAATGTTGGACACATGTAAATTTCAAAGAAAGTCTCTCCGCAAAACTGTGTGGCATGACATCATCACTAGAGTGACACATCAGAACACACATCAAAGTCACTTTGCATTCAGTCAGCTGGACACACACATTGCAACACATGCCACTCAATGCTACAAGCTTGCACACTCATACCCAGTGACTCACCATTATGAAAAGAAGTTGCGTATGAGCTGACTCCGGATATCATCCTCCTCCTCCTCCTCCTCATCACTAGCCTCGTGAGCAAGCCCTTGATCCTCCACGGGTGGATGTTCCTGCTCATCTGGATTCAGGATGAGTGGCACTGCCTTCTCAACTGCCATGTTGTTCAGCATGCAGCACACAAGAAGAGATGTGTTCAGTAATATAAAGATCTCTGTATTTTGATATGTGATGCTGAGAAAGGCCACAGGACAAGCACAATTTTATAATTTTTAAAAGCAAAGCTAGCCCATCCGATGACCTCAAAGACCGAACAATCATCTAATGAATGATTCCAAAATGTATTGAAAAAAGAACTTTGTTAACAATTGTTGTTGTGAATATCCAAAAAATGTGTTAGGGAGAGCCGAAGCCACATCGTGGAATTCTGAAAATCTTATGCGGGGCCTATCATAGCCCATATAGGATCTACATTTTTGGGATATTCACAACAACAAATGTTAACAAAGTTCTGTGGCCTTTCTCAGCATCAGATATCAAAATACAGAGATCTTTATATTACTCAACACATCTCTTTTTTGTTATAAGCCTTGAGAAAGTCACTGATGTGACGAAACACGTGACGGCTGTTGCGCTTTTGGGATCAAGACCATAGAACCACAGACACCCTTCATTATTGACATTCCAATTGTCAAGTTCATGATAAATTTAGGGGTCTACATGGTTTTCTGTCTATCAAAACTACGTTGTTAGAATGTTTTGTCTATATTTTATGGTTTCACAAAATTAAACATATAATTTGTTTGTACGAATCTATCTCTGTTTAAAATCAATGTCAATTTCAAATATGGTTTTTGCCTAACAAGGTTTGATTTAAAGTATAAGAATCATTACGTTTGAGTGCAGGGGTACTTGCATTGTTTAACATGGGCAACCCTCCCTGTGCCACCAGGCGAAGACCACCACCAGCCACAGGGAGGGAGGAGGAGGAGGATTCGGACGACGGAGCGTCCCAAGCATAGTCAAGGCCTGCATCTGAGGGTCCCCCAAGGAAGGTGGGTCGTCCAAGGAAAAGACCGTGAGAGGCAGCGGCCCATCCACATCTCCCAGGTCACCTGGCCTGGCACCTGGCCTTCATGTGTGACAGCATCACCTCATTGACTGACATCATCTGCCACATGGACCTGCTGGTCATTGTCTGACCAATGATGCCAAACACTGTGGGCTGGACTCTGATGACTTCAAATGGCAAGGATCCCATCTCCCCCGTGAACTTTGGATTCTATGGTCCCTGCATTGCACATTTTTCAGTTCACAAATCACGCCACAGTGCTATAATTAAAAAATTAATATGTGAAATTTTATGTATGCAGTCATTTAGCATGAGTCCACAACATACGTGTGGGGATATGTCAAAGTATGCCTGAGTATGGAACTAACTCCAGCCATCCATACACTCGGATCTGAGTCCGGTCGAGGACACACACGTGCCTCAATGTATCACCAAATACAGACATGGAGCCCAATACTCACCCGTGATGGCCTCTAGCTCCTGAGGGGGGCTTGCAATACTGCTCAGACAGACTAATTTGGAAGAGTATCATGAAGGTGTAGAGGTCATGGGTCATGTTGATCTGCCCGGGGAGGGAGTCCCAGGTATGTTTGGAGAGGTGGGAGAACTATCTCCTGCATGCAGTTTTTATGTGGATGTGAAGAATGGTGGCCAGGGCAAGGAGGGCTGCTTGGAGTTGGATGACAGACGTCCAATGTTTGTTTTGGGTCTGGGGTTGTGGACTGCTTCCTGAGTGTGGTTGAGGAGTCTGAAGGTGATCCTGCATCAGACAGTGAGCCATTGTAGCTATCTCAGGTGGACAGTGATGTGGCTGGGGCTGGGGATGTTGAATATGAGGTGTGCGGATGCACCCTGGATGTGGACAAGTTCTCCTGCAGTTTTGCTGTTGTTCTACGTAGAGGCCGGTGCTGTAGTTGAGACTGCTGGTGTCTAGGACCTGGGGGACGGTCTGTCTTGCCTTGGAGTGGATCTATCTGTGGATCATTTGAAGCATGCGGAGGGTGTTGCAGCATGAGGTACAGATGTTGGTGAGTTGCATGTTAATTGTGAGCGATGGGTCCATGATGAACACCAGCTTGCGTGCGTGGCCACTGGGTGCTGGTGCGGTGCCCAGACCAGTGGGACACAAGGAGTTGACCCAGCCGTAAGGGGACAATCCTCAGATGATGACCTCAGTCCTGTCCAAGTCCAGCCTCAGGTGGCTGATGTTCAGCCATTCGTCAACGTATCTCATGCCTTCTTGAATATTGGATCTGCTAATGGCTGGCTCTTTGGTGAGTTTGAGGAGCAGCTGGGTGTCAATGGCATACAAGGTGATGATGAGGTCGTGTGCGTATGTGATGGTGGAGAGGGGGGTCATGGAGACATTGAAGATCGTCACGCTGAGAGAAGAGCCCTGCGGCATGTGCCACATGACCCCAGTGTACTACATGCTACAGGGTGGAGGCAGACTCCCTGGGCCTTTCTGGTGAGCTACTTTCTGATTTAATCCTGGGCCCTACTCTGGATACCAGTGTTGGAGATGTGTGAGCTGCAAGTGTGTTAGCACATGGTGTACAGTGCCGTTGAGAGGTCAAGGGGGGTGGGCTCACCATTGTTGAGCAGGGCAAAGTTGTCATTGGTGGTGGCAATGATGACGGTTGCAGTGTTGTGATTACTTTGGAAGATGGTCTGGTGCCGATTGCCTGGAGCTGGTTGCGTGGAGGAAATTTGTCAGTTGCTTGTTGAGTGTCTTCCTGATAACATTTGCTGGGTAGGGAAGCAGGGTGATGTACCAGGAGATCCTGCGATACTGCCGTCTGTTGTTTAAGAAGGGCCTGGGTCTCTGCATGCCTCCAGCACCCATGGAATGTGGCAAACTCAAAGGAGACATTCATGACACACTGGACGTGGGCTTCAAGGATGGGGAATGATGTGGTTGAGATGTTGTGTGGGAAGGGTCCTGATGGAGAGCCAGAGTGGATGGTGCACATGAGCCAGGTGGTGTACTTGCTGCTGACGGAAGTCCAGAACCTGAGGGAGATTTGTCTTGTGGATAATAGTGCTGTCTGCCTCTATGTGCCAAGGCTGTTGTGTATGGCCATGAGCTTGCAGTGGTACAAAGTTGCAAGGGATGTGATCTGCCTTGCAAGGGTGTGGTGTCTTGGATGGAGATCTGCTGTCAGTTCACTCACAATGCTGATGAGCTCCTTGATGTCGTGCTTTTTGGTGTCTCGGTACTATCTGAAGGATCTCCACTTGTCCTTGCTGATGATATGTTGATGTCTGTGTGTGGTCTTTTCCAGGCCTGTAAGGTAAATGATGGCTCTTTGTGTTGCACGGTTTGCACAAGAGTCCGGCTAGGTCTGTAGGAGTCCAGTAGGTCTGCCTTGTCCCAGGTGCCTTAACTGTTGTTGTGCTTCACAGGAAAGTCTGTCAATGTTGCAAGATTGTTGGATCAGTTGCTGATCCACTGCGTGAGGTTTCAGGGTGTGGCGGTGGTGTTGTTTTGAGTGTCCCACACAGCTTGTCTGTAGTGACTTACATCAAGCATCTTTGGGGTATCGTTAGTGGGGTGTGGGGCAGTGTGTTGCTTTTCGGAGACATGGATTAAAATGTTGATGGACCAATGATGGATGGTGGTGTGGTTCTCCTCCAGCCAGACGTTACTGGCC
Organism: Triturus cristatus; assembly: GCF_964204655.1. Taxonomy (NCBI): domain Eukaryota; kingdom Metazoa; phylum Chordata; class Amphibia; order Caudata; family Salamandridae; genus Triturus; species Triturus cristatus. Next base: position 1,106,741,312 of record NC_140588.1, on the reverse strand, counting down.
CCCAGCCACATGTAGCCTGTGGAGGTGAGGGCGTGCGTGCAGATGTACGTGTTGATGGCTTAGCGGAATTGTGGATGTAGGGCTGGAGATCTGTAGATGAGTGTTACTCTGAGGGTTGCCAGGGAGTTGCTGCAAACCCGGATTTGTGACTCTGAGGGTGTTCTTGTGAATAAATTGCAATTCATCCTCCGGGATTGTTGGTGCCATCCCTGCGGCTGATCTTGTATCCATCTGAGATGGCAATGAAGAAGTCATGTGCTGAGGATGCTTTTGTCCAGGTTACTGTCATGAAGGTGATGTGTGGGGCTGTTGTGTTGAGGAGGTAACAGAGTCCAATGGCGTGCTGGTGGACGGAGCGGGTGTGGAGTAGGAGGCACATGACCTGGTTGTTCTGACAGGGTCTGTTAGGCTGGGCAGCGCTGTGTAGGCAGTTGGATTTGCACACTCAGCATGCAAAGGTGTCGTGTGTGCGCTTAGGGGTTGCCTGATAGCAGGCGGATGATTGTCTGGAGGACATTGCTTGGAGGTTGTCTGCAGCATGAGCCTGTTGTGTGACGTGGGTCATGCAAAGACCAGAGTCTCGTGCACTGTGCACGTTGCAGGCGCAGATGGTCCTGCCTTTGGCACGGCATTGGCGCAACAGTGGCAACGAAAAGCTGCTGGCTGAATTTAGAATGGGTGGAGGGAGAAGGGCTGAGCATTTTGGAGGCATGTGGGTTGCAGAAACAGGGTACTCGGTGGGGCTGTGCCGCAGGTGGAAGGGGTGAGAAATTAGACAAACAGTAGCACACAAAGACAAGGAGGTCAGAAAGGCACAGTGCAACAGGTGTATGTAAAGGAAGGAGTGTCAGGTTACTCATGGGTCACTCCGAGAAAATGTATGAACAATCACCAAAAATGACGGCCACAGGATCAGGCAACAAAATGCGGAGCTGCGCACAGGAGACACACCATCAGCATGCCTTCATGTCCCATTGTGGGGAGCAACCTGCACAAATACATACACAACCAGGGACTTCATGCACAATAGATATTATTAGCCATGAAGAATTGCATGCATGTTGCCGAAGTACACATACACACATATGCTCAATATTTGACAATTATGCCATAGATGACGCATGCAAACTGGCAAGAGAGCTGCAGTGACACAGGTGAGGCACTTTGGATTGTGCTGAACACCTTTATTCCACATACACACACAAAGGGAAATGCATCCATATGAACAGACTCACAGGTCAATTGACAGAACATGTGGGACATAGGCTGGACCCCCCTTCACGACACGGATGATGTCAATCCCAATGAACTGGCACACAATTTAAGGGGATGAGCCAAACACATCCTGCTGCACACAGAGAGGCTGCTATTCCCCATAGAGCCTGTTGTTGTGATGTCCCACACTATGTCCACCCGTAGCATCCGCAATGTTTCAGAGGCAAGGTTTACACACATTGATGCCTTCATCAGACGCCACACTCCACTACAGATGACTGTCAAGAAGGGTGACTATCATGTCATGTAGTGATGCTACATGTTATATGCTCCATGGTGAGAAGACATGTATGCATGTTACCACAACATGCACAGAATCAGGCCCACACATTCCCAACCCGTACCACCACCAAAAAGCCTTGCTGCAATCCATACTCAAACTGACATTTCCACATGCCCATGCCTGTAACGCTGATTCAGCACACATTGCAATCCTCATGAGGAATAGCATGCGGACAACGATGACACGTGCAGACAACAGGTGCAAAAACCTGGGAATGACAGACACACAAGAAGTCACCTAAAACAATTTGCGCCGCACACATGGACATTTACAAAACATGAACAATGTTGGAAACATGTAAATTTCAAAGAAAGTCTCTCCGCAAAACTGTGTGGCATGACATCATCACTAGAGTGACACATCAGAACACACATCAAAGTCACTTTGCATTCAGTCAGCTGGACACACACATTGCCTTACATGCCACTCAATGCTACAAGCTTGCACACTCATACCCAGTGACTCACCATTATGAAAAGAAGTTGCGTATGAGCTGACTCCGGATATCATCCTCCTCCTCCTCCTCCTCATCACTAGCCTCGTGAGCAAGCCCTTGATCCTCCACGGGTGGATGTTCCTGCTCATCCGGATCCATGATGAGTGGCACTGCCTTCTCAACTGCCATGTTGTGCAGCATGCAGCACACAAGGAAGATTTGGCAGACCTTCTCCGGGGCATAAGGGAGGGACCCGCCTGTCTTGTCCAGGCACCGGAATCGGCTCTTCAGGAGTCCAAACGTCCTCTCAATCACTCACCTGGACTGCCCGTGTGCATTGTTGTACCGGTGATCTGCAGCTGTTCTTGGATTGCGGAGAGGTGTCAGCAGCCATGGCATGTTGGGATGGCCAGAGTCCCCTATATGGAAACATCATGTACATAAGTGGGTCAGGAGATGCCGTAAGAGCCAAAGTAACCGCAACACACAGGACAACCAGAGTATACCCACCAACAAGACATGCTCGTTCGTTGTGCAGCCACAGCATCATTTGTGGCACCCTGCTATGCCTCATGATGTAGGCATCGTGTGCTGATCCTGGAAAACATGCACAGACGTGGGAAATCAGCATGTTAGCAAGACACACCACAAGGGCATTTATCGAGTGGTAATGTTTTCTATTGTGATAGGCTTGTTCCTGTGCCTGTGGTGGTACCAAAGCCACATGTGTACCATCAATGGACCCAATTACATGGGGCATCCCTCCCAGGGCAGAGAAATCACCCTTGACATCTGTCAACTCCTCAGGAGTAGAAAATTGGATGAATTCATCAAGGTGCTCCAACATGGCTGCTAAAACATCACGCAGGACACGGCTGAACATTGTCTGTGACATCCCACCAACATCAGCTATCGTCAATTGAAACGTACCTGTGGCAAAAAAATGTAGGGCTGCCATCACCTTCATATTTGGGGTCAGCGCAGTAGGATACCTGTGTCGCGGTTGCAGGTGTGGTGCCAGCTTGTCTGTCAAGTCCTCAATCAACTGGCGAGTAAATCTGTAACGGAGGATGCAGGCACGTTCCCTCATGGCACCCAAGTCTGGCATTGTTCTTGGGACAGGCTGTGCCCTGCAAGACATTGTTTGTAAGAATGAAGATTGAGAGTCTACCAATATCAATGTCAATGAACATAGCACATGCTACACTGCTAATACACATCAGGTAACTATGGAGTCGGGTGTGTGCAATACATAAAGGACACATATGCCAGCTTGCTGGCACTCCTACAAAAAGCCAGATACACCTGTTGATTGTCAAGTCTACATGACATGCCCTGAAATGAGCTGGTGGCCAGTCTGAGTGAAGAGCCACAGATATCACCGGAGTGGCACACAACCACATAGCTGCATTGGAAGGATGTCATCTCATCCACACAGCTGACTGAAAGGCACATGCACAGGTCACATGGAATGTCAAATGTACATATCAAACACATTGCGATGAGGGGGTACACGTGACAACAAAAAGACACAGACATTGAGACAACGCAGACATGTATGACTGGGAAAATATGATGTCAGATGCACACAGACCCTACAGCCGTGGGAATCCACATGTGGCATGGTGTGCGTAGATGTGTTCCATGCTCATCTCCACACAGACCCATGTTGGATGCACCAACAGCACATGCAGTTGACGGAACACTGACATCAAGCTTATGGGAACACATGACACACACCTGATATAGTCACAAAGGGGCACGCTGATCGTGACATGTCAGTTGATAGAGTGTCCCTGTCCCTGGCATCAGGAGACAGGTGCGGGTGTTGATGACTGTGCAATCCCACTGCTGCTGTGCATGACGCAGTTGGACTACAGACACACATGTGGCAAGTGTCAAGGTGATGTGTGCCACATAGTGCCCCATCACACATGACATGTGTCCACAGGTCATCACACATCAATTGTGCAACTAGATGAGATGACCTGTGCAATATCACTGGCTGCCACACCTGGGGCCTGCACATGACAGTATGCAATGACAAGTACTTGATGGACATCCTTGTGAGACTCGTAGCCCTCCATTCCTGGCATGTGTATGCCTGTATTACCATTGTAAGCGTGTGAAATGCATACCTGTACGTGTGAACTAGTGTGTACCCGTACGTGTCAAACGCACTTTACTACTAGTGCGTACCCGTACGTGTGAACTAGTGCTTACCCGTACGTGTCAAACGCACTGTACTACTAGTGCGTACCCATACGTGTCAAACGCACTGTACTACTAGTGCGTACCCATACGTGTCAAACGCACTTTACTACTAGTGCGTACCCGTACGTGTGAACTAGTGCATACCCGTACGTGTGAACTAGGGCGTACCCGTACGTGTCAAATGCACTATACTACTAGTGCGTACCCGTACGTATCAAACGCACTGTACTACTAGTGCGTACCCGTACATGTCAAACGCACTGTACTACTAGTGCGTACCCGTATGTGTGAACTAGTGCGTACCCGTACGTGTCAAACGCACTTTACTACTAGTGCGTACCCATATGTGTGAATTAGTGCGTACCCGTATGTGTGAACTAGGGCATACCCGTACGTGTCAAACGCACTGTACTACTAGTGTGTACCCGTACATGTCATACGCACTGTACTACTAGTGCCTACAACGTACATGTGAACTAGGGCATATCCGTATGTGACAAACACACTGTACTACTAGTGCGTACCCGTACGTGTGAACTAGTGCGTACCCGTATGTGTGAACTAGGGCATACCCGTACGTGTCAAACGCACTGTACTACTAGTGTGTACCCGAACATGTCAAACGCACAGTACTACTAGTGCGTACCCGTACGTGTGAACTAGGGCGTACCCGTACGTGACAAACACACTGTACTACTAGTGCGTACCCGTACGTGTGAACTAGGGCGTACTCATACGTGTCAAATGTACTGTACTACTAGTGCGTACCCGAACATGTGAACTAGGGCATAACCGTACGTGTCAAACGCACTGTACTACTAGTGCGTACCCGTACGTGTCAAACGCACTGTACTCTAGTGCGTGCCCGTACGTGTGAACTAGTGCATACCCGTACGTGTCAAACGCACTTTACTACTAGTGCGTACCCATACATGTGAAGTCCTGCGTACCCGTACGTGTCAAATGCACTTTACTACTAGTGCGTACCCGTACGTGTGAACTAGTGCGTACCCGTAAGTTTGAACATTGGGGCGTACCCGTACGTGTCAAACGCACTGTACTACTAGTGCGTACCCGTACATGTCAAACGCACTGTACTACTAGTGTGTACCTGTACGTGTGAACTAATGCATACCCGTATGTGTCAAACGCACTTTACTACTAGTGCGTACCCGTACTTGTCAAACGCACTGTACTACTAGTGCGTACCCGTACGTGTGAACTAGTGCATACCCATACGTGTCAAACGCACTTTACTACTAGTGCGTACCCGTATGTGTGAACTATTGCGTACCCGTACATGTCAAATGCACAGTACTACTAGTGTGTACCCGTATGTGTCAAACGCACTGTACTACTAGTGCATACCCGTTCGTGTCAAACGCACTGTACAACTGGTGCCGTAGGGGTACGTGTGAAATGCACCGTACCTGTGTGTGGATTTCAAAATTACATAGGGGTAGGGGACACATAAGGGACAAGTATTAGGCCCTAAATGCATGCTGGGTGTCATGGAGACAGAGTTTTCAGTTGAAAAGTGTCGATCAGGTGTCCTGGAACAGTCAGTTGGACAGAAAATACAATGTTGCAAAGTGGTTGTTGACTTGACATGATACTCAAAATTTGAACGATGCGAATGCTGTCATTGGTGTATGTTTAACGGTATTGGAGTAAACATACGATGCTAATGAGGCTGACCAATCACTATGTACTCCTCAAAATGAATGCCCCTCAGCAAGACACATATAAGGCAGCCAGAACCCATTAGAGGGCACTTGCCTGCACAACTTTCCAGTCGACCACACTGCTGCTGTCTTTGCTTCCTCTAGACCATGTCACGTACTGTGGAGAGGGCCCAGCCATTCACCCAGGAGGAGAATGAGGCCTTGCTGGACGTCCTCCTCCCACAGTACACCAAGCTGTATGGGAGACCAGGGGAGCAGGTGAGTGCTGAGTCCACTACCTTTGCCTATGCACCTGTTGTGTGACTGTCAATATTGTGTCCAGGTGGGACAGACATGCAATGTTGTTTAGAGTGGGTCCCGGGGGGGGATGCTGATGTCACTCATGCAGAGCATGATGTAGTTCCTGTGTGCACTCCGCACTTGCATTGTGCTTACTGTGACTTTCACTGCATAGTGCATGACACATTGAGCCTTGCAAATCCTTGGTGGCTTTTTTATCTATTGTCCTGAGGTGATTCAGTGGTTCCCCCGGTGTGACAGGTGACTGTACCCACAGATGTGTATGAGTTGAGTGGACCTGTGGTGAGAGTGTCCAAATGATGTGTACGACCTCATGGACATTGATGTGTGTGAATGTTCTTTGTCATGTGGGTGAGTGTCTATGTGAAGTGTTGCACCACAGCTGCATGGAGGAGGCAACAGATCAACCCATCTGATGTGACAAGTAAGCCGTGCTGTGTGTCTGACTTGCAGAGCTAGCATGACACCTGTGACACCCCACTGGCAAGTGGCACATGTGCAGAGTGAGGGTTGTATCCGCTGTTGTCAATGACAGGCGAGTGATCTGTGCTTGGGTGTGTCTGTCTAGTATGCTGATGGTGCGTCAGTGTAGTGGGACATGTGACTGCTTGGCACGTGCTGGCCATCAGCCTGCTGTTGCATGTGCTGCACAGTGTGTGGCATGATCAGTGAGTGTTTCACACCCCTCATGCCAACCTGTTGACTTTCAATGCCATGTAGTGCATTGGAGCTTGCACACAGGCCAATTTCTTATTGTGTATGATGTAATTCCTGTCTGCATCCTATGCCCTGTTCAACATTTCAAAGATGTTCAAATGTGTGTCTCTGGGACATGGAGCAGGTGTATTGATGTTGTGTCACTTTGTCATCCTGACAGGTAACTACCTACGAGAAGGGGGTGATCTGGAACGACATCATCAGGGCCGTGAGATCTGAGGGGGAGCGTAGTCGGCAGCTGCCACAAGTCCGCAAGAGGTGGCAGGACATCCGGTGCGGGACCCGGCGGATTGCCCGGGTCCAGCTGGGGCTCGACAGTCCTCGCCCCCACAGCGGACGCCGATGCCTGACCCCCCACATGAGACATGTCCTAGCGGTGGTCTTCCCTGAGCTCGATAGGCAGTTAAAGGAGAGACTGCAGCAAGGAGGGGGTAGGTACATGGCTGTTTGTCGTGTTATGTGTTGCCAGCTTTTGGAAGTGCTCTGTAGCCTGGATACACTCCCAGAGTTTATATGTGCAGTGCATTTTCTGTTCCCCAATGTCACCTGGTGCTCTTTTTCATCCCTACCCCTCCTTGACATGTGTCCCCTGGTCTGTGTGTAATCACATTTGCACATGGTCATCTAGGGTGCCAGTAAATCTAAGTGCACATTGCTTTCTGCATCATGTGGGAGGGTGGTCTGTGACTTGTGTTGGTACCTTGCCTGTGCCATGACCTGTTCACTATGTTGGGGGTCCATATTTGTTGTCACTGATGATGATTCTCAACACAGGAGTGTGAGCTTTCAAATGAACACCCTTGCAGCATGCATGACCAATGTTGTGGCCTCAGACATGATGTGCATGAGTGGGAGATATGCATAGTGCCATGACGGTTGAACATGGTACAGTCAGCTCATTCCAGGACCACGGAGCAGTGTGCCCACTACAGTCCCCTGAGACACCCTGGCCTCCTAATCATGTGTGTCATCCAACACTGTGCACATTCTCTGTGGGTTCAGCATAGGTCTGCCTCTGTGGCATTGTTCCCTGGCCTAGTTTGTATTTTGCAAATGTGTGCTACATGTGTCCACTGGACAGGGATACACCATTTTGCTTGTGCATACTCACACTGGGCAGTGCCTGTGTGGATATTCACAACAATCTGTTGATGGTTGTTTGTCACAAATATGTGTTGCCAGCCCCACGAGGTGATGTTGTGTAAATGAAGCAATTTTTCCTGCAGTTATTGTAACCCTGAATAAGAGCTGTCACTTCTTGATCTGTCTCAATCACATTGACTCAGGTATGGGGGGGTGTGCGGGAGAGGCATACATGTGCAACCCTGATTTTTCATTGCCAGGTCTGACTTGTGTGTGAGACTTGGCTGTACAAAGAATCACCGTGCAGTGCCCCTGTGATGCTGGCCAGTGCTTAATGTTCGTGCTTTGCAGCCTGTGTCAGTTTTTTAAAAACATGAATCCTGCCCATACATTTTTGGCACCTGTGTGTGGGTCAGATGCAACGCAGTTTGGACTTTGTGTGCTGACATCTGTGTGTACATTCTGGCTTGCCATGAGGGTGTCCCCACAGTACAGCTAGGCTTTTTTTCAACCCAATTGCAGGCCCATTCGCTTATGCATTGTCCTGGGTGTGGACATGTGTGCCACTCCAGATGACAGGCAGTAGGTCATATGTGTAGCCAACTGTGTAATGAGGTGACGGTTGCCATGTGACAACTGACATAATTCAAGTTGTTACTCTAAAAAAATTGTACCTTGGCACTCACAGCACTTGTCAACAGTTCTTCCTGTTTTAAGTGTGGAAATTTGATGATTTGTGTTAAGAACACTGATGTGCCTGCATGAAAAAAGTCTCCCAACGAAGTGCACACCAAACGACATTTCCACTTTCATGGAACACGCTGGCACCTTTTCAAAGAAGCCACTGTTAGAATTACATGGTGTTGCAGATTCTCCATATACATGTTCCCACAGTGGTCTTGATTTTGTGAGACTCCTTTGTTGTTGGTGATACAAACTAACGAATCTCAAGACATCAAGACCTCCGTGGGCCCATGTATATGTACTTTCTGCAATACCATTTATTTCTAACAGTGGCTTCTTAGAAAAGGTTCCAGCTTCTTCAATGACAGTGTAAATGTACTTTTGTGTGCACTGCCTTGTGCGACATATTTCATGCAGGCACATGAGTGTTCTTTTCACGAAATGGCGAATTGGCATATTCAAAACATGTCGATTGTGTAAAGTATTGTGAGTCCCAAGGTAGCAACATTTTTTCGTTTTGTGTTCCAAAGTACTTACAGGTCTCTGAGTGTGGTGACACCTTGAGTATTGAGGTGTGTTAGTTTACCTTGGGTACACCACTACTGTTTCTTTCAGGGTAAACAAGAGGTGGCATGACTTCATTGTATTGATGTGCTCACCGGTTCACAGACACTAGCTTCTCAGTGTATTTCTCATTCAAGTTGTGGCCTGGTGTGTTCTTTTTTTCCTGGTGTCAAAGTGGCATAGTGGCTCTACCAACTGGGCAGTACAGGGCTTACATATGTGTGGAGTGATCTAGCTGTTACTCATGATGCATTGCCTGATATGCACTGTGACCAATTGTTCTTGTGCCCATGTGTCAGATGTATACAGGTGACTGATGCATTTCAGTTTCTTCTACTTGCCCACATCATCATCATCCACTACCGAGGGAGACACCTGCATAGACCTAGAGGAGGGACCCAGCAATAGTGCCACCAGTGCTGTGGAGTCAGCAGGAGACAGTGGCACAGAGGGCGAGGGGAGTCAGTCGGAGGACCAGTCTGGAGGCGAGAGCAGCTACGACGCCGACAGGTCCGAGGCTGATCTCCTTGAGGAGGCGGAGGCTGCAACACCAACTGGCAGCATCCCCACATCTGTCCCCGCCTCCTCCATTACCATCTCTGCCCTCCCAGTTGTTCCCGTCCCTCCTGTCCGTGCAGAGTCCCACCATGTCTCCTTCGGCCCAGGCACCGCACCCCCTGCCCCTGTCACCCCTGCTGCCCTCAGTGAAGAGTCTGTGGACGTACTGCGGCAGTTGAAGGTTGGGCAGGCATCGGTGCTGAATGTCCTCCATGGACACACTAAACTGCTCACACAGATGGTGTCGTTCATGGAGGGCATGTCAGCAATGATGTCTGACCAACGCAGGTTTCTGCGGTCCATGGACTCTTCCCTGACGGCAGCAGTTTCTGCCCAACGCACACCCAGACAGTCATGGGCACGCACCCCACCAGACACATCCAGCACACCCCCAAGTAATGCACAGCGCACACCTCCTGGCACGCACACTCACGGGGATGTAGGCACACCCACATTGTCTGGGGGCAGACGACATACACGCAGCCACAGTCGCAGTCCGCAGTCCTCACAACCCTGTTTCTCCAAAACCACTCCCCTTAGCTCCCCTGCCAAAGTCTCACCCAAGGATACCTATATGGGTGAGCTGGGCCTCGCCCCCACTGAGCCACCACCCGACAAGCGGGTGAGGAAGTCCCCGGGCACGGGAGTTGAGTCCCCCAGCATGTCCACCCCCTCCCCCAAGAGCGCTGCACCCCATCCCTCCCCCACCACACCCTCCGTTGGCCCTGGGGTATCTTCAGGTGCAGGGGCTAGGATGGACATCCTAACAGCAGTGTGCAGCGCTGAGCTCACCTCCAACTTTTACGCAGCCCCACCCCCTGTGGTGGAGACGCCCACCCCTGCACCCACCACACCTACCCATCCCCCTCATGTCCCTGCGGTGCCTGGTCCTGCCACAGATAATGCCCCCCCGGTCGACAAACCTTGAGGTTCCTTTGTGCAGGCAAGCTAGGGGTGGACGCGGTCCCCTATGTCCACCCTTGGACTTGAGAAATGGACTGGCCATTGGCCTTTGTACATAGTCTCTTTTTAATTTATTTATTTTTGGTGATGAATAAAGCCTTTTCTTTTACTTTCAACACTATTGCATTTCAGGTACTTGATGTTGGTGATGAGGCTTCTGGAGTTGGTGTTCTGGTAATATTTTAGGATTCTGAGAAATGTTTTTGTATGATGGTCATGAGGTGGACCATGGGTTCTGTGTGCCATCACAATGTCTCTGCAAAGAATCATTGGTAGTGTGTGTTCATTTTGTTTGGAGACATTGTCCCAAGGAGTGTTCCTTCCTCTGTGGCACCTTACATCTTCCCCACAATTGTTGTGCTGACCTGTGTCCACATTTCCTTTGCTGGTGACGGATCCCTTCAACAATGCCCATGCCTGCTCACCGATCTCTCCTGCTGAATCGTCTGTGCCATCCTTGCTAGTCACTGTACTTGTGTTTTGGGTATGTAGGAATGCCTTCAGGGACAAATTGGCCCTTTTCAGCACTATGCATGTGTGTAATCACGGCCTACCACATAAATGGCACTTGTTATGCAGGGTATTTGGGCACCTGACTCACAATTGTGGGCATTGTATCTAGTGGAATTGAACCCTATTCCTTCCATGAGAGACATCATCTTGGTGGCTGGACCAGCACCTGAACATTTCTATCACTCCTGGGATGTGCGTGACAGTGTGTGTTCCCTTTGGCTATCTTAGTTTTGTATGCAGTTACATGACTATACAGTCTGTTGGCATGAAATCAGGGTGTGTATTGTGCTGCATCCGCCATTGGTTTGTATGCATGTGTTATATGTCCTCACACCCACATGTGGTGTGTCATGCAGTGTGTGAAAGACATCCATCCTCCTGGGAGTGGAACACTGCTGTCAGTGATGTTTTGTAATAGCACTAAAATCATAGTCCAAAGTTAGGGATGCGTCCATACCACCATGTAGGTGTGGTCATCTGATAATGATGTACACCCCCCCATATCTCTGTCCACTGCGGGGAGTCCTCTGTACCCACCCCTCATATCTCTGTCCACTGCTGGGAGTCCTCTGCACCCACCCCCATATCTCAGTCCAATGCTAGGAGTCCTCTGCACCCACCCCCATATCTCAGTCCACTGCTGGTAGTCATATGCACCCACCCCTCATATGTCTGGACACTGCTGGAAGTCATATGCACCCACCCCCATATCTCTGTCCACTGCTGGGAGTCATATGCACCCACCCCTCATATGTCTGGACACTGCTGGTAGTCATATGCACACACCCCTCATATGTCTGGACACTTCTGGGAGTCATATGCACCCACCCCATATCTCTGTCCACTGCTGGGAGTCATATGCACCCACCCCTCATATGTCTGGACACTGCTGGGAGTCATATGCACCCACCCCTCATATTGCATGCCACTGCAGGGAGTCATATGCACCCACCCCTCATATGTCTGGACCAGGGGTCTCCAACGAGTAGCTCGGGAGCTACTGGTAGCTCGTCAGTACCTTCAAAGTAGCTATCTGAGGTGAAGTCATGCCCAGTATCAATTTCAGAGTAGGTGTCTATTAAAGAAGGCAGCACTGATCATCTCAAGACCCTAAGAGTGACAGCCAGCCAGCCAAACTAATCACAGTAACTCATACTAACACTCAAACACACACTGTGCAGCTTATAGGACCTGCTACATGATAGTCTGTATCCAATCTCAATATAATTAAGCCACAAGGAGATTGAACATGTTGCAGTCCCTCCTTTATCAATCACAACATGTGTGTGAACAGTGCACCATCAAAAACGTATGGCAGCTGTAGCTTGAGCTGTAATCAGTGCTGACTCACCAAAGTGCGGGACTGCAGGAGTCAGAGTGAAAATGTGTCAGTTAGATGCATGATCAGCTCAAGACCTGAGGAGAACAGGGTATGATCCAGACCAGAGAAAATTAAGAGATTCATACAACTTTATGTGTGTGTCCATAATAAACACTATTGCTTCCTGAAACTATGACTGGTGCCAAGAACCGACAAATATATATGATGGGCCCATCATAAGAGTGTTATATTTGGCATAATTGTGTCCATTCCTGACATAATAGTGTCAGTGGCATAATTATGGTGTAGCTATGGTATGCTGGCAGCCATCATAGATCTATTTTGAGCATGACTGGCCTATATGTACCTATTCCTGGCATATTAATGGTCATGACTGATATGTGGTCTTATCCCAGATCCTTCTGGTTTCCAGCCTCGGCACAACTGTGACCCTAGTATAATGGTGGGCATTACAGGCATAATCCAGGCATCCGTGGTGCTATGGTGAGCATCCATTATGATATAATGGGGTAGCCCACAATTGTCCATGAACCTGGGTAACGATGGTAAAGGAAACAATGGTCCTAGACTTCTTTAAAGCTACAATTCAGTTATGAAAAACATTCATTAGTCAAAGGGCATCCGGTAAATATAGTCACTATTTTACAGGTATACAATGTTCTAGTAGCTCAGGAAGACTTTCCTTGAGCAGAAGTAGCTCTCACTACAGAAACGGTTGGAGACCCCTGGTCTGGACACTGCTGTGAGTCATATGCACCCACCCCCATATCTCTGTCCACTGCTGGTAGTCATATGCAGCCACCCCTCATATGTATAGACACTGCTGGGAGTCATATGCACCCACCCCTCATATTGCATGCCACTGCTGGGAGTCATATGCACCCACCCCTCATATGTCTGGACACTGCTGGTAGTCATATGCACCCAACCCTCATATGTCTGGACACTGCTGGGAGTCATATGCACCCACCCCCATATCTCTGTCCACTACTGGGAGTCATATGCACCCACCCCTCATATGTCTGGACACTGCTGGGAGTCATATGCACCCACCCCCATATCTCAGTCCACTGCTGGTAGTCATATGTACACACCCCTCATATGTCTGGACACTGCTGGTAGTCATATGCACCCACCCCTTATATGTCTGGACACTGCTGGGAGTCATATGCACCCATCCTCATATCTCTGTCCACTGCTGGGAGTCATATGCACCCACCCCTCATATGACTGGACACTGCTGGTAGTCATATGCACCTGCCCCTCAAATGTCTGAACACTGCTGGGAGTCATCTGCACCCACCCACACACCCCCTTGGAGCAGTACACTGCTGGCCTGGACCTACACACACACCAATATGAAGGTAACATGCTGGGCCAGTCCTCTAAGCCCACATTCCTGGCGTGTGTACGCCTCGTATCCCAAATGTACTGGTGCCGTAATGGGGTAAGTGTGACACGCACTGTACCCACGCATTCATTGTGTGTGTACGGTCTGTATCACTGTTCTACTGTGCCGTAGGGGTACGTGTGGTACGCACCATACCCATGCATTCATTGCGTGTGTACGGTCCGTATCACTGTTCTACTGTGCCGAAGGGGTACGTGTGGTACGCACCGTACCCACGCATTCATTGCGTGTGTACGGTCCGTATCACTGTTCTACTGTGCCATAGGGGTACGTGTGGTACGCACCGTACACACGCATTCATTGCGTGTGTACGGTCCGTATCACTGTTCAACTGTGCCGTAGGGGTACGTGTGGTACGCACCGTACCCACGCATTCATTGCGTGTGTACGGTTCGTATCACTGTTCTACTGTGCTATAGGGGTACGTGTGGTACGCACCGTACCCACACATTCATTGCATGTGTACGGTCCGTACCACAGTTCTACTGTGCCGTAGGGGTACGTGTGACATGCACCGTACCCACGCATTCATTGCGTGTGTACGGTCCGTATCACTGTTCTAATAGTGTCATAGGGGTACGTGTGAAATGCACCGTACACGTCCACTTCCGTTGTTGCGGTATGCAGGGGTTGCTGGACACGCCCCCCCCAAGTGACCAGACCCTGGTGGTAATGTATGGCCTCCATATTATAGGTTTGGCTTTGAGTATGGGGTATGTTTCCTGCCCCTCACCCCCACCCTGGCCCCTGGGTGTTGTTCTCACCTTCTGCAGCGTGTGCGTCGGGTGCGGTGCACCAGGTCGTAGGCCAAAAGGACCGGATGACACGTACGACAGGGTTCATGGCATGAACGTTGCGTACCGGGGCTCCGTAGCGTGGCTGTGTTTGGCTCCCGTAAAAAAAGAGCCGTACGGAGAAACGTAGTGACGAATCGTACTTGCTGGGCCGGAAACCGCTGCCTGAATACATCCGGACGTTGCGTACAAGCCGGATCAGAATCGTAGGTTTTTTTGACCCGTACGGGCTTTTGTACGAAATGTATTGAAATAGGCTTTCTGTACGAATCGTACTTCCTAGGTTGTACGGAAAGTTTAACGGGTACGAGTCGTACGGGGAAAACGCTCCGTACAACAATTCGTACAGCCTTTTTACAGGATTGGAAACGTCGCCATGGTTGTGGTTTTGTGCATAATCTGGTCACTTCAATACAATCATGCTCTTGTTCATCATTAATTCCATTATCCCTATCATTACGTTTGTGTGAAATTGGTAACAGTGTTGCTGGATGTGAAATATTGCATCATATCGTGCCAACCTGCTGTGTTAAGCGTGGTGTTTTTACTCTTGTCAAAAGAATTTCAACTGAATGTGGGACATACAAAAATAAACAATTAAAGCTGGCTCATCACAATCCCTTCACTTTGCTCGATTGCCAGACAAACTGATGCAACTGATTTTAGACATCCAGTTAGACTTACAGCAACTGGATCCAACACTCTTGAAAAAAACTCTCCTGAATGCATTAGTCTCCCGTGTTTCTGTGAAAGGATTGAAAGTGCACATCCATCTTTCTCACGACAGAACAAATAGAACATCATCTTGTAATCAGTCATCCCGAGTGTGTGCACATGACACGCATTCTTTCACTGTTTAAAAGGCATTAGATAACACCCGATCTTGTCCATCATTTCAGGTTAGCCTTACTAAGGGGTTCTGAATGTGGGAAAGGTTTGGGATCTATTGTTGGCAATATTCAACAAACATCCCAACCTCTCTTGGGGTTTTCAGGGGAATGCATTTAAAAATTGCAGAAATGCGTTCTTTTGAACTTTTTTACACACCCTTTTCAATATGGTGTCCTCTTTTTCACAACACTGCATCTTTCCTGGGGAGTCTTTATGTAAATTTTCCGAAAAATGATTCAACAATGCAGTGGTATCAAGTTTACAACCATCTTTTGTTTCGGATGCTATTAAAAAAGCGTCTATATACTGGACTAGGATTGAATTACATCACTACTTTAGTTTTCAAGATCTTTCTTCAACATATGTGAAAATCAATGTGCTCTCTCATAACCTTGTGGGTCCGACACCACAGGAAGTTTTATTCAAAAATTAAAATGCAAAATGGAAATGACAGTCTTCATGCAATATAATACAAAAGAAGTTTGGTACAAATCAATAATGATGTACCATCCTGCCTCTGTAGGAATTTGAAATAGTAATACTACTGTGTTTGGTACTATGGGACAGCAAGGAACCATTATTTATTTTATATCCCTTGGTCATATCTGATCTTCCATTTGCCATTTGACTTTTTAATTCCCTTTACAGGAGAATTACAAGGACTATCTGACACTTCTTGAAGGAGTCCCTGCACAATCATCTTCTAAATTACTGCTTTCACCCCTTCCTCTGTCTCTGAAGTTAGTCTGTATTGTCCAGTTCTAGGAAAAAAAAACATCTGCTTTCACCTTGATCTTCACTGGCTCTGCTGTTTTGATCAACCCAATTTCTTTGCTGATAAAATCCCATACTACTTTTCTAACTGAATGCTTTAAATCTGCTGGCAGGTCTTCTTTTGTCAAAACTGGGTACATTTGTACTCTGTCGTCCTCTAGGCTTAATGTGAAAACTGAATCCTCATCCTGCATTTCCACTGCAACACCATCCAGTGTGCAATAAGTAACGCAGTTCATTTGTAAAGAAGCTCTCTTCCAAGCAAGTTCACTGCACTTGAAGGACACCATATATACTCCATCTGTCCTATTTTATCTGGGACATTTGCTGAAACCTGATAAATAATTGCTTATTACTGATCGGTAGAACTTGGACTTCTCTTCTCAAAAGGGGTCAGTTTGTGACTTCCAGAATACACTGTAGGGTATTACATAAAGTGACCCAGGAGTGAAACATGCATTTGCACCTGCTTCACTTTCTAATTACGGAAGGGTTCCCAGATTGTGCTGCCCCTTCTGTAATACCAATAGTGCTGGCACACATAAAGCTCTAGTATTATATTCAATGGGTGTGTTCCCTCATTTGCATGTGGGCATACTGCATGCAAATGAGGGAATCCCTATGCCTCTGCGCCCGGGCCGTATTACCAACGTGGGCACAGATGCTAAGAAGCCCTCAGGAGGTACACTGACAGTGTGTCACTTGATCGCAGTCTTTAGGCTGGGGGAAAGGAGGTCCCATGTACCTTCTAGACAAGCCCTTGCAGGTGGTTGCTGTCACTGACTACATCCACCTGCAAGAGGATCTTTAATCCCCTTTAAAATTACAGGTGGGGTGCCGCCTACCCTGAGAAAACACGGAGTGGCTATAAAGCAGATGCTCCCCTTTTTCACCTGAATATTCTTCCCCTAAGGCAGCAAGAATTTATAGCTGTCCTGGGGGAGGAGCATTCATCATAAATGTGTACCCAGCACAAATAATGAAAATGCCCTTTATGTGTAATGTGGCACCAGAAAGGGTAGCCCCCATATTAATCAGGAATGAAACAGAATGGCCATTGACATTTCCATCATTATAAGATCCAATTTGGTCTACCTCCAGACCTGCTCCAAGTAGGCAGCCCTCCTCTAGGGGTGGGCGGAATTTGCGTAATCGCGTTACGCAAATCTCCGCGAAACGGTAAAAAATCTCCGCGAACACGCAGAAATTCCGCGAACACGCGGAATCGCTTGTTCGCGATACTTTTTTCCTGTTCGCGATCGCTGTTTGCATGCTCGGGGTGAAATATCTCGCGAACACGCATATTGAGAACGCGAACAAGCAAAAAATTTCGCGAAGTCGCGGAACGCAGATTTTTGGGCAATTTCGCGTTCTCCGCGGAACGCAAAATTACCCAAATTCCGCAAATTCCGCGAACGGAACGGAATTTACCGCCCAGGCCTACCCTCCTCCCATCCCCCCATACACAGTCATAGTTAACTGCTAACTGACACTTTATCAGTAAGGATCATTGAATTCTGTTGATGGCCTGCAGTTCATGGAATTTTACTACTCAAGTTTAGTTGCATTACTGGGGTATTGTCGTTGGCATTCAAAATGTTTTCTGATTCGGCATATTCTGTCCAGGTTGTCTTGAACCCTCTCTGGTTTCTGTCTACTTTCTCATTTCCAATACCCAATCTACCCACATATATGGCAAGACAAATTCCATTTCAACATTCAACATTTCCATGAATTCCATTCACTTTAATGCCTTGCATTGGTGCATTCATCGTATTCATCCCACTTGCACAAAATTAATATTTGAACTCAATTTTAGTTTTTTTCTCAAGATAATCATGACTGTTCTTTGAAAATTTCAAAATCTCATCACCACCCTTTGTCGACCAACACAATTTGATCTGCTGTATATAATCACTTATTTCTGATCTGAGTCAATTTATGAAAGCAGACAAAAAATCTCAGACATCATCTTTCTCTGGATTTTTGACTCTGCTATGTTTTTTAAAAACCTGCATCAATCTCTCATACTAAGAATGTACTGACTCTTTATGCTCCAGGGTCTTTCTCATAATCTTTTCCCAATGTATGTCCTTTTCTAGAATTCATTTTTTCAAATGCTCAATGCCTTTCATTTTTCAGCTATGCAAACTTAGTTGGTTCCTGAGCTGGCCATCTGACAGCCGCTTAATACTTTAACCACAAATCTCCCCAAATAACACATTTTAAACAATGTATTTTAATCAGTCCATAACATCGGAGATGGTTGTGTCACCTTATAAATTTCATGTAATTAGAAAACAAGAGAACCCCAGTAATTTGATCTGGGGTGAATTAACATGGTTAAGAAAAACACAGGTCTATGTGAGGCCAATATGTTACTCTGGTAACCTGGGCTACAGTTAATTTAATAGCAGCGTTAATCAGTTGTTACAGCGTGACAAGTCCAGGCGGGGCTTGTTGAACAATTTATGAAGGGACACAAGGTTTTTTGATGACATCGCATTTATTCACATCATAAATGGAGTATCATCAGTTATTTAAAGATAATAGTTCCGGTGCTCACAAAGGTACATGAAAGTGCGTGAAATGAAGGTGCTGATGACAATTAAAATTATCAGACCAGAGTCAGATCCACAGCCCTAGCTCCGAGGCAAGTTTGGCATGGCACCGGCAAGACTGAGGTGTCTTGGTGCACTTGTAACTGCACGTCACTTTGTGCTCAGCAGTGGATGGACACAAGGCACAGGATGTACAAATGGCAGGAGATAGACTAATGGCAAGGGATGGACACACAGCAAGGGATGGAGAGAAACAGTGCAGCGGACGGACACACCACAGGGAACAGACAAATGACCGTAGCGTAGACGAACATACAGCAGCGGATGGACACAAGGCAGGGGATGGACATATGGCAGGGGATAGACACACAGAAGGTCATGGGCACATGGCAGGTGATGGACACAGGGAAGGTGATGGACACTCAGCAGGGGATGGGAACACAGCAGGGAATGGACACATGGCAGGGGATGGACACACAGCTAGGTATGGACACATGGAAGGGGATGGCACATGGCTGGGATGGATACCTGGCAGATGATGGACACATGGCAGGGGATGGATGGGATGGACACACAGCAGGGGATGTACACATGGCAGGGGATGGACACAGCAGGGGTTGATGACAGCAGGGGATAGGCACATGGAAGAGGATGGACAAGGCAGGGGATGGACACAGCAGGGGGTGGACACAGAGCAAGGGATGGACAAACACAGGGCAAGGTATGGACACACGGCAGGGGATGGACATATGGCAGCAGATGGATACATGTCAGAGAGGATGGACACATGGAAAAGGGGATGGACACATGGCAGGGCTCTTGTCATATGGCAAGAGATGGACACATAGCAGGGGATGGACACATGGCAGGGGATGGACACTTGGCAGGGGATGGGCAGATGGCAGGAGATTGACACATGGCAGGGGATGGACACATGGTAGGAGATTGAAACATGGAAGTAGATGGACACACCACAGGGGGGTGGACACACAGCAGGTGGAATGAGCACATGGAAGGGGATGGACAAATGGCAGGGTTATGGTCACATGGCAGGGGATGGACACATGGCTGGGAATGGACACATGGCAGGGGATGGACACATGGCTGGGAATGGACACATGATAGGGGATGGGCACGGTAGACAGACAACAATGAATAGACACATGGCAGATGATGAACGGGCTGGACACATGACAGGAGATACACACACGGCAGGGGATGGACAAATGGTAAGGGATGGACACACAGCAAGGGTTGGAGAAAAACAGAGCAGCAGGTGGACACACCACTGGGAACAGACACACGGCAGTAGACAAACACACAGCCACGGATGGACACAAGGCATGGGATGGACACCCAGCAGGATATGGACACACAGCAGGGACAGACAGACACAGGGCAGGGGATTGATACATGGTAGGGGATGGACACACACCAGGGTATGGACACACATCAGTGGACAGACACAAGACAGGGGATAGACACATTGCAGGGGATGGACACACAGCAGAGGAGGAACTTACAGCAGAGTATGGACTTACGGCAAGGGATGAACACATGGCATGGGATGGAAACAAGGCCGGGATGGACACAGAGCAGGGGACGGACACACTGTAGAGAATGGACTTACAGCAGGATGGATATATGGCATGGGATGAGCACAGAGCAAGGTATGGGCACACTGCAGGGTATGGACACACAGTAGGGTATGGACACATGGTGGACAGACAGACACAGGGCAATGGATAGATGCATGATAGGGAATGGACACAAGACAGGGGATGGACACATGGAAGGGGACGGACACAAAACAGGGGATGGACATATGGCAGGGGACGGACACACAGCAGAAGATGGAGTTACGGCAAGGGATGGACACACATCAGGGGATGGACACAAGGCAATTGATGGACACACGGCAGGGGATGAACACATGGCAGGGGATGGAGACACAGCAGAGGATGAACACATTCCAAGGGATGGACAGACGGAACGGGATGGACACACGCAGGGGATGAACAAATGACAGGGGATGACACACAGCAGGCTATGGACACATGGCAGGGGAAGGGAAAATTGCAGGGATGGGACACATGGCAGAGAATGGACACATGGTAGGGGATGGACACACGGCAGGGAATGGACACATGATAGGGGATGGGCATGATAGACTGATGACAGTGAATGGACACCTGGCAGGTGATGGACGGGCTGGACACATGACAGGAGATTGATACATGGCAGGGGATGGACATATGGCACAGGATAGACACATGGCATGGGACGGACAAGGCAGGGGATGGACACCGCCGCGGATCGACACATGACAGCGGATCGATACATGGCATGTTTATTACACACAACAGGGGATAGACACATGGCAGGGGATGGACCCACACAGGGGATGGACAAATGGCAGGGGATGGACACAAGGCAGGGGATGGACACATGGCAGGGGATGGACGCATGCCAGGGAATGGACACACTGCAGAGGAAGGACACACAGCTGGGAATGGACAGATGGCAGGGGATGGACACATGGCAAGGGATTGACACGTCACTGGGGCGGACACGCGGCAGGGGGATGGACACACAGCAGAGGGAATGGACACATGGCAGAAGATAGACACACAACAGGGATCTGGTTACATGGCAGGTATTGGACACATAGCAGGGGATGAAGACATATCAGGAGCTGGACATATGCCAGGAGTTGGACACATGGCATGAGATGGACACATGACAGGGGATTGACACATGGCAAGGGATGGACCATGGCAAGGTACTGACTCACAGCAGGGGATGGACTCACAGCAGGGGATGGACACATGGCAGGGTATGTCCAAACGGCAGGGGATAGACACATGGCAGAGGATGGACACATGGCAAGGGATGGAGAGAAACAGGGCAGCGTACGGACACACTGCAGGGAATAGACACATGGAAGTAGATGAACATACAGCAGCGGAAAGACACAAGGCAGGGACAGACACAGAGCAGGGTATGGCTACATGGTAGGGGATGGACACACAGCAGTGTATGGACATACAGCAGTGGACGGACACAAGGCAGGGGATGGACACATGACAGGGGACGGACACACAGCTGAGGATGGACTTACAGCAGAGTATGGACTTACGGCACAGGATGGACACACGACAGGGGATGGACACAAGGCAGGGGATGGACACAGAGCAGGGGACGGATACACTACAGAGCATGGACTTACAGCAGGGATGGAAACATGGCAGGGGTGGACATAGAGCAGGGTGTGGGCACACTGTAGGGTATGGACACATTGTGAGATGGACAGACACCGGGCACGGGACGGACACATGGTATGGGATGGACACACAGCAGTGGATATACACATGGCAGGGGATAGACACGTGGCAGGGGTCTGACACATGGTAGGGATGGACTCACAGCAGTTGATGGACACACAGCAGGGGATGGACACATGGCAGAAGTGGTGGACACATGGCAGGGGATGGACACACCACAGAGGATGGACACATGGCGGGGTTCTGGCAACATGGCAGGGGATGGAGACATGCAGGAAATAGACACACAACAAGGGATGGATACACAGCAGGGGATGGACACATGGTAGGGAATGGACACTTGGCAGGGGATGGGCAGATGGCAGGGGATTGACACATGGCAGGGGATTGAAACATGGCAGTAGATGGACACACCACAGGGGGGTGGACACACAGCAGGTGGAATGAGCACATGGCAGGGGATAAACACTTGGCAGGGGATGGACACATGGCAGGGTTCTGGTCACATTGCAGGGAATCAACACATGACAGGGGATGGACTCATGGCAGGGGATGGAGACAGGGCAGGGGAATGATTCATAGCCTGGGATTGACTCACAGCAGGGGACAGACACACAGCAGGTGACAGCCACGCAGCAGGGCACAAACATACAGCAGTGAATGGACTCACAGCAGGGGAAAGACACACAGCAGGGGATGGACACACAGTAGGGACAGACAGACACAGGGCAGTGGACTGACACATTATAGGGAATGGATACACTGCAGGGGATGGACACATGGCAGGAGATGGACACACAGCAGGGAATGGACATACAGCAGGGGATTTCATAGAGGTACCCTGATATAGGTCTGGGTAACATCATAACACTTCCCTACATTCTGTCCTATACTGCATACATAACAGATTTGAAGGACTGACCTTTTATGTAGTTAGAATGCTACACATGTTATGTAGGGGTTTTCCCTGAACTTTGACCTCATAAATCATGCATGAGGATTCTTCGTTTCTTGGAAACACAGCAGGACCATCATCTCCTGCATAATAATTATATATATAGTTCATCTCTCACATCATCCTAAGTCCGACACTGGCACAGCAAGGTAGAACACCTGGGGACAACCTTTGGGTATATAAACATCACATCTTGCTGAGATAGTCAGAGGAGATCATGACTTCCCGGCCGACACACTGATGCAAGACGCTGAAGTTCCTGCATGTAGATACTGCAGCTCGCATTGGTCTGACATCCCTTGCAGGGTGTTCAGCTCGAGACCAGAACGGGGTCCCGCAGTCTCACATCAGGTAATGGGGTTGGTTTTACCCTAGAGGGTTACTTGGCTTTACACCTACTCACATGCTAGGTACACTTAGGTACATCTAGTTAAGCTTGCATTTTAGGAAAGCGCATTTTACTGCCATGTATTTTATATGAATATATGTTGATACTTCGCAAATTAAAACAACGCATACTTTTACAACATTGTTTTTAGTTCGCAAGTACCATTACAACGCATTTTTATAAAACGCATACCATTACTTCGTATTTGCTTTAAAATGCAAATAAAATGTTTTTACAATGGATCCCAATTCCCTCCATACTTTTACAATTCATTCTTTATAAAAAAATAACCCCCCAACACTACACTAATTTGTACATCCATATACACTATTCTACATAACACATACTCCACAACACTACCCTAAACCCTCAAACATTACCCTAGACCGATCCTCCTTCTTCCCTCAATCCGATCCCTACATGCAAACACTACCCTGCATGACCCCCAACACTACCCTAAACCCTGAAACACTACCCTACACTACACAAACAACACAACACTACCCTAAACCCTAAAACACTACCCCTTACACAACTCTCCACCTTCCCCCATTCCAGTCTCTACACTCAAACACTACCTTGCACGACCCCGACACTACCCTAAACCCTAAAACTCTACCCTACACTACACTAACACCACAATACTACCCTAAACCCTAAAACACTTCCCTACCCTACACCAACACCACAGCACTACACTAAACCCTAAAACACTACCCCAAGCACGATCCTGCCCCTACCCCAGTCCGCTCCCTACACTGAAACACTACCCTGCGTGACCCCCAACACTACGCTAAACCCTAAAACACTACCCTACACAAGACAAACACCACAACACTACCCTAAATCCTAAATACTCCCCCTGCACGACCCTGCCCCTACCCCCAGTCTGGTCCATACATTGAAACACTACCCTGCACAACCCCTGACACTACCCTAAACCCTAAAACACTACCCCCAGCACGACCTTACTCCTACCCCCAGACCATCCCTACACTGAAACACTACCCTGCACAATCCCCTGACACTACCCTAAACCCTAAAACATTACCCCACACTACCCTGCACGACAACACTGCCCTAAACCCTAAAACACTACCCCAGCAGGACCCAGTCCCTACACTGAAACACTACCCTGCACGACCCCCCCAACACCACCCTTCACTACACAAACACCACAACACTACCCTAATCCCTAAAACACTAACCCCTGCACGACCCTCCCCCATCCCCACTCCTGTCCCTACACGCAAACACTACCCTGCACGACCCACAACACTACTGTAAACCCAAAAATGTTACTCCTCAAAACAAACCCTTTATAAATACACAGACCCTCTTACCTCTATCTCCTCTGTGCACGTCCCTTGTCCTCGGCTGCAAGCGTTCTCAATCAAAGGTGGTGAGGACAGCAGAAGTGCCCAAAAAGCCCCCAGCCAGTGTACAGGAGCCTACAGATCCG
The DNA here is from genome assembly GCF_964204655.1 of Triturus cristatus. Lineage (NCBI taxonomy): Eukaryota > Metazoa > Chordata > Amphibia > Caudata > Salamandridae > Triturus > Triturus cristatus. The sequence continues at coordinate 1,106,716,175 of NC_140588.1, read as the reverse complement.
CCCGGTCACCAGCGCCAGTCCCCTACTTGCTCCAGCCGTGCCACTCAAGGCCCCATAGCTTACCAGTTGTCCAATCTCTAACCTCAGTACGAGGGACCCTGCTGGTGCACAGGACCGCCTCGAGGCCCAACAGCGCATGGCATCCGACAAACATGCCGGGACAAGGCTCACTCACCACAGGACACATGAAAGATTCATCGGCCGCCTCTGCCCCACTGCCATCATCGCTGCCTTGCTGCCTCCTCGTGTGCTCTGCCATCTGTGCGCCGGTATTGGTTACTGCACGCATTACAACGATTGTCTTGTGACAGTGCATGCGATGTAATAACATGCGTAGTAAAGGCTTTGTTACGCTTGCGTTGTAATGGTATGCGAAGTACAAGTCGCGTACTAATGGCTAGTTGCGATTTTATATACTTGCCTGTGGTTTTGATTTTAGAAAAATGATAGAAACCTATCATCTGTTTACTTTCTTAGTGCTGCTACTCATTTATCTATGCTAATGTCTACTGGTGATTTCAGTACACTCTTTTTACACTAGAATAACAACTGTTCAATAAATGCTTATTGAAAACGTTTCAACCATTTATTCTGTGTATCTCTCTGAGAAAAATTGAGCACGAGTGACTGAGCGGAAAGTGAGTTACTGTTTCCACAGTCCTGAGGGCTCGGGGTTGTCATGTTCGATAGTTGCCAAGAACTATTCTCTCCTTGGTAAGAGGAGGTGATAGTGGCATCGCGAGACAGGCCAACATACCCATTGGTGGTGTCTTGAATCCGTCTGGACACCATTCCCACAGTGAATGTTGTCTAAACGCGCAGATCCTAAATAGCTCTTATAGGAACTACATGACAAGCTGTCTGACCTCCTGTAATCAGCTCAGCTACAGGGGCATAACAAGCTCAATCAGCATCCCTGCATCTACCCAGCTGGCCTTCTGCTTGCACCTACTATCCAGACCTGCAACTGGAATTGCTGAAGCCCTACTGGCCTCTGCTGGAGTGACTTCCTGATACCCAAGTGGTGCCTTCGTAGGGCATCAGCTGAGATCCTCCTATGAGAAATCCTGATGTTTTGGGCTCTTCACACCCCTGGACCAGCTGGTTTATGCAAGATCTTGGCTCCCATGCTGACTGGCAATGCCAAAGTTCTAGTCAATCCCACTCTTCGTGATATAACCACCACGACCGGCAACGTAAGATCTACACTCCCCACTGCAGCATAAACAGCCCCCAGTGACCACCAACACGAATCTCTGGCAACAATCGCCCACAATGCCTAACAGGAACTTTGGACTACAGCATTGACCATATGCGATGCCAAGCCCATTCTTCAAGCTGAATATATTACCAACTGCACTGCTTTGCCTGCACCACACGGCCTGCTCCATCCATGCTGGACTTTAGAAGATAACTTTTTCAGCAGGACTAACGTGCTCCTTCTATACAGCCCACTCTCAAATGTGGCCTGCCTGAATTTGTGACTTTCACCCTGTCTGCATGACCAAGTAACAGCAAGAGGCACTTTGTGCTTTGAGGCACTATACTTACTTTAAATTGATTATCTCCAGTACTAATGATTGGATTTATGTCATTTCAAGGACTGGCATAACAAAAGTTTAAGGGGCCACCCTGCAATGTACATGGAGGGGCCCTGTAAAAAAAAGGATGGGCAATCAGCGAACAACATAACCTTAAGTATTGCCCGGCGGTAATCGCCTCTTATACCATTTGATGATTAACCAACAAAAGAGGCAGGCGCTGGAGACTGGAAGGCAGGAAACAAAGTTTTATTCTCTCCGGAGGAGAACACATCAGATCAGACCAACAGGGAATCTTCTCGAGGTGCTCTAACCACGTCTCTGAGGCCTGGCCTCTTATACACAGGTTTATTGCTTTATTACACGTGACACATTCTTGTTAAGACTTTGAGGTACAGAAAGACATCCTTGGAATCCCCATTTCAAGCTCGGTCCCACACATATCTACAGTAGAAGTCCCCACCCCACTCATAGTAAGAGATGGCTATCACACAGCTGGACATTCCGCCAATTCCCGGGGGGGTGTGTGCGACGGGTCGGGTCTCAGGGGGTGGGGGCCTTGGTCTACTGTATTCCCTTTGATGTGAGGTGTTTTCCTTACAATAGGGGCAATAAACTGCATCCGCAGGGCTAGGTGATGGCCTGGGATCGGTTCGGGCAGTCGTGCGCAGAGGAAGGGGGTTATCAAAAGGGCGTATGACCATGTATGGGATGAAAAGGAGGTGTTGGTCAGGCGCGGTATGTGGTTCCATGGCAGGGTCGTGCAGAAGGAGAGGGTTTATGGCCCATGTATGAGAGAGCGGGGGTGGCCGGCGGGGGGGGTGTTTGCAGCGCCAAGGGAACGCGCTGGTGATCGGCGAAGGGGCAGAGGGGCCATGGCGCTTTCAAAATGGCTACTGCTTAAGAGAGCGTATGGGCCTGAGAGGGGACAAGGTGGCACCGATTATGTTGACATCACAAACGAAATTTTAACAGTCCTCCCTTTTCAACATATCTAGCCAGCTTGTCTAGCCGACATCCACCTTCGTTAAAATCTTAGCCACGACATCGTAAATGCTTTCATACATTCCTGTTTTCAAAGTACAGAGTCTCAGGATAGACAGGAATAATCTGACACAATTGTACATAATTACATGTAGTTGATGTGATAGGCGAGGAGGTAGCGCATACAAAATTACATCAGCTGCGTCATATGTCGGACCCGGAGATAGGAGGAGGGAAGCTCGCTTGAACACAAACATGATATCGTAAAGAATGTTCTGGTGAAACAAGGAATATTTCGTACATTACTTAAGGCCTAGACTTCGTGTGGATCAAACTAGACAGCATAGTCATGTGCACGGCTGATGTTATACAATTGTCACAATACAAAGTCAATGCTTCTTAACTATCAGTGAACAGTTGGAAGTGACCGATGTAATTTCTCGAAAACTCGATTAGAAGATAGTCAATACGGAAGTGGTTGGGAGAGGAATTCAACTCAACATGAGTTACAGTCAGAGGGGGCGGGGGGTGTAATGTCCAAAAGGGAGTTCTTCTTTCCAGTGTCCTATTACAGCGAGCCATCACTGGTAAGCTCTCATTGTTCTTCTTCTTTAGTTGGCACTGTTGAGCACCGGCGGTGAAGCTAAGGTCCAGCCCAAATCCAGGTTTTCACGTTGCAGGGTGTGACCGTTCTTTGCTCTCGGGTCACAGCCCTGTTTTGTCCTGTTCCCTAACTGATCTTATCATAGGAACCTTGAGACGGGGTACCCGCATTTCGTTCTTCTTTTGTTAAGTCAAGTTAAAAAAAATCCCATATGAAAAATGGGGGGGGAATAGGGGCGTGCTTTGGGAGGTCGAGGGAAGAGGGGGTGGAGTGGGATCGGATCAAGAGGCGGACCGAGGAGAGCAGAATCTTTTAGCACTGAGCCCATCAATCGGGCTCGATGGGCTGGGACTTCAGGCACGAGCTGATCAGTGAGCAGGGGGCTTCGGGATAGCCCTTCTTTCTATCGCTTTCCATGCTGAGAATGGTGCCTCGTCCCGCATCTTTTTGCTCCGTGGCTCCCCCTTGGTCGAGGCCATAGATGTTCCATGATCCGCAGCCAGGCTGTGCGTCACGTCCGACCCCTCTCCTCTGATGACCGCACGTTATCTTCGAATGAGTACAAGAAACAAAATCTTAGAGAACTGGTAGGGAAAACGTTTACACACTTCATTCTCTCTCCCAACCCCAAGTAGTCGGGGAAACGTTTATCGGTCACTCTATCGTGGATGTCTATTAACTCTTATGTTGGTGTATGCTACTAACTCATTAATCATTGCTGTGGTGCAGGTTTGCGAGTGTTCCTGCAAATTTCCATCATCAGGTCTGCTAGGTGTTGATTCCTGTACCTTATAGACATGGCAAGGAGTCTGACATCTATCAACTTCCTGGTCTATCAAAATTCGAACCAGCTTTTCCGGTAGAGACTCGTCTTTCTAACACAAGCCCTGTTGATTCATATTTTTCCCCAGGGACTGCTAAGTTTATGGAAAAAGTGTGAGGTGCTACAGTCATGGGCTCACAAATATCTGTTTCGGGGAGGAACACAAACTAAACATTTTTCTTGCTGGAGACAATAGTTAACCTTTATCAGTTTAGGCGATGTATCTTTAAAAACAAGGTCATCAGCTGTATTGCTTAAAATATCCAGGGACGGCTAGTACAGAACTGGGACTATTCTGAAAGGACGGGGTCCTTAGACGCTCTATTTCTGTGCAATGGGCGGGGCGATTCTGAGCAAAGGAGGTGGAGTCGTTAGAGCCCTAAAACAATAAAAACCACTGACATATGGTTCCCGTTATAAGGGCCAGATTGGGAGACGTCAGTCGTCTTACCTGTCCTTTCTTTCTCAGTCAATTAAGTTCCACTATTTTACAGAAAGGAGAGGTAGTAGTGTGGCAAAATACGGTCGTTTTGCTTCTGTCAATTTGTTCGAACACTGTTGTGTTTAGGCCAATTATACATATACTGAGGACGTACGGTTTCGTCATCTATTCAAAAGAGGGCAAGGGAGCCTTCAGCGAGGAAGAGAGAGAGAGAGAGAGAGAGAGAGAGAGAGAGAGAGAGAGACGTGCGCACCAAGTAGGCTATTTGGTACACGTACGACATAAAATGAGAGAGAGAAAGAGAGACAAACGTGCACGATAATAGGCTACTTGGTGTACACACAACATAGAGCAGCACGGGTCACCCGACCTGGGGTATTCTTAACTTCTCTTTATTTAGTCAGCACACAAATCGACTCACTGGTGGTACACTTGGGTCATCAGCTGGAGTCGGGTTCGTCGTACAGGAATGACCCTTCAAATTTCTGGTGTAAGTCACCCTCCAATTTACTAGCCTCCGGGAGAGGGACAGTCGTTTCTTCAAACGAGGAGTTACCGTATTCGGGCTTATTTTCCCATCCCCTTGATCAATAGACAACCATTTCAGTCATACAAAGACGTTCTCTTCAGCGACCCAGGCATATGCAATACATACACATTCATACCGTACAATCAGGGCACGTACGCACAGTCATACCATACAGTTTTTCACGTTCCCAGTGATGGTCTGCACTCCACGCACCATCTCACAGCGCTTGTCTATGTTTTTCACTACATGGAGCATGGTGCGGTCCATGTCCACTCCATTCTTCAGTCGGGGCTCCGATGTAACCTACAGAGAAGGAAAAAGGGGGGGGCAGCATTCAAAGCACATCAGCACGCATAAACACGGAAAAGTTCTACTTACCCCGTACCAGACTAGCTGCAGGAACGTATAATACCACAGATCTTGACTATCCTTTTTGCACTATATTATGGGACAAAATACCGTCCCTTACATTCGGCAGGTACCTTAAGCTACAGTCAGCCATTTTCTAACAACTCTGGAAAAAGACAGGTGTGATGGATACAAATTCTCATCAATCCAAAATTTAGGCGAAGGGTCTGCATTATCTGCCTTCTATTGTTTGGGAATAACCGCCATTTATTCAAGACCTCACCAACCTAGACGATTTTTATGACGCTGATTCCATAATTCCTTCGAAAACACCTTTATTGTGAAAATGTCAGTATACAAATACGGGCCTACAACCGTATAGGCCGGCCACGGTGCAAGAGGCGTCGAGTATCATGAGCAACACTACCTTAATGCGAAAAATAAAAATAATCAATAATGAGAAGACCAGCATAAATAAGGTTGTTCGCATGCCCATTCAGTACCCTCCTCGTTCCCCGCCCGCCATCTGCAAAAAAAAAGAAAAAAAGAGACCGTATACATATCCCTTAACATCAATGCCAAGTAACCTGGAACGCCATAAGGAGTTGTAGGCCCCTCCTACATCGGCGCCATTTTGGGGCGAGGTCGGGTGGGTCCAGGGTACATTCTAAATGTTTCCACTAACTAACGGTCGGACAAGAATCCCTTTCGGCAGTCCAAAAATCTTCATTAACGCCAACAGAGAGAACAGACAGCATGAATCGTGACTCGAAGGTGGGGAAAGCAAAGTTGTTTCCTACCGGATCATGCTGAGGTTCCACCAGAACTGATTCGGGTTGGTAGACTACAGTGTCTCCTGGTAATTCAAACAGAAGCTGGCGTCAGCATGAGGGCACCACCATCTCGCAGCAACGCCGTGGTCCTTTCGGAGAGCGAGACAGCAGGCGTGTCTCTCCGCTGATGCTCTGAATCAGTCTCTCTCACGGCACCAAACGGGGACAGGGTGGCTGCCGCCCGGGGCAAAGGCAAGTTAATGTGGAATGATCGAGCAATAGTGGCGGTTACCCCCACCGGAAGTCCGCGGGAGTCGAGGGCCAATGACTCCCGTAGAATCTGCAAAGCTGAGAGGACGTCTTCAAGGGCGGGGTCCACGCCCGAGCAGGCAAGCTTCCGAGTTCCAAGGTAGCCCAGAGCCATCTTAGTGGACCAGGCCCGAATCCGAAGAGCCGGCCGCCATTTTTGAGAGTCGTGTGGCAGCAGCAGTTCTCCACCACAGCCACCGGAGTGGGTCCCCCGGCCAACCAACTGCGCGAGCCCACTTCTTGGTTGGAACACCAATGAAAAACTTGGTGCAGAAAGGAACTTCCGCCTGGGTGGTCGTCCGGCAGGTGAAACGTTAATGGCTTCCCTGGTGCAGCTGGCCGGTGAGTGAAACGTTAAGGGGTGCCCTACTGCGACTGGCCGATGAGTGAAGCGTTAAGGGGTGCCCTACTGCGACTGGCCGATGAGTGAAGCGTTAAGGGGTGCCCTACTGCTACTGGTGAGCCTCCACCTGGGGAGGCGGGGGAGGCCCGTTCGCGTCGCCTCCCCCAGGGCACCCCATGCCGTCTTTTGGCGCTGCATTGTAGGACGGCCAGGCCAGCACAACAACTTGTTGGACACCACCTCGATGCCGTCCGGGTCTCGGCGCATCGTGTTGCCTCCGGCCTCTTCGCACAACGGTCCGCCACTGATGCCGCCTCACAGGCGGATGGATTTTGTAGGCCCTTTTTATAGCCCAAAGCCGACTAAAAGACAGCAATGTTGCTACTTCGAAGAAGGAGGGGCGGGGACTGTGTCACGCGGATGGTGAATGCTTTGGGATGGATGTTGCAGCAGGCTGCCATGTAAATAGTTGTTTAAAAAAAAAGAGTGTTTTAACGTGTTTACCCTGTTGGAGCGTTGCCTATACCTACAAGTTTATTAAAGCGTTTTAGTCATACTACTTTGTTGGAGTGTTGTACATATTTGTAATCTGGCAACGAGCACAAGGATGTTTCTGCATAACCAGAAAAAGACATAGCCCAATTGTGCGCGATCTAGCCCAGTTCGGCGACGCCGATGGTGGGTATCAGCAGACTTCCATTTGTGTAGGGTTTTGTCATTTTATTGGACGTGGAGGGTGGTAGGGCAGACATGCTTAGGCAGCGAGAGCGGCGGAGCCGAGCTACCACGTGGCCATCTCGACCGTGAGCTTGGCTCCTTTCTCTAGTTTCATATTTTTCGCGAAGGGCTATTTTCCTAGTGTTTCTTATTTTTGCAGGGTCAAAAGGATCCCATCAGTGGCCTACTGGTTTTGCTCGATTCCTTTTGTTTTTCTATAGCGATTTTTATGCCATAGTTTGCTAGGAAGGTACAGCGGCTAGTCCGTATTTTATATATGTGTCCTCTTTATTAGGGATGCCCTCCGGTGGGGCCGGACGAGCTACCTCTAATAAGCGGTCCGGGCGGAACCAACTATCAATCAGTGGGGAGAAGATAGGCATGACGGGTTACAACGGGGACAAAAGTCTGCACTACCTATCTTTTCACTGCTTGCAAAGACTAGACAGAATATTTCTATTCTACGTTATTTGCAAACAGAGAATATCTCAAAAGAACTAGATCCAAGTAAACAATCAGTGGGGAGAAGATAGGCACGACAGATTACAAAGGGTGACAAAGGTCCGCGTTACCTATCCTTCACTATCTGCAAAGGGAGAGAGACTATTTCTATCCCTCATCGTTTGCAGACAGGGAATGCCTCAAAAAGGAGCTACTCTGATAATCAAAGAAAAAGGGAGCAACCCTGACAATCAATTAATCAAACAATCAGTGGGGAGAAAAGATATGCACGACAGATTACAAAAGGGGGACAAAAGTCTGCGTTACCCACCCTTCACTGTCCACAAAGGAAGATAGAGTATTTGTACTCTTCCTAGTTTGTAAGCAGCGAATGTCTCAAAGAACCATCATCGTTTCGCAATTTCTCGTTTTTACACGACCTTACCCGGACCGCATGGGCTGTTTCTCGTCTTCCGCCTCCAGCGCCCGATCGTCCTCTATTCTCCGTATTTGCCGCGGCACTCCTGATGGTTCCCAGTCAGGACCGTAGATCACTCGAGAGAGGTCGGTTCGGAACCAGTGAAGTTCGGATGATCGGCTGCCAGACGAGGGTCTATCAGGCAGGAGCTCTTCCGATCGTTGCAGTCGTTCACTCTGTCGTCGGGACCTCTCCCACTGGATCCACGTGTCGCTGATGGGCCCCACGCTTGGGACGCCAATTGTAAAAAAAAAGGATGGGCAATCAGCGAACAACATAACCTTAAGTATTGTCCGGCGGTAATCGCCTCTTATACCATTCGATGATTAACCAACAAAAGAGGCAGGCGCTGGAGACTGGAAGGCAGGAAACAAAGTTTTATTCTCTCCGGAGGAGAACACATCAGATCAGACCAACAGGGAATCTTCTCGAGGTGCTCTAACCACGTCTCTGAGGCCTGGCCTCTTATACACAGGTTTATTGCTTTATTACACGTGACACATTCTTGTTAAGACTTTGAGATACGGAAAGACATCCTTGGAATCCACATTTCAAGCTTGTTCCCACACATATCTACAGTAGAAGTTCCCACCCCACTCATAGTAAGAGATGGCTATCACACAGCTGGACATTCCGCCAATTCCCGGGGGGGGGTGTGCGACGGGTCGGGTCTCAGTGGGTGGGGGCCTTGGTCTACTGTAATCCCCTTGATGTGAGGTGTTTTCCTTACAATAGGGGCAATAAACTGCATCCGCAGGGCTAGGTGATGGCCTGGGATCGGTTCGGGCAGTCGTGCGCAGAGGAAGGGGGTTATCAAAAGGGCATATGACCATGTATGGGATGAAAAGGAGGTGTTGGTCAGGCGCGGTATGTGGTTCCATGGCAGGGTCGCGCAGAAGGAGAGGGTTTATGGCCCATGTATGAGAGAGCAGGGGTGGCCGGCGGGGGGGAGGGGTGTTTGCAGCGCCAAGGGAACGCGCTGGTGATCGGCGAAGGGGCAGAGGGGCCATGGCGCTTTCAAAATGGCTACTGCTTAAGAGAGCATAAGGGCCTGAGAGGGGACAAGGTGGCGTCGATTATGTTGACATCGCAAACGAAATTTTAACAGCCCCTGCTCTGTATTTAATATGGAGCGCTCAGGCCTAAGTACTCTGCTGAGGAGGGCCCCCTGCTCCACCCACCCCCACACCACAGGGGATGCTCGGGCCTGTGTTACGCCCCTGATTTCAGTGTCAAACACTGTTTTAAACCTTACTCTATTTTTCTAAAGTGGTGTGGGGTTTTTTTTGTGTTATGTTTTCACTTTATTACTGTTTGAGTGCTACATAAATATTTTACACATTGTCTTTAAGTTATGCCTGACTGTTTTTGTGCCAAGGGTTAAGCATGGGTTCATTTAATGATTATTTTGGTTCACCCTGACAAGGGTTGTGGCAGTTGCTCTAATAATATTTCTCTCCACTCAACCAACAACCCAAAAATCTTATTTAAAGAGTATGTAAAATTCAAACTTCTCCAAAAATGTAAAATGTATAATATTTTTTCTGCAATTACTTAAAATAAACCTTATAGCATACTGCGCGATAATTTTTCTTTTTACTTCATCACCCTCAAATTTTTCTGACTCACCCTTGTGAGGAAATAAAAGTTATGAGACCTATGTGTCCCCTATGTGCCCCCCAACGCTTTATGTACACATGCATGTATCCCATGCATTTCCCCTCCATGGCCTGTCTATCATGATGCTTATACTATAAACGTGGCCTGCCATCATCCAGTCTCCCATGAGAGAAACGACAAATCTGCATTGAGGCCTACACGTTTTGCATCATGTTTTCTTGCACTCGTGTCATTTTCATGAAAGCCCATTATTGTGGCTCAGCCAGAGCCGAAAAGAGGTTTCAGGCCTCAGACGCTCTGAGAGCTGCAGCTGCGTATCCTTGGCCTTGCACACTTGGGCCTCAGCCAAAGGGGCCCTGTCCGAGGTGCCGAGACAGTATTGAGCACGGTTATCTGCTTACTCCTACTGAACCACATTCCTGCCTGGAGAAGGAGGAATAAACATAACCCGTCTGCAAAGGAGAGAGCCTAGCCTTTCTGTCTCTTTTTGTGTGATTGCAAAGCTCACATCAGTGAAAAGCCCATAGCCCCCATGTAAGGCCTATGCAGTGAATGAAGAAATAGATGCCACATTGGCTCTTGGTGATGGGCAACCTATGTCACAAATCAGTCCCTGCTCCGGACTTTAGATATCAGATAATACAAGATGTACTGGTCATCCTGACACTGAAGGTCTCACTTCCAGACTCCCCGATTGCACAGCAGCCCTTCCCCACGTCAGTTACACGTCATGCTCGAGTTGAGCACAAGTAAGGCAAAGTTCCAGTAAAGTTCCAGCTGATCACGCAACCCCCTCCAGGTACCCACCCACCTATGACACTCACCTATGACTCATCAAGTGGACGCCCACATGGACGCCCACCTTCACGCCTACTTACACACCCACATGCTCTTATCTCATTTTCTCTTGCTCTGCCTGAAGCGCTCCTGCTTACGTATAATATGGAATGTATATATACTGTACTCTGTGAATAAAGTTTGAGAATATTTTGAGAATTAGCAGAAGACCCTTCCTGATCCCTTGTGGTGATGGAACTATTCTCCCTATAACTCGAGTTATTGGAATAAAGCCCTTTTGAACCTGATACCACAGACTCAGCCTCTTGCTTTATGCATGATCATATTAATACATATAGAAATTATGAGTGCGTAATACTTTATTTACGACATTTAATGGCGCCCGAATAGGGACATATCTCTTTCCTCACACGCCGGAGATGAAGGTCCAGTTTTGCCCCCTTCCACAGCCGTGACGGACTTCAAGTGCGCACGTCGCGGGTTTTCCCGCCAACTCCCTCAGGCCAACGAAGGAGGAGGACTGCGACCAGGCATCCATATGAGGCGGTGAGGATTGCGGATCGTCCCAACCCAGAGCCCACCTGCGAGAGAGCTGTGTCCGAGGTTTCTAGAGATCCACCAAAGATACACCATTCCCTGCGCAGCGTCAAGTGTCCGAGGCCTTCAAGTTCTGCTTCATGGGGGTTGCATAAAGACGGGTTCATTTAATGAACACGGTAAAGACGTGTCTCACTTGTGAGACCGGTATGTTATCAAGTATTCAAGAGCATGCATCAAGTATTCAAGTCAAGTATTCAGGTGCACCGATTTAACTGTATGAATGTTATTGTCTTAGTCAGGTTCAGTTAGGTTTGAATGTGTCAGGTTTTTATGTAAGTTTGTTTCATTGTGATTTTTGTTTTTTGTGTTATTGTGATTTTTGATTTCGGTTACATTCCAACATGCCGTTGTTTTCGAAACTACGCAAGATATGTACCAGAAAAGGTGTACTAGAGGAACCAGTTAACATTCCGCCTAGAGACACACCTGGACATTTCATGTACTGTAAGCATGGTTTAGATGCCGTGTTGTTTTTAGAACTATGGGTGGATTACACGAAGGATTTAGAGACAAAGTATAGATGGCCTATCACGGGAACGTGGGATGCGGAATGCATCATGAAGGTAGAGGAAGAGCTATGGAAGAGAAAATGTAGACCTGCTCAGAAGGATGCCATTGAGTTATGGCGCAAGGAGTCACATAGAAGAACAGAGAAAGAGTTCCACAAAGCAGAGAGAAGTAAACAGGAGTCTGAAAAAGCCAAATAAAAGAAATTACAGGAGGAAGGGGAACGGGTAAAAAGAGAGCAGACTGAAAGAGAAAGAAATACTGTCGTTGCTGGTATTTATCCCGTCCTTTCAGAGGAACTAGCAAGAGTGGCCCCAGTAGAAAGACCTGTTAGACTGCCACCACAAGTACCCCGAAAAATAAAACCAACAGCATCCGAAACGTTTATTAACACCTACCTAGAGGAATCCCCACCAGCATACGTGGACGGATCCTTCCCTGCACCCCCAACACCAGCCCAGCTCCAGGAGCTAGAGGACGGCGGGGAGGGACCCGGGACAACATCAGGAGGGGGGCCGACAGTAAAAGTAGACATTTCCGAATGTATATATGATCCAGATCCAGGAAAGGCCAGAATGCTCGTGTTTTTACTAAGGCTTAGACGAGCAGTCGCAGATTTGGAAAAATTACCAGATATGGATAAACACCTAAAGAAAATGTACACATTCATAAGAACAGGGGAAGGTCCTGAGTGCATAGCAGAAGCCATACAAAATAGAAAAGTAATTATTAAGAGCTATATCCTTCGCTTCCTAATTAACTGTCTGATCAGGGAAAAAGACGAAGGTGACGGGGACGTAGACCGTTGTTATATTGGTTGGAGTGATCACACAGATGCCGGTCAGCATGATAAATCAGGACAGACAGACCACATGTTGACCAAAATCCGAAAGGCAATAATAGCCTCACACAAAGCAGGACCGAACGAAAAGGCTGAGTTATCATCTGATGACGAAGCAGGGGACAAAGACAGATTACTATATGTGGGCCATGCCCGACGGTTCGAGAGGCCCAAGGGCCTCAATCACCGTAAACAGGGAACGGCTATAAAAGAAAGATATTCCCTTGAAAGTTTATTCCAAATCACCGAAAAAGCGGTGAATAAATGGTTAGGTAACGATCAGCCCCTCACCCGACCGAAAATGAATTAGCACGGTCAGCCACCCTGTGGGTATCCCAATATGATACATATAATAATGATATCGTAGCACAGACGTTCTTGAGCCTCCCACCAAACGAACAGCGCATAGCTGGTGTTTACATGGTCCAACATTTGATTACGTTGTATGAGAGTCAATATTCTGGTCCTGGTCTATTGTATAAGTTGCTGGACGACATAATACTAGACAGGTGGATGAACATGGGTACTGAATTGATTAATGTCATCCTGGATCAGCGACACAAATATATAGTATACGTGACTAGGTCCCTGCTTCCCGCTCCACCACAGGATAAGGGACAGTTATACGACAAGCTGAACCCCCTACGAGAGGTTCATCCTGTAAAAGATGCAAACAATGTGCTGCAACGAGTGTATGTCTACACCCCCTTGTCGAAATTAGAGATACTGGAAATGAAAAAGATGTTGCCCTCCCATGATAAAGACCCGGGGGGTTTTCACCGAGAACTAAAAGACATTCTCCGCTTAGGAGAATATACATATGCTGACATTCTAAAGTTATTGAAAGTACTATTGCCTGCTGGTATTTACGAGAAGCTGAAAGAAAAGGACTGGGAGGTGGGAGAGAAAAAGATTAGCTGGGATCTGTTGGAAACAGAGGAAGAAGAAAGAGGCCCGGGGGTTGGTCTGGGTCCCCGAGCTAAAGATTTACCTGAACTGCTTGTACAAGTTTTGCCTAGATTATTAGTTACTAAAAAAGAAGACTGGGATGCTATTTCAGCCTGTAAACAGAAACCAGATGAGGACACAAGCGATTTTTGCTCTAGGTTTGAGAAATGTTTTACTATCAATAGTGGCCTTAAGCCCGGTAGCGATTCATATCCCCATCTTTTCGTGAGCAAACTAGTTTACCAGAGGTAAAGTATAGGGTACTTAAGGTTGAGAGTACTTGGCAAGCAAACAGCCCTTCACAGATGTTACAAATGTTACAATACCACCAGAACAGGATTAGAGAGGAACACGACCAGGAAAAGAGACGCATGAAGGATACAAAAATGAAGATGCTGGTGGCCCAATCGACACCGGCAACCACTAACACAAACACGAACAAGAATAGCACGAAACAAACTAGTGGGACCTGTAATTATTGCAAGAAGCCAGGCCACTTCGTAAATGAATGTGCAGTCCTGAAACACAATATAGCTATAGGTAAAACAAAGCCACGTCCTTATCCTCCCAAGGGAAATAACACACATCAGACATCAGATACGTTTCCACCGCCGCCACCGCCTGTCCATGCACCTGCACCAGCCCACGCCACAACACAAATGTATGAGCACGCTCAAACTATCTATCCAGAATACCAAACATATTCATGAAGCAGCCCAGAGAGGGAATACGACTTGCCCCTTATTCCAGTTCCTGTGGACCAAGAGGGTCCCTATGTACATGCACGTTTACTAGGACAAAATAAAAAGTTTTTGATTGACACTGGGGCGAGTAGAACTACCATCAGTCATTCCGAGGTTCCAGGGGCACCCCTCTCGGGCTCAAAAAACATATACCTGGGTTTTTCAGGAAAGCCTATTATTAATGAGGTTTCAGAACCAGTCTCTTTAGGAGTTGGTCCACTAATACATACAACAAACTTACTGCTTACTAAATCATGTCCAGAAAACTTACTTGGTATAAAGACATTAAAGGAACTGGCAGCAATTATCTGTTGCTCGCCAGAAGGAGTGCGACTGTATTTACGTGATTTCAAGGGACATTTTGTAATAAAAGATTTTGACATCAGGCTCCACAATGTACCACAGCACCTATGGGCACAAGGCCCGACTGACGTAGGTTTCATGAACATTACACCACACCAGGTCACCCTCAAAGAAGGAGTAGTGTTGCCACGGATTAGACAATACAAAATCCCACCTGAGGCTGAAGTAGGGTTACTGAAAATAATAGATGAACTCATTGCACAAGGGGTGGTGGTGGAGACAGATTCAAACATATGCAACTCACCTTTTCTTCCTATTCTTAAGCGAACTGATCCCAATGCATCGCCTGTCTATAGATTAGTTGTGGACCTGCGAGAATTAAAAAAATGTGTAGTGCCACAGTACCCTGTGGTCCCGGACATTTCTTCATTATTGACTGCTATTGATGCAGAGGCTACGTTCTTTACAGTTATCGATCTGAAGAACGCATTTTTCAGTATCCCAATACATCCAGACAGCCAATATCGTTTTGGTTTCTGTTTAAAAGGCCGCAGCTTCAGATTCACAAGAGCACCACAGGGCTTCACAGAAAGTCCTAGCATCTACAGTCAGGCACTCAAACGACAACTAGACAGTATTCATATGCCTACCACTACAGCACTGATACAGTACGTAGATGACATTCTCATCACTGCAAGATCGGAAACTGACTGTGAAGATGCATCACTCACGGTTTTACACTTCCTGGCTGACAAGGGGCACAAAGTGTCCCCTTCGAAGCTACAATTCTGTGAACAGCAAGTGGCATACCTTGGGCACTTGCTATCCAAGGAGGGTAAGCGACTGACACCAGAACGTATTCAATTGATTTCTGGCCTTTCACAACCCAAGACACAAAAGGAGGTACGTGCATTCATTGGCCTCACGTCATATTGCAGGCAGTGGATTCCCCAGTATGCTTACATAGCCAAGCCCCTAATACAGTTGACGACACAGGAGACAGCTTCTACTAATGTCCTCCCTTGGACACAAGAACACACTGTGGCATTTGAAGAATTAAAAAGAGCTTTATGTCAAGCACCAGTTTTAGCGATCCCTGATTACAACAAATCTTTTATGCTTTTTGTGACAGAGCGGGATGGAACAGCACTATCTGTCCTAACACAAGATCATGCAGGAAAACACAAGCCCTGCGCTTATTTTTCTAGTACATTGGACCCAGTAGCCCAGGCTTTGCCTGCGTGCCTAAAATCTGTTGCAGCAACGGCCTTAGCCATAAGACAAAGTGACTCGATAGTGCTGGGCCACCCCCTGACAGTACAAGTACCGCACGCAGTAGAGGTTCTCTTGAACCGGACACAAACCCAACACCTGACTGTAGCGAGACTGACAGGTTATGAGCTGACGTTATTTCAACCACACATAGAGATCAGACGATGCAACATACTGAATCCTGCTACTCTTTTGCCCTCTAGTACAGAAAACGTTCCACCACATGACTGTGTTGAAGTGATACATACCGTGACTAAACCAAGACAAGACTTGACAGATGTTGCACTCCCAGACCCTGACCTAACACTCTATGTTGACGGCTCATGCATGAGGACGGGGGCGGGAGAATTAGTGGCAGCATATGCAGTGACCACTGCTACTGAAATCATAGAGACTAAAAGAATAGACATACTGTCAGCACAAGCAGCAGAGCTCATCGCTCTGACACAAGCATGCATAAGAGCTAAGCACTTGAGAGTAAACATTTACACCGATTTTCCTTGACCTCTCACGGGGCCAAGATACAGCATGGCCCCCTTATACAAGCCCTTCTGGAAGCGATACATTTCTATCCTGAAATGCAAAGCACATACGAAAGCAACAGATACCATTTCTCAAGGCAATGATCTGGCAGACCGAACTGCTAAACAGACAGCTCAGACCCCACTAGACATGACGAACTCACAGATACCATCAATGTCCAAAGCCATGACAGTCAGGGATCGTTCCAGGGATGTACAAGACATACAGACACATGCTACTCTAGATGAATTAAAGAAATGGTCGGAACAAGGAGGGGTACTGACTGATCAGGGTTGGATGACTAAGGACAAAGCAACATGGTTTCTTCCTGATTCGATGGTACAAGTGATCATAAATACCGCACATAGTCCTGCACACTTAGGAGAGAAAGCAATGCTAGACAGCTTACAGAATATATGGTTTAACAAGCACCTGCGTGCAGCAGCAAAACAAAAGGCCAGAACATGTATGATCTGTTGCCAATTCAATCCAGGTAAAGGCATTCCGATGGAACAAGGTGGATTCCATCCACCTGACCACCCTTTTGAAGTCCTCCAGATGGATTATATCCAAATGGACAGATGTAGAGGTTACAAATATGTCCTGGTAGTAGTATGTTCGCTGACAAGGTGGACAGAAGCTTATCCAGTCCCTGATTATACTGCTGTAACTACCGCCAGACAATTGGTGCGAGAGTTTTTCCCACGTTATGGATTACCGCGTGTCGTATATTCCGACAACGGTCAGCCTTTCTCCTCTGAACTCATGAAACAGGTGTCCCTCCTGTTAGGGTATACCTGGAAGTTCCACTGCGTACGACATCCTGAGGCAGCAGGCCTTGTAGAAAGACACAATCAGACCTTAAAGATAAAACTAGCAAAGATTTGCGCAGACAAAGGTGTAGATTGGATGGTAGCCCTGCCGGTTGCCCTCTTTTACATGCGAATGGTAGCCCATTCTAGAACAGGCTTATCTCCCTATGAAGTGGTCTTTGGTAGACCACCGAATATGTGGGGCACTCCAATGACTAAAAAGATTACTGATGTTGATAGTAACATGCTGAGAGATTACCTGGCTTCCTTGATGTCTGCACTACTCTCTTGTCGTTCGCAGGTTGCTGCCGCCTTCCCTGACAACACCCAGGTCAAGGAACACTCCATCGCTCCTGGGGATTATGTTTTAATAAGGAACTTTGATAGAACGAGTACTCTTGAGCCGAGGTGGAAGGCGCCGAAGTTAGTGTTATTAACCACGAGGACAGCTGTTAAAGTCGAAGGACGGAAAGGATGGGTTCATCTTCATCATTGTAAACGCTACTTCGGGAATAACGATTCTTTTAAAAAGGACACAAACTTTTCAGACTTTGAGCCCCCTTTTCTAGAGGAGACTCCCCAGCAGGAGTACAAAGCTAAACTTAGATCTAAAAAGTCAGAACCCGTTTGATCAATTAAGTCCACTAGGTGGTGAAGCGGTTGAACATGTATTCTGGCTTGCATAAGATCTCGGACAATAATAATGATAAAAAGAGCAAGATGAAAAGCAAATACTGTAAAATATTACGTGGTAGATGTATAGTGACTTTGATTTTTCTATCTCTTCTGTGCATCACGATAATATGTATCAGCTTAATACTACATGCTATTTTTCCTCCTATTTCCTCACTCTTACACTCCTCCACTAATGATACCATAAAGCACACATTTAGTGATCTGCCATCCCATGAGCTATCATATCGACTTGCCTTACGCAACAATACCTTTATTCAGATGCTGCACCATTCACATCAGACTAGCAATGCTACGGACTGCTGGGTCTGTGGCCGACTTCCCCCATATCAGAAGGTGAAGGGAGTGTTGCCTCTTTTCCCTTTTCCGTTCTCCCATAATGGTTCTTGCGGAGCATGGTTTGCCTTAATGACATCCATCAATGGTCATGCCAAAGAATGTCAAGACAAGGAGTGTAGGGGTGACTGGGTATGGGGTAACTTGAATAAAGTCATGAATGAAGCATGTTTCCCAGATGAAGAAGGTCTTCCCCAAAGGAAAGGTACAGATCTAGAAAATGAAGAGTATCTGCAAGGAAATGCGACCCTCAACTTTATAGTGTTGAATGTCAAGCCCATACACAATTTAGGTCCATCCTCAATTACAGTCCTGCCAGTAAAAGGGAACTTGTGTGTCAGAAAAGAAGGCTCAGTACATTTGGGGCACAGCGAGTGTAATACTATAATAGTGTTTAAAGACAAAGGAAAGTCCTATTTCAGAGTATCACGACACACCTACTTTATTTGTGGCCAGACAGCCTATGTGCAACTGCCCTTAGACTGGGGTGGGACGTACTACATATCATTTCTTTTACCACCCGTTTTCTTGGCCCCATCGAACTATCATCAAGATCTCCAACTAGCACTTATCAGACACAGACGAGGGCTCGATGCCTCCGGCATTGACCAGACTGAGACAGCTTGGGAGCAATATACAGATCAACAAAGGATTCTTTTTCTTCATAGGTCCCGTCCAGAATAGTAAACTTATCCGCAGGTTAACAAGGATTCTAGAAACAGTTGCAAATGAGACTGCATTAGCCCTGGGGAACTTGACCCAGGAACAGTCTGCTATGAGAATGGTCGTTCTTCAGAATCGTATTGTTCTTGACGTCATCCTGGCGGATAGGGGCGGGGCTTGTAGGATCATCGGCTCCAGCTGTTGCGTTTTCATCCCTAATAACGCACCGTCTGTCTACAAAGCAATAACAAGGCTCCACAAGATTGCCCAAAGCATACATCAAGACCCAGGCACGTGGACTTGGTCCAGTTGGCTCTGGGGAATAATATCGGCATGGGGATGGAAAGTGTTGACCATCTGTGGATTAATACTACTAATGATATTCAGTTGTTGTCTATGTCTGCAGTGTGGCCCGGCCGTTTGCGGTCTGTGTGCTACTGCATTTGTTCCACATCCCCATTTACAGAGCATTGAAAATGGAAAAATAATGCTGCAAGAACAGATCGACTGTCTCATGAGAATAGATGTGACATGAAGGGTCCACTAGGGGACAAGGAGGGAATGAGGAAATAAAAGTTATGAGACCTATGTGTCCCCTATGTGCCCCCCAACACTTTATGTACACATGCATGTATCCCATGCATTTCCCCTCCATGGCCTGTCTATCATGATGCTTATACTATAAACGTGGCCTGCCATCATTCAGTCTCCCATGAGAGAAACGACAAATCTGCATTGAGGCCTACACGTTTTGCATCATGTTTTCTTGCACTCGTGTCATTTTCATGAAAGCCCATTATTGTGGCTCAGCCAGAGCCGAAAAGAGGTTTCAGGCCTCAGACGCTCTGAGAGCTGCAGCTGCGTATCCTTGGCCTTGCACACTTGGGCCTCAGCCAAAGGGGCCCTGTCCGAGGTGCCGAGACAGTATTGAGCACGGTTATCTGCTTACTCCTACTGAACCACATTCCTGCCTGGAGAAGGAGGAATAAACATAACCCGTCTGCAAAGGAGAGAGCCTAGCCTTTCTGTCTCTTTTTGTGTGATTGCAAAGCTCACATCAGTGAAAAGCCCATAGCCCCCATGTAAGGCCTATGCAGTGAATGAAGAAATAGATGCCACATTGGCTCTTGGTGATGGGCAACCTATGTCACAAATCAGTCCCTGCTCCTGACTTTAGATATCAGATAATACAAGATGTACTGGTCATCCTGACACTGAAGGTCTCACTTCCAGACTCCCCGATTGCATAGCAGCCCTTCCCCACGTCAGTTACACGTCATGCTCGAGTTGAGCACAAGTAAGGCAAAGTTCCAGTAAAGTTCCAGCTGATCACGCAACCCCCTCCAGGTACCCACCCACCTATGACACTCACCTATGACTCATCAAGTGGACGCCCACCTTCACGCCTACTTACACACCCACATGCTCTTATCTCATTTTCTCTTGCTCTGCCTGAAGCGCTCCTGCTTACGTATAATATGGAATGTATATATACTGTACTCTGTGAATAAAGTTTGAGAATATTTTGAGAATTAGCAGAAGACCCTTCCTGATCCCTTGTGGTGATGGAACTGTTCTCCCTATAACTCGAGTTATTGGAATAAAGCCCTTTGGAACCTGATACCACAGACTCAGCCTCTTGCTTTATGCATGATCATATTGATACATATAGAAAATTATGAGTGCGTAATACTTTATTTACGACACTTGCATGGGCCTTGTAGTCCACAATGTACGTGCCCAGTATTTAAGCATGAAACATTCAAGAATTTAAGGGTGGAATGTTCCTTCAGTGTCTAGCCCTACAATCTATTTACACTGTACACAGACTGTGGCTTTTCTATGTGAAAAGGTAAAAGATAATTAAAACAGTATTTTATAACATTACTTTTAAAAAACTAAGGAGTTCATTCCACCACTGTCTTGATATTTATTAATAATCAATTTCAATGATCCTGAGATTCTGCAAGATTTAGAAGTGAGTAAGAAGCAATACTCCAAAATGAAAAAAAAGACAGACCTCTGTATGACGTTCAATAACTCCCAACATAATCTGAGCAAGCCTTGACTTTTCAGAAATTAAATCAGATTGAACCCGCTCACACTATTTTGACACCTAAAAGAAGACCTCAGTATACCTGCACGGCTAAGATAAGATTAGACACATTGCAAGTATTCATCTCCTCAACTTTTGTGTGTCTACTGTCAATGTGGGATCTGCAATGTTGTAAGAAGGAAAGGTCCATTAATCTGTGCCAGTAGGTTCCATGTATGAAAGAATCTGCAGCACGCTGCAAACTGTTGTGCCTTGGAGCATAACAAAAACAAAATAATTACTTCAATACCCAGAGTGTTTTCCCTAAATGTGATGTCATTATTTTTTTTTGCTATTCTATACAATTAGATTTTATCTGGCAGTGAGAAACAGAAATCAATTAGGTCGTTTTTCTGAGAGCCCCTGGCAGTAGCTTTCAGACAATGGAGGGCTCGTTGATGGAAAGCTGAGGATCTGATCACCATCAGTTTTTTTTATTTATTTATTTTTATTAATTGAGCAGAGCTTAGGATACATAGGTTCTTGATAACATAAAGTAAAGTAAAGAATCCAGTAATACATAATCAATTTGATAGCTTTCATTTTCTACAATAAAACTTGAAGTATAAGAAAGATTAATATTCGATGGCAACGGCACATATCATCAACGTCCAGTATTGATCTAGTGCAAATCATTTAAGATAAAATACAATAATCAATATGGTTACAAGTATAGATACATTTAGATAAAAATGCAGCAATATAAAGTGCAAGATATTTCTAGAATACAATACAAACCAACTAGAACATTGATATGAAAAGTGAGCACTGAAGTCCCTCTCTAAATTTTTTCCAAAGTAAAATAAGCAATAAGCTTACAGATGTTCCTAAAATACGACAAAAATGCAACTATATAAAGTGCAAATGCTACTAAAGTGCAATACAATATAACTAGGACATTAGTATAGTAAATAAGTACCACAGTCCCTCCTCAAACTTTTCTTAAGTACAATAACCAGTGGACTTACAAATGTTCCTAAAAAATATTCATAAAGTGCGACAATATAAAGTGCAAATGCTTCTACAGTACAATATAATACAGCTACCGCATTGATATAAAAAGTGAATACTACAATCCCGCCTTTGATTTTTTCTAAATCAATAAAAAACTTCCAATTCTTTTCAAATCTCCTAGATGCCCCAACCCGTCTGGCATAAGCTTTTTCGAATTCCCGGGTCCTTTTCATTTTATTAAACCATTTCGAATGCGAAGGAACTTCACTAGATTTCCAATTCTGGAGAATTAATGAGCGAGCTATAGTACAAGAAATAAATAGAAAAGTTTTCTCTGCCGCTGATAAGATTGTTCCATCTCGACAGATTCTGAATAATGCGACTTCTCCCTCGAATGGAGCATGCTTACCGATTGAAGACTTAATATCAGCAAAAATGTCCTCCCAAAAGGGTCTCAGCCGGTGGCACCCAAAAAAATATGGAGCCACCCACCTTCCCCATCTGCCTGGCAACGAAACCACTTATTCTCAGCTCCTGGAAATATTTTTTCTAGAGCGGCCGGATTTAAATAGGAGAGCCATCGTGAAAGGAAGGCCATCCTTTTAAAGTTCGCCGCACGCAAAGATTTATTTCCTAGATGACATATCGTCTCCCAGTCCTTCGGGGAAAGGGTACGCCCGGTCTCAAGATCTATTTTAGCTAAATGACTCACCGACACGGACATTTGGCCCTGTTTATGTATTAACCGGTACCAATTTCCCAACCCGCTTACTCTGGTGCCATATAAAGCTACCATCAGTTGATCAGGGGTGTCCAAGACACCATTCATTTTTATTTTTTAAAAGTGGACGATTTGTAAATATTTAAAAAAAGGGGGTTTTCGATGGCTTTCTGCCCGGGCCATTACCTCTTGCCAAGATATCACCCGATTGTGAATTA
The DNA here is from genome assembly GCF_964204655.1 of Triturus cristatus. NCBI lineage: Eukaryota > Metazoa > Chordata > Amphibia > Caudata > Salamandridae > Triturus > Triturus cristatus. The sequence goes on along the minus strand of NC_140588.1, from coordinate 1,106,693,197 downwards.
TAAAATGTCTTAACTCGAGAAATCCACAACTTTCCCAATTTCTAATATGTTGAGGTCGAAGTTGGAGACCACAACTGGAAATTTCTCTCAATTTTAAGTATTTTAAACCCGATGAACCCGCCTTTTTAAAAAATGACTGGAGTCTATAAGCCGCATCTTTCAAAGTCTTATACATGTTTTTTTGGGAAGCTTAGAAGTTTTTAAAAATACTGGAATTTGCGAGTTACTTTCTTGAATCATTTTATCTAAAAAAAAGCTATCTTTAATACATTTAGATCCCATGAGACCCGAAATTAAATCTATGAAGGCTGCCTCATAGTACGTTCTTAAATGAGGCAAAGCTAAGCCCCCTTGTGCGGTAGATAGTTGAACCGCTGTCATTTTAACCCTTGGTACTTTCTTTCCCCAAAAAAATTCTATAAATAAACTTTCTAGTTCTTTCAAAAAGGACATATTGATCCTAATTGGAACATTACTAAAAAAAATATGAGTAGCGGGAGTATAGACATTTTAATTAACAAAACTCTTCCTACTATCGATATGGGAAATAAAAGCCATTGTTCCAAGAGTTTCTTAATTTTCTCCTTCTTCCTTAAATAGTTCAATCTAAATAGCTGATGATATTGGCTAGAGACATATATCCTGAGATATCTAATTGGGTCCGATTTAATTGCTTGCCTCCTCAAGCAAGATGGAAAAGAGCTTAAGTCTGTATTGAGGGCAAGAACTTCTGTTTTATTAGCGTTTATTTTATAGCCACCAATTAACTCAAATCTTTTAAATTCCCTTAAAACCAATTTGAGATTGTCTTTATTTGGGGTCAAGTATAAGATGACATCATCTGCAAAAAGTTTCAGTTTAGCCATGCCAGAAATTGGAGCTTTAATCGCCATATTACTACGTATTTTTATTGCAAGTGGCTCAATAAAAAAAGTAAAAAGCAAAGGTGAAATCGGACAGCCCTGTCTAGTCCCGTGATTTATTTTTATAGTCCCAGCTTGTTTTAAATTAATGACTACCTGGGCCGTGGCTCCCTGATATATATTGTGAAGCATATTGACCACCTGAGCCGGGAAACCAAACTGCTCAAGAATGAAAAACAAGGTTCTCCAGTTCACGAGGTCAAACGCTTTCTCTGCATCAACCATAACGATGCAGGCCGGGGTTGAAATCATATTAAAGAAATCCAAAGCCTGTATTAGAAACTGGGTATTCGTTGTCATTAGTCTGCCTGCTATAAACCCGGTCTGATCACTACCAATAGTCTCTTGAGCAGCAGATAAAAAGCGCTCAGCCCAGACTTTCATGAGTATCTTATAATCTGAATTCAGAAGACTAATAGGCCTATATGAATTAACATCATTCAAGGTTACAATATTCTTTTGGCTGAAAACATTAGCTACCTGACTTCAAGATGTATTGCCCAATGGGAGAAACAGTAATTTTACCAGCCTTCTCTGATCTCATCCCAGAATCAGTAACACTTTCATATGCAAGGGAGTAGGTCCAAGCGCTAGCTCCTCTGTTATAACACAACCATGTAGGGTGGGATGGCAGTTCACCTCATCATGACATTCCATTAAGGGCAACCCCACAACCTCAAAAGCAATATTCAATAAAAAATTAAGCTAAACCACAAGTTAGGGAAATCCTAGAACAACTTGAATGCCAAGGTGTAATAGAAAGTTGTGCCTCTTCTATGAATAATCCTTGTTTCTGGTCATGAAACCAGATCATTCCTATCAAATGGTATTGGATTACAGACATTTAAACTAAGCTAACAGTACATTTACAGTACAAAATGCACACATTGCTGCACTGATGAATAACATTGTGCTGGAAAATTACAAAACAACATTAGTTATCTTGATTTGATATAATATAAAAAATATAGCACCTGGAGCAGATATTTGACAGCATTCAGTGTACTGTGTTCTAAAAATCAATTCTGTTGTTTACCCTGGGGTTATAAGAACAGCCCAGGACTGCTTGAAATCTTTGATGACCAGGAATTGACTTGTGTCGATGACGTATATTTTATAGATGAAGACCTTATGGAATGCATGACCAGGGTAGACCGCATAATCCTTAGGTTTGCTAAAATGGGTAACAAATGTAATAAAAAAAGATAAAAAGTGCCCACCTCAATGTCATGTTTTTGGGATATGAATTGTCAAGTGAAGGCAAAATCCTGGCAACCCATTTTTAGATAAATGTGTGTTGCTTTAAACCTCAACGACTCTAAAAAGACGACAATCCATATTAGGATTTCTACATTTTGGCAGGCCATTCAATCCGGTTTATGCAGAAGGAGTTAAACCATTCAACTACTTTTCAAACACATACTGGACACTGGAATATACAGTAATTCTACATTCCATTCAAGCTGACAATATAGCTTCCAAACTTTTGCACACATGTTTAAACACAGCAAACCTGGTGATCTGTGTCAACGTGGGTGCCTCAGGGTACACATATGCCAAGTTGAATAAAGGTGACACAGTGCCAACTGAATATAAATCCCGTTTTCACCTATGCCAAATTGTGTTTTGCACCTATTGAAAAAACACTGACAGCAGTACAGAGTGCTGTAGTGAGAGAGCAAGCCCTATATTAGAAATGAGGTTCACTAGTTGGCGATGGTTTCTATCTTTGTCCAAATAATGACCCTTCCTTCTAGTCAGGATAAGGGGGATACACTGCTGGAATAACCCCTGTTCACCCCCTTGATAGCTTGGCAAGGGCAGTCAGGCTTAAATCAGAGGCAATGTGTGAAGAATTTACGCACAACATACAATAATACAGTTAAAATACTACAAAAGGACACAACACTAGTTTTAGAAAAATGACCAATTAGTATTGCTGCAAAAAAGACCAAAACAATAAAAGACCAACATAAAGTAATCATAAATATGCACTTTGCAGGAAAAGCTTGAAAATGCAGTTCCTTGAAGCCGGTAGCTCAGCCAGGACAACTCGGTGCTGAAAACAACAGATCCAACACCTTAGGTTCTGGCCGACTGTGTCGGTGCAGACCATTGTGGCAATTGTTGCAGTTGCAATGTGAAGTGTACTGATGCAGCGTGTGGTGCACTCAGACTGAGGTACAGGCGATAGCTCGGTGACGGTTGTCCAGCGGTGTTGATGAGACAAGGGCTGCAGTGTAGAGTGAGGCTGTGATTGTTGCAGTGCTGACAAGTCACGGTGCAAGGGGCAGTGCTGGTTGATGGGGTCAGCCCTAACTGCAGTGTGTCAACAGGGCTGTGTGTCATGTGACTTATGAGTGATGACCCACAACCACAGTGCATCTACAGATGTGGAGGTCAGCATGCAGCAACATTGTTGGTGAGACAAGGGCAGTGGAGTGAAACTAGTCAATGCGAAGTGCGATGCCCACAGGTTGTGGGGCAAGCAGCGGCTCAGTGGCAGCAATGCTCATCTTCGTCGGTGAGACCAGAGTTGCAGTGCGAAGTGCAGTGGTACCTTCTGCAGTGCCTTCATGACACAGAACCTAAAGCAGTGTCAGTGATGGCATTGGCTGTTTCCACTTCTGTGACAACTGAAACCCACGGCTGCAGGGGTGGAAACCAGAGATAAGTGAAGTCCTTGCTGTCCCTGAGACTTCATGAATAGTAGGCAAGCTCTATTTCAAGCCCTTGGAGATACTCAACGATAAGTGAAGAAAGTTCAGTCCAGTCCTTTCACTGCCCAAGACAGAAGCAGCAAATGCAGCCCAAACCAGTAAAGCAACAACATGGCCAATGGGCAGTACTCCTCCTGGCAGTTCTTCGAGCTCTACTTCTTGGCAGGTTCCTTGATCCAAGCAAGTAGTCTTGTCAGGTTACTTAGTTCAGCAGCAATCTGAAGTTCTAGGGTCTGGGCCCTCATATTTATACTCAGTTTCTCTATGTTCTTTTAGGCAGAGAGTGTCTGTGCTCAACCCAAACCAGTTCTATTCTCTCTTGTCCAGCTGCTGCTGGAGACAGCATTGAACAAGGCAGACCAGTCCCAATCAGGTGCAAGGGAAATCTCCTACCATCACTCTAAATGCAGACTAAGTCTATTCAGGTGCTTGTGAAAATCCTTCCCCTACTCTAAATTCAGCTCAGGTCTATTCATCCCAGCCCTGACTCATACAGGAAAAGTAGGACACACTTCCACCCTCAAGTAGCTGATTACAGTAAATGCACATGCCCAGCCCTTGATACTCCAAAGCCAGACAGTCAATCCACAACCCAGTTGAGGCACGCAGGATGGTTAAGCAAGAAATACTCACTTTCTGACAGTGGTATTTTTAAACTAACAATATAAAAATCATCTTTACTAAAATATGCATTTTTACATTCTGAGTTCAGGCATATTAAACTCCATTTCTCTATCTTGTCCCAATGGGGAGTGATTCTTGTAAGATGTTACAAACTACCTCCTATTCTATCCTATGGGACAGATAGCCATTCAATAGTGAAAAATTAAATGCACTGTATTTTACTATCAGGACATGTCACACACACCAGTACATGTCCTACACAAGGGTACCTTTGGCCTACCTCAAGGGTGACTCACATGTACTAAAAGGGACGTTTAGGGCATGGAAAGTGTTAGGGCATGGAAAGTGGGTGCACTTGCCATGTTGACATGCAGTAAAGACTACGGGGAGACACTGCAGTGGCAGGTCTGAGAATTTTTTTAAAAAGCTGCGAGGGTGTGTGGCTCACTAGCAGGATTTGATTTACAGGTCCTGGGCATACACAGTGCACTGTGCTAGGGACTTATATGTATAGCATAAATATGCCAATCATGGAAACACGAATCAATAAACACGATTTAAACATGGAGAACAAATTCACTGTAGGACTGAATAGCAGTGGTAAAGTGCCCAGAGTCCGAAAACCAACAAAAACGAGGTTGAGAACAGTAGGTCGAAAAGAAAAACATCTGGGGTAAACCCGCTGGAAAAGCCAAGTTAACAGGGTGTAAAATGTAATGAAACATTAACTTGAAATTAAACATAAATATCATGTTTGTCTTTTTGTAACATAAACTTTTTTAGTATGTAACAAACACATATTTTTACAAACTTGTACAAGACTATTAGACTTGTTTACATTTCCCTTTACTTTACCATACAGAGATTTCTGCTCTAACAGTTGGGCGTCCCTATGATAAATGTACATTTAAATGTTTGCCATTCCTTTATATAGTATGCACACTGATCCAATGCAAAAGTTGTTTCATTATAACTGTAGTAATGAAAAAAAAAATTGAGACCACTGAACAGAATACTTATGGATGTTGTTGAGGTTTGGGCTTATAGTCTGATATATAGGCTAGTCATAAGGCAGTGCAACATTCTTCTACAAGAGGATGCATGGAATTTCTACAAATTTAGTAGAACTGTGATTTTAGATTAAAAAAAATTCATAATACAGAGACTGAATCTAAACGTAAAACGCCCAGATGCCCAAGGAATTTGAAGAAACAAATCTAACCCTTTCATATGTGACTTTTGTATGTTCAAGGTGTCACAAAGAAGAGTTACGATAATGCATTTTTCAATCTTTATTAAAAAAAACTCTAGTCCTACTTACCACATCTGTTGCTGCTGTTGCTGATTGTAAGTGGTCAGTTGTACGGACCAGGTGCTCTCAGCAGCCCTGAAGTCTGTAGCCTGCAAGCCCGCCAGTCACTTCTTCTGAGCACCCGCTGAACCACTGCCTGCTGCTCTCTGTTGCTTCGGCCTCCATGGCTTCAGCTTTGTGCCCGGTGCCATGGGCCCGGTTTCACTTGGTGCAGGCTCTGTGAACCACAGCATGGAGCCTGGAGCTGGTGCTTTGGACCTCACAACTTGGAACTCTGGTCCTTCAGCGGTGAGGGAGGAAACTGTGTCATCTTGAGGCAGGGCCACAAGTTGGGTCGAGTTGAGGCCCCTGCCCTGTTTTCCCTCCACCCACCTAGTGCTGATGCCCTGGAGTAGACCGAGGATTGCTGTGCTTTCCAGTGGCACAGCGAGTGAGTGTGTGAGCAAGCACAGCAGCTGTAGCAGGCTGCCATGAAGTGTGTGGGGCCCAGGTGTCGCAGAAACAGTCCAGTTAGACCAGGTGCAGTTTGTGGCTCCTTTGTGCATCCCCACTTGCTCTGCTCACTTTGACAACATGTGAATCATGCCCTTCTGTGGTGCGTTATGCAGTACATCAACCAGGCTGGTGGCCCGGCCCATCCCTATAACCAAGTGTCACCAGGTGCAGGTCCGCCGCATTGCCACTTTGGGCAGCGATCAGCCAACATATGCCAGCAGGCATTGCTTCCTAACTCCACCATCTCCTCCACAAAGGCGCAGTGCTGAGCCGGTGAGTGAGTAAACAGGGCGCCATATGAACAGTGGGCATGGTGGGATCACTACTGACCCTTTACTCCTCCCCACAAAGATAAACCCATCCCACTCCACCTCACTAATTACACACACTAGGAGAATGGGCATCAGTCACTACTGCCCAGACAGTCCGGCAGGAGTTTAAAAGGGAGTTTAAACAGGAGGCCTAGGACATCCCCCCCGATAGCACTCAGTTTCCTTGCCGCCAACTACCCTTCCCTCGGACGGCAATCACAATAAAAATTCCAGGACTGAGCCCACTCAGGTCATCCTGGACTCGGTTGTTGCCTCATCACAGCTAGATGTATCACAATTACAACCCAGCGTCATACTGAGACAAGAGCAGAAACCCTTCAATCACCCGCCAACTCTCTACTGCTTACCACCCTTACTAGCATCATCGGGTCGCTATCATCCATTACCTCAAGTTCCCACAAGTTAAATCTTGGAACATCAGCTCCTGCAGCACCCAGCTCAAAGAGGGCGACACTGAAGGATTACTTCAGGAGCACCGCAAGCCCAAAGTCAAGTTCAAACATACCTGCCGAGAGGTTGAGTATCACCCAGGCAAGCCTGGCCTCAGACCTGCCTCAAACACAGATTGAGGCTATGACCCATCACGTTCCCAGCGGGCCAGGCTATAGCCCACCCCTATCCAGCACTCCAACAATGATTGAACATCTCCTAAAGGAAGTTGCCAAGACCTGTCCAGCACTCCAAGATTCTGAAGAACTCTCTCAAGACTTACCAGCCATGCACCCATACGTTGCATCTGTCTCCTCACCAATCAGCATCTTAAGTGAGGGCTCGCAGTCTACTTCTAATCCAAGTCTGTTCTCACCCTTCATGCCAAAACCACAAACTAAATCACAAACCAACACGGACAACTCCATAGAGAGCTGCAAGGTACACAGCCCCCAAGCTGTGACACGTGCAAAGTTTCCTTCAGGCAAAATGAAACTGCTGACCCCAACAACTGCATCAAACCTAACCAACCAGTGCTTGCACATGGCCCCCTCAGGTGGGGACTGCAGCATCAACTTCAATTCCTCCCTATACCTAACTTTTTTTTACCACAAAGCCTAATAAGTCCACAGATCAGGAAGGCTGCCCCCTGATCAACATGAATGTGTTCTGATCACAACTTTTGCAAACCCTCCAATCAAGGGTATCAGCGCTAAATTACCGTTCGGACAAATTGGACCCCCAGGTTGACCTCTTAAATGCACTTGCCGTGTAAACCACTGGGATCGATCAAAAGCTAGAGGCTCTCAACATGCTGATCATAAAAGCCCAATCTAGAGCTCAACTAGCACAAGCTCTCCAATAATCAACTCCTTGTCCTCGCTACCCCAATTTCTTTTGTCAGTATTAACCAAAGTTAAGAAGATACCGTCATCAGGCCAGGCTCACACCCCGCAACAGGTCCTTTGTTCGGTAGACTTTCCCAATCCTGCCACCCAGAAGGAGCACAGCAGGATGAAATGTTTAACCAGCTGCAAAGTCCCGCCCGAGTACTTGATGTCAGTCAAACAACTAGTTCCCCCAGTCACCAATCTTACTCTTGAAAATGAAATTGCCACCTCAAAGAGTCTTTCTACCTACCAACATTCATCTACCAATGTGTCCTCAAATGCCAAAAATGAGCACTTTCAACAGGCAACACGGTGACAGAATATGTTAACATGGGCACTAGCACAACAACTAATTCACTGCATGCTCACAGGTGAACCAAGCGGAAATAGAAAAGACTCCGAAAAATCCGCAACAGACATATTGTCGAAACCCATAACACGATCAGTTGCTACTTAAAAAAAAAAAAATCTATCACACCACCAGCTGCGATTACCTCATCTAGTATCATCAGTAGTCTGTCGCCGGTTTATCAATCACCCATGCTCCAAAAACCAATTCTAACAAGCAATCTATCATTAGCTGTCTATCCACAGACAGCTCCAAGTCAATTATTAAAGTGCATCCCCAAGTGGCACCAAGGAATGGTCAATCTGAAACCAATGTGGAGCCGCTGTGCATCCCCCCAGCGACACCAAGGAATGGTCCACCTCAACCTAATGTGGAGCCCAAACTTGTTCAGAAGCGAGCCCCGGCTGTGAATTATTCAACCGCACGCCCTGGCTCCGGAACCTCTTTTTCATCACCAGTTGGCAAGTCCAGACCAGCGAAGCGACTGGTAGTTCCAGGATACCCCATGGGCCATAGGTAACTCAAATAAAAACATTGAAGAAAGCCCTCCGGCAACATCTTAGCATCCCGACACGGTGATCCTGTGCAAAACAGTCCCAAACACAGTGACTCCAAACCCCACCAGTGACCAAGTAGTCCATTTGCAACAACTATCCACATTCTGATGGAGAATGGTTCAAACCTCAAAATCAACTGAGCCTTCTGCCACTGCAATAGAGCCCAGCTTGGCCACAGACAATTCTCAGACCAAATTGCTGCTAACTCCTGAGTACACGTCCCAAGGTCCACATGATATTTTAAATCGCAGGAACATTTTCAGACTTTTCAAATCAATCCCATAATTACTTAATCTGGAATCCAAAGATATAACCTCAATTGAATTCAAACTCAGCGACAGCAATCGAGCAACCAAAACAACCCTAATTACCTTAGCATCTAACGCAATAAAGGAATTGGTGCAATCAAAGGCAGACCAATTCAGCAGCTGGGGCATTAAACTAACAATGCCCAGCTATCTTTGGTATTCTTCAATATTATCAAATCCCCTAGGCCCTTGCCAGTAACCCATGAAATCCTCCTTTTTAGGTCTCACTGAGACAGCGAAAGCTGTCTCTTTGAGACATTTTGTAAGTGGGTTTTCAAAAGTGCTACCCACATGGTTTTGCTGGCCTAGAGCTTGAGTGCACGATGACGTGCACGCACACAGCTGCTCCTTGCATTCCCCCCTCCCTTCTCACCCAGCCCTTTGATGCTCTGCTTGTATCTCCCTCCTCCCTGGGCGTGAAGGGAGACAGAGCCATCCTGCTTGATTAATGGCTTTGCATTGCCATGTGTTCCAGCAATAAACATGCCCGAGGCGCCAGCCGAGCCAAATGCACACGGAGACATTCTCTTTACCCTCGTTAGTCCCTGTATCTCTATTTCATTCAGAAGCTCTTGCTTTTCCTACCTTTCTGCCCAGCGATTTGCTTGTTTTTTTTTGTAGCCTCCACACACCATACTGTATTTTATCGATTCTGTGATGTTCTCACACATTGTTTTAGCGTAATCCATGTCTCCCTCATACATATTGATCATGTTACTTTACTAAATATTTCTGGCTACCCTTACATGAACCCTTTACCGTGCTCTTTCGATTTTCTTTTGCCCCATACTTACATTTATCCTATATCTGTACTTATATTTTCTTGACCTCTTCAGTTCTATATACTTTTCATTATGTTACGCGGTCTCTATTTAATCACTTCTTCTCTTTTGATCGTTTCTTTCTCTCCTAAATCTTATGACTACTTTTCGTCTGTTTCGTACTCTGTCATGCAGACCAAATAACTGGTCTGGGACGGTGACGCAGCAGAACTCCTAATCCATGACTCTGCAGGAACAATCTGAGTGATACAATACCTAAATATGGTGCAAAGTCTGTGTTTTTGGAAGTTCTAAAATTAATTTTGAGGTGATGTTGGAAGCTTACTTGCAGTGTCAGAGGCCATGCAAGGCAGAAACACACTGGGTCAAAGGTTACACAGTATGATGAGTATGTCACGATAATTTCCACCGAGTACTTGTTTTTTAAATGTATTTAGTTTGACGGTCTCTTCTCTGAGATACTTTCAGTTAGGTGCTCCAGATAAAATGTTGTTTTGTAGATGTTTAGGATTGCGTAGGAAGATAACTTCATTTCTTTTGTTTACCATTTTCAGCTTTTTCCATCTTTGTAACAAAAGTCAAGCCGCACTTTCAGCACATATTTCTGTGCTTAAAAACGTTCCTACTTTCCCCACCTAATTAATTAGTTATTCAATATCGGCTCGTTGTGCTGGTATTTTGTTTCTCAGTATGCTATTCACCTGATTGGCATAAGTGTGAAACACTTTTATGTACCCATTTGTTGACTTTACTAATTTTGTACAAATAATAAATGGCTTTATGGATAATTTGCCTACCAAAAGCATAGGGGTGTGTGTACACACAGTTTCCACAGGTGTGGTTCTAGTTTGGGGATATGGCTAATAAGTGTCTCCGTTGCCAGTCATCCTTTATTGGGTAGTTTTGCTTATGCCAGAATATGCTGTTTGGGGCTAGGCAAGTGGTTAGCCAATGCATTCTTCAAATTGTTGTCTTATATTTAGCGTGACTTGTGATTTCATCTGAAATGCATGAAACCAAAAGGCTGCATCATTATGAGATTGTGCCGAGAGACTAGTTGGATTTGCAGTTTACTGAGTTTTGGCGTGGCGCAGGTTTACACTTTCTCTGTATATTTTAGAAACAGTTTTATTGGTGGCATAGTAAAGTCAAACAACCTTGTACAACAACAGGACTGCATTTTAACCATCTTAACATTCGACCATAATCCCACAGGGTACATACAACCAGTAGTGTCAGTTGGTCATAGTAAAGTAATTGGCCTTATAACCTTAAGAGAGCAAAATATTAAGCAATCGTTCCACAGTATTTTATTAGTACAACCAAGATGTTGCGTTTTCCTGGGTAGAACAAACTTCATATATGGACTTTTCCAGGATTCTGCATCTGCTTTCCATTAAATAAGACTTTGGACTGTTGTCGCCCTCCATTGCTGTGCAATTTCCATTTTGGTGATAACCAGGCGCAAACTCCTAAGACCAACTGAACCTGTTCAAATTTAAGTTACCAAGTGCTAATAAAGGCCTGCAGGGGTGTCCGTGATTTGTTGACCTGTAATATCTGACAAGACCCTTCCCACTGCCCCCCAAACCCTTTAATGACTCCACTCTTTGTGGAGGCAATCCCCATTCTTGGCTGGCGTGTCAGGCAGAGGAGAGGAGACTTGTCCCATTGGCCATTACCAACCCTTATTTAAATACTTATGGTGAAGTAGTTGTATTTTAGGAGTCTAGAATGGGTCTCCAGCTATTTCTATAACAAGAGCCTCTTATGTTCAATGATTATCATCCAGAGATACTAATATTATTAGTGTTGCAAAAGTGACCACATCAGACCAAAATAGATTAGTGGCCACTATATGCCAGATTACTAGCAGTGATCATTTCAGTTACTTTGGCCGGGTTGCCAGCAGTAATGTAAACAAGCATTGGCATAGCCAATAGGTCTCGCCTTTGGAGCCTTATAAGTATTTAGTTATGCAGTACAATATCCTTGGTGCAACAACACCAACTGTTGCATGGCTAAACACTTATAAGGTCCCAAATGCGAGACCTATTGGCTATGCCAATGCTTGTTCTTGTTCCAACTGTGACATTCTGCGCCACTATTCGTGCACTCACTGCTGCACCGTTTGAAACTTTCAATGTGTCCATTTGTTTTAACATGATCTTTTGCGGTCCTCAAGGTGGCCACGTCTCAATGTTTTAATATGATCATCTGTTTTAACTTTATCATTCGTTGATTTCATTAGTTTTTTCTCAGCATAAATATTTGGGGCCAGATGTACGACCAATTTTTGCATGACCCCTTCCCCTCTGCAAATGCATGCAAAATCATTTTTTAAGCTATCACAGACCCACATCTAGGTGTAAACCATAAAGTCAACCATTCATGAGAAATTCAGTGAAAAGTATTGACCATACACAATTATTAATTGGAAAAATATATGTATGATATTTATTTAGTCATTTTTTTATATATATATATCATTCATTAAATGTTTTGATATTGTTAATTATTCTTTTTTGTACAAATTTATATATCATCACTAGACAATCAGACAGACAATATATACAGATACAATTGATACAAGCAATGCGGCAGATGTAGAACTACGCGCGTTTTGGCAATGTAGCCTTCGTCAGGAGGCCGTCTATTGCTTTGAAATCTATATGATAGCGAAAATCCTAGATGTAAAAACTTGAAGTAAGTATAAGGATAACGATACTTCAAACGTGATGGAGCAGCACAACACCACAAAAGCTTGTCTACTGCATATGGGTACAAATATCCTCAATTGGAGATTTCTGAAGTGGATCAAAGAGCCAAGGATTCTTCGACGTTTTAGGACAGGCGAATATAATAGAGACTTGTGTTTCTCCGGTCTCCTTCCTATCGCGGCGATCTTCGGCAGCAACTCAAAGTTATTCTGGTCACTTGTGAACAGGAGGTCACTGGGCGCAACCGGGCAATCCATTGCAAACATAAGCGAAGCCAAATGGGTTTTCTACAGTTCAGAACAGACAATTAGAGACGATTGACACAGAAACTAGATATCATCTGACCCAGCGCAGCCATTATTGGAATCAACAAGTAACGGAAAGCCAATATTGCGAAACAAATAGCCTGCTTCCGTCCCGGCCGCCATCACCATAGATATAGGGAACCACCCAGATGATTCTCAGACAACGACCATGTCGGACGGGGCGCCTGGGCCCAATGGCCTCCCTCAGGCCCTGTTCAAAGCAGACTCAAAAATGTGGTCAGAGCATCTGGATATCTGTTCTCATATTGCTGGCTTAACCAAAACATACCTGAGTCGTGGAAAGCAGCCATAATTCATTCAATCTACAGAGGAGACAGGAGAGCCGACCCTAAAAAATACAGGATGATAGCTCTCCAAAACGTTGAATCCAAACATTATGCCAGCTACTGCTCGAACAGCTGTTATCCTAGGCACACAAAATCCAGCACCTACCTTTTAATCAGACTAGCTTTGTGGCCAAATCAGGAACCATAATTAACCTACATGCACCATCACTCCTGATAGAAAAAGCAGCAGCCCAATGAATGCCATTACACTGCTGCTTTGTCGATGTTAAAGCAGCATTTGACCGGGTATCTAGTGGCCTGCTATTGCACAAACTGCAGAATGTGTGGTACCCCCCCATCCTTCTAAAGGCCATAATCCAACTCCACTCAAATGCATGGATCTGTATAAAGTTGGGAGAGGGACCCCGAGTCTCAAGAAAAATACAGACCCCCTGTGGCATCAAACAATGGCGCGTGCTGGCTCCCCTCCTTTCTAACCTATTTATCTCAGATTTATTCCAGTTAATGGATAATGTCAATTCCCATTCCCCGCAACTGGGTGGAACCCGCATCAGCAACTTGCTATACGCCGATGACCTGGTTTTACTCAGCAACACAAGGGTCGGGCAACAGAAATTACTTGATCAGCTGCTTCCCTACCAATTAAATAAGGCAGTTGAATTACATTTATCAAAAAAGTCAATCACCTTCTGGAAGCGGAAGCTGCTGAGCAGCGGGTAGTTCTTTAATAGGAAAAAGCATTGAAGCAGTGACATCCTCTAAATATCTGGGGACCTACATGCACTCTAAGGGAACTTTTTTAAAACAGAAGGAAGTGGTTAGGGCAAATGCCCTGTAACTTGAGGCCGCCCTAATGAAGGTCACAAGACAGCTACTCAGCTCAAGCCTGACCCCGCTCCATGAAAGCCAAGATCACAAACTATTTACCATATGGCCAAGAGACCATGCTGGGGACCATCTTCAACCTCCAACCGGCCACTTAATGTCAGTCGCAGCGTAGTAGCGGGCACTCTAGGATTGTGCCACTGCCCTGTGGAACAGATCGTTTTTACATTAGATGCTTACTCTGTTTTAACAAAAGTTTTAATAAATGCTACTAATTTGATTTGGTTTGCGAATTTGATGTGATTTTAAATCCCACCGCTTTAATCTGAGAGTCTGCTTGTGCAGTCAACGGTCTCAGGCTCCCCAGCTACTTCCTGGTTATCCACCCATCAGTGACAACCAATCACTGAGGGAGGGTGGAGGAGCCAAGGCTGCAACCGGCCACTTAATGCGGTTCAAAGCGTGGGAGCACAGTAGATGCACACGCAGCAGCTCGCCGGTGGCATGCCAAAGGCACGGCAAAGGCAAGCCCATCTGCGCCTGTACATGGACATCCGGGGCCAGGCGCCAGTCACTATGCCCAAACTGTGGCATACGCAGCTTCACACTGGTAATTACCCACTTATTCCCTCCACAGGTCTTAGTCTGGTCTAAAATGAGATTATGGCAATCAGCGCATCCTTCCCTGAACTCGCACACCCCCCTATACCACAGGGCACAAACAGATTTGGGATAGACAGAGGCCTGCTGTGCTATCCATTCTTTACCTAAATTCCCGTTCTCTGGTAAAACATAGGTTGGACATATTTCTCCTACTAGTATCAGAGCAACCAGATATCCTTTTGTTAACAGAAATCTGGCTTACTCAGGAATCCCCCACTCCTATCCGGGCTACACTGCCTAATGACTATTACATCCTCTAAGTGCACCGTCCACCGGGTAATAAGGGCATAGGGTTAGTTGCCATTATGCATCATGACCTAAAATTTACAGCACTAATTCCATTAGGCCTAACTTCAGTTGACAATCTTGTAATCAAACTGGAGTCGTACTCAGCCCCCCTTAATCTGTATTGCTTTACAGACCCCCCAGAGCATACCCTTTTCCCCCAAATCCTCGGTGATTTCAACTACTGGGCAAATGACACATTGGATGGGCCCCACTCCACTAAGCTAAATGATCTACTCACTGGGTTAAACTTCATCCAGCATGTATCCTCTGCCACACATATCAAAGGGCACACACATGATCAGGTATGGACTGCCAATCTTGGTGTGTCCGCTTTGTCGGCCTTTCCATGCATATGGTCGTACCACTATTTAATAAAATTATATAATATTACTACAATCAAAACTTCCGCTAGTGAGGAAGGGACGGCTAGGAAATGGAGTGGCATTGATTAAAAACCTTTTCCACAATACACGGGACAATACAGCTCTGTCCAAGAAAAACCTTTCTTTTTGGCTACTAGCAGCCAGTAATAAGCATGCACCCCTTAAGAAAATGAATTGAGCCATTCGTCATGAAGCACAGAGATGGTTCTCCACTGATCTGCCAATCTGAAAGGAAGTGGAGACGTAGTTACTCACTGAAGAAAATATTGATCTACTTAGCTGCTATGAGAGACTTCAAAAAAGTGATTCTGACTGCCAAAGCTGATTATTTCTCCTCAAGAATTTTGACTTCCAACAATGGATCTAAGGAAGTCTTTTCAATTGTCAATGAACTGTCCAACCCGGACGGAGTCACAATAAAACCTGTGCCTACTCAGGCATTGTGCAATTCCTTGAATACCTTTTTCATTGAGAAGATCGCCACCATTAAAGCTAATATCCCTAAATGCCCTATCCCGAGGTGTCTTCTTCAACACCGAAAAACCCTTGCTTTCTCGAACAATTCCCGGCAATAAACATACAGGCATTCCTGGACTTATTGTCCAAGGTAAAATCTGGATCACCCACAGATTGCTGTCTGCCGCACATTTTGAAAGAAGCCTTCACTGTTCTCCGAGGGCCAGCCCTTTCCCTCTTGAATGAGTCACTATCTCAGGGTTGTGTCCCCAGGGACTTTAAAGAGGTGATTGTAGTCCCCCTCATGAAGAATTTGGGGCTGATCCACATATTCTGATGAATTAATGTCTGATCTCCTTGCTTCCATACTTGACAAAGGTATTGGAAGCCCACGTGGCTAAATGCCTCTCAGCCTTCATCGAAAAAACCAAATATCTTGACCCTCATCAAGCAGGGTTCTGCCCTGCACACTCAACAGAGGCTGTGATATTGATGGTTATAGACTCTCTCTGGGAGAAAGCCAACAGAGGCTCCCTGCAGGCCTTGGTACTGCTGGATCTCCCTGCAGCTCTTGACACGGTCGACCATGGCATTTTGGTTGACCGTGTCAGGGATGCAGACATCCAGGGAACGGCCCTTAGATGGATTTGTTTATTCCTGGAGGACTGCCCCCAGTTGGTCTGTATGGACCAGTTCACGGCACCAAAGATAAGGACCACATGTGGGGTCCCGCAGGGTTCTTTTTTATCCGCTCTTCTGTTTAATCTCTACCTCCTCCTTTACTATTGGCAACTCTTCCGAATCAGTCCTCGAATTTCAGACCACCATCCTGTACATCTGCCACTGGATGGACAGCAATCACTTAAAACTCAACACAGATAAGACTTAACAGGGTCTAACGGGGCAGCCATAATCTCCGGGGCACGCACTTTTGGCCTATTGAACTTGGATCTTCTCCCACCGCATCTTCCTCTGGAAAAAGTCTTCAAGTAACAATAAATAGTGACCTTATAATGAAGACCCAAACTGGTTCAGCAATCTCAACTTGCTTCTTCCAGTTAAGGAACATGAGAAAGATTAGCAGATTTCTCACTCAGGATGCATTGATACATGTTGTCCTAGAAATGGTCATGTCATACAGATTATGCCAAATCTCTATATATTTCTCTATATTTTGACATCCCACTATACTTAACCAAACAATTACAACTGGTGCAGAACCAAGCCACTACACTGATCTTTCAGCAACGTAGGTGACAACATGTCACCCCTCTGCACTGGCTGCACTGGCTCCCCATCCTCCAGCGATGCGCCTTCAAGGTAGGCTGCCTTATCTTCAAATTCTTGAATGGCAGGAGCCCCAAATTCGTTGATGGCATTATTCAAAGGCACACATCCATGTGCAATCTGAGCTCTGCCTGTCTGCACCTCATGGCAATACCCTCCTTCAAACTGAAGCGCTAGGGTAGCTGTAGGTTTGCAACACTGGCCCCCAGATTTTGGAACTCCCTCCCCCTGAAGTCAGATCCTGCACCGACTTCCTGAGCTTCAGGAAACTCCTCAAAACATGGCTGTTTAGACAGGCATAAGAGTAATCCAACGGAGTCTCGGCACCTCATGGAAACCAAGCAGTGAGCGTGCGTTTTCTAAGAATTTTCCAACATAACATAACATGCTGAATAAAATAACAACCAGAATCTTCAAGTGAGTATGGCACTTGCCAAGATCTGCAACACCATCCTAGGTAAGGCTTGAGTTTGGGCTACTAGACCATCGAGGCGTTGAGGCCAGCGCATACATCAAGCTGTGTAATAGACTGCACAGCTCCCGGGAAGGTAGTCTGGAGACCAGGCTGTGGCAAGAAATATCAGCTGGCCACATTGGGAGACATTTAAGATTTTTCATGGAGGAGAAGATGTGGTTGTGTCTTTTTGCTCCAGTGATCATCCTTGCTGCAGTATTTAGTGTGGCTCTTCAAGGGGCTATGTGTGATTTTTTAGTGCCTGTCAGATATCGCAAAATCTACAGACAACAGAGCTGACACTTTCGTATACACCACGGATGACACTCAACGAATTTATGAGCTTTTTGAAGAAACGGAGGGAATCGGCACTAGTACAGCCTCAACACAGTCCACCATTAAACAACTTATATACGTCTCTAAAAAAGTCATCAACCAAAGACTACACGCTAATACGCTCATCAAGTACCACAAAGTGCAACGGATACCAAGGGGATTAAGAATAGCCTTAAAATCTACACTTTGCAAGAACAACATAAGATTCACACAGAAATGGGAGGCCATTCTAAATAAATGTTCGTTGGATTTGATTTTATTGATAGTAGAAGAATTATCCAAATTAGTAGAAGATCTTAATCAGGAAATAGCCGAATTGAAGCAAGATCTCTCCACCAGACTAGAAGAGACTGACTGGAACAAAACACTACAAGATATCAACAAACAACTTGATAATTACACCAAGGAAATCAACGAAAGGAAAATCAGAAAATTTAAAAGGGACACTGTTGACTACAAGTTAGGAGAAGTATACACCTGGGCCGAAGTGTATGCTAACAGGAGACAACAGAGAGTTAATACTGGCCGTTTTTCTGACACGGACACTTCATCCTCTGATGACACACAAAACAGAAGACCATCACGCAGACAGGATCAACCTACACCGAGAGATACAACCAGATCCACACGTGATCCACAAGATTCAGAAACAGCAGGACCATCAACATCACACATTGAGGAACAGCCTTTTTTAGATCTAGGCCAAAGACCACCAGACGAAGCAGGAGGAAAAACCATGCCACCAAAACCAGTAGCGAAAGGAACACGCAGCCAGAAAGTCTCGTAATCAACATCTCCAAACACGATCTAACGGATTTCCAAATCAACACTTTACAAAAAGGATTATCCTTCGTACCCACACATCATTCAAATCCACTCAACATTGAAATAAGTTTCTTCAAATTTATGCGATCTTTACGGTTAAAACATTTTTTCAACAACATTGTTGAACCAACAGAAAGATTACAAGACAACACTCTTCTAGGATTACGCAACAAAAGTACATTCACGGCTCCAATCAGCCACAAAGTATTGGATGCATTTGAAACTATTACCCTAAAAGAACTTAAGAAAATCTCAAGTTCTCACAAATCCAAAACTACCAACATCACTAAAAAAGAACAACAGGCCTTAAGACAAATCGCAGCGATCAGCGAAATTACCATCCGTCAGGTGGATAAAGGGGGAGCAATGGTTATTATGGACTCTGACTTTTATGAAAAAAGTGTTCAAGACCACATCAATTACACTAATACCTATATGATGATACCATTTGACCCGACCCATGATTTTGTGAAAATCTTACAAAACATCCTGAATAAAGCTATGGATGAAGGAATTATCGGCACAGAAGAAGAAAAATATCTACTTAAAATCAATCCAGCGGTACCGTATATTTATATGATTCCTAAAATTCATAAGGACGCCACTAACCCTCCATTCAGACCAATAGTTTCGACCATCAACTCCATACACGAACCCATAGGAAAATACCTTGACAAACATCTGCAACCACTTGTTCAATCCATGAGTACATACATAAAAGACACTACGGACTTCTTAAACATTCTGGAGACAACCACAGGTAAAATTAACTCTGACACCGTCCTTTGCACCATAGATGTAAAATCTTTATACACATCTATACCACATAACAAAGGAATGGAGGCAGTAGAGTCTTTTCTGATCAACTGCGACAAACCTACTACATTAAAAGTTTTTCTCATGGAACTCATTCATTTTACGTTGTATCACAGCTATTTCCAATGGGGAAACAATTTTTATTTACAGTGTTCCGGAACATCTATGGGCAATTGTGCCGCGCCCACGTACGCAAACCTTTTCATGCACAGATTTGAGTTGGACCACATTCTCAGCAATAACACATGGTTGCCGAACCTGGTATTATACAAGAGATACATCGGTGACATTTTCATACTCTGGCAAGGATCTCCTACTACATTACAGAATTGCATTGAGGACCTGAATCACGTGGACAATCACATTCAATTCACATCAACCATCAATAGACAATTTATCTCCTTTTTGGATGTCACAATCTAAAACACCAACGGTATTTTAACAACAAAGGTTCATGTTAAAACTACTGACCATAACAACTTACTGCACTACCACAGTTTCCACCAACCTTCTCTGAAGAAACACTTACCGTATTCACAACTTCTACGGTTGAAAAGAATATCTAGCACAGAGACATCTTACATAGAAAGTAAAGAAATATGTATAGATAAATTCAGAAGAAGACAATATCCTGAGCAAATTCTCAACACTGCCAAGGAAAAAGCAGACAAAATCAATAGATCAACACTGTTAACCGTCAAACCTAAACAAACTACACAACACAGGAATGTTTTTGTATCAAAATATTCGGTACAAAGTTATACCTTCAAGAAAACCATCCTAAGATATTGGCCTATGTTGTCAACTGAAGCCGACTTTAAACACATATTTGACACTCCTCCGATATTTGCATACCAGAGATCAAGGAACCTCAAGGAAATATTAACTGCCACAAAAAACCAAACCGAATTTCAATACAAAGGAAGAACTCCATGTCTAAATTGTGGAAATTGTAATTCCATTATCAAGGGCAATACTATTCAACACCCACATCAAGGATCTACCATCAAATTAAAAGTATCAGCCACCTGCAACAGCTCTAATGTTATCTACATGTTGAAATGTCCTTGTGGATTGGTATATATTGGAAAAACCGAACGGAAAACACGAATCAGACTAACCGAACATAAAAGTAACATCCGAACAAGAAACGCCAAATCATCCATTGCTCAACATTTTGAAAAGCAGAAACACAACATCAGCCAACTGCGTTTCCCAATCTTAGAGCAAGTACCTATCCTAAAAGGGCGGAACAACACCCAACATTTACTACAACGAGAGATATACTGGATATTCAGAATGGACTCTATTAGTCCCAAAGGACTGAATGAACGATGGGACCTTAGTTGCTTCCTATAAAGTACACCCTTGGTACCAATACTTGCACTGCAGTCTCAAATTTGATGTCACCCTAAAGATGTTTGTGTACCTCATTGAAATGTTTTATACGTGATCTCTATTGTCATAATGTGGTGTTTTACCCCTCCACGTGGCACCCCCATGCACCACACACTCAACAGCAGTTACGCTTTACTTCCTTTTTCGATCCTTCGCAGACTGACTGACATGTATATACCCTTAACTCGCTATTTACTCTCACCCCCTACAGTGTTTTGACCTTATTTGTTCCGTTGTATATACCCAGTACAAACTTCCCACCGGCTGCCACATTTTACAGATCCCACCTCTTTGTCTTTTACGTGTGATTAATTCACCATTTCGATTTACACTCCGTTCACCCTATCATGGAACCATACCTCTATTTTATTTTATTTTCAATTTCTTTTTTGCAATCGATCTCGACAGTTCACCTTAGTAGCGGAAGAATGTGAATAATACGGGTATGTTTTCCCTTCAACACGCACCGTTTTTTTGGTATCGTAAACACTTTGTCTTTTGTATCGCAGTACACCATTTCGATCGCAAGAAGGATCAGACTACGAGTCTGTCTTCTTTGTAGTTCTTAGAGTTTTCAGCCTATTAAGTGGCGGCCTTTATAGCCTATGAAACTCCAGCTTCTTAGCACCTCGAGTTTTAACTCGATTCACCTTCCGGGTACGAGTATCCGAACGAGCACGCCATCGTCGAAGATTATTTTCGGACCGTCGTTGACCATTCACCATAGTAAGTACTTGTATATTGCCGCTTTTGAAGCTTTGAATAACTCTTTTTGGGAAATCACCCAGTTCCGTATTTACATTATGCATTACTCTGCTTTACAGGGGGATCTTCGTGTCCTTGCTTACTTATCTTTCCAAAGCGACGTTTTTTGTGAGTCAAAATCTTTAAAACTTTATTCATGTGCACGTGAGCTATTTGGACATAACCATGTACCTTCACCAACCCTGTTTCATCACTCCAGTAACACTTACACAATACGTTTGGGCATGATCACTCACAACAGTGTTCGCACATTTAAGAACAATCAGTTCTAGACACACCCCAGTACTCACGTTAAACTTTCTTATGTGGTACACTTGGTGACTTTCCAAGAACGTCATTGTTATACACTATGAATACCATGACATATATGTGCTGACACCCCGTTTTTTCTTTATATACAGTTTGCTAGCCCCTGAAGAAGGGCCCAGTGGCCCGAAATGCATTGGGCAACATGTAAGAACATTATTGTTAGACGGCGACCTCAGAGGAGCCCGGAAAGGGGGTCCTGACTACCCTGAGACCCACCCTCGAAGTATCGTAGCCGGGCACTGGCGGGAGACTCCTCAGGGGGAGGAATCTCGTATCTAGGATCGTACCCCTGGCACCACACGACACAGAGACACCACACCGGGCGTTCTTAGGAATCAATCTTTATCAATCAGGTTAGCACTGCAAATATGTACAAGGAGAGCGCGGGCTCAATGAGTCTCGGAAGGGATAGGGGGTAGCGGGACAGTCTCTGACAAAGGTTCAAGGCAGGGACGTACCCGGCGCACAGCTCACAATCCTCGAGCTGGGGGATACGCTTGTTGTAGTTGGGGTCCGGCGGGACCGTGAGAGTCTGTGGGAGCCGCGAGTCACTCAGCAGGGCTCTGGGACAAGTTCGGAGGTCTTGCAATCTTCCAGGAGCCGCGAGTCACTCAGCAGGGCTCAGGTACAAGTTCGGAGGTCTTACGATCTTCAGGGAGCCGCGAGTCACTCAGCAGGGCTCAGGTACAAGTTCGGAGGTCTTACGATCTTCAGGGAGCCGCGAGTCACTCAGCAGGGCTCAGGTGGTTCCAAGGTCCAGGAGCCGCGACCACGTCGGCAGGGCTCTCGTTGTTCCAGCGTCGAATCTGCCGGACAGTCCCAGAGCACCCCTTGTTATAGGTCGACCCCTCTTTGATGTCCGGAGTCTGTGCAGGCAGGGGTCTTGTCACCTGGGGGTCGCTTGTCGGGGTTTCCTGCCATTGTCTTTTGATCCTTTCAGGGCCGGGTCGGGAGGAGTCCCAGACACCCAGCAGGCGTGGAGCCAGCCCTCAGGGAGGCCGGAGGGCCGATCGAAACCCATCGTCCCAGGGGAGTTCAGAGGTGCGATAGAAACTGCTCCTCCCTCTCTCATCCCCTGGAAGCGTGATGTCCTCCAGCCGGAGTGGCGCCTCTAGGCCCGGGTCGCGCTGGGGCCGGGCGGCCATCTTGGTGCATGAAGTGGGCACGCGGGCCCGGTGTGGCCGAAAGGAGAGAGGCCATGGACGGGGATGTCCGGGTCGGGTGCGTGTGTTCTGGTGGGAAGGATCGGCTAGGCCGTGTGCTTGGGGCTGCAGGTACCAAGTTAGGTGGTGCGGGGACAAGTAGAGCCATGCTACGAGGCCGGGTCCAACAATTATGAAATATAAATAATGTGAACTCTGTGAACGACCATACATTGAATCAAATCAATGAAAACCATGAAGAATCAACGGATTTATGATTGATTTCTATTTTTGACCTGAATAAAGAATTGAACTCATTGAAAGTATTTACACAGTTACAAGGCTTTCTTTACGAGTGCAAAAGGGAGACATTCTTTAAGCTTTAAGGAGTGCTATTACCGTATATTACATCCTCATTCTCAGGAGGATTCACCCAATTTCACCACTTACAAATCTACCTCGCAAGAATATCGTATCCCCATCCGGAGTGCGTCACTCTGTCGTATCACTGTCAGGGTGACATTCCCATAGTCCATTCTGGATAGTACCATCGTTTGGGTGACAGTTTTTAGATTGTTCGGGGGGAAAAAGGGCTTGAATTTGTGCAGGAATTTTAGATAGTAGAATGCACTATTGGCTGTTTTTTTATGTGTTATCTCATGCTTAGGCTTGGGTCAAGGGGAGCAAGTGAGGTTCTGTAGCGATCCGAACCCGTGTATTCGGTATCGTAGTACTGACACGATTTTGGTACCAATGAACCGTAAATGATCCATTATATAAATGACAGTGTTTTCGCAGCGCAACTAGCATGAATTCACTGAAAAATAGGGCATTATGTTGTTAAGTCATGGCATCCATTTTAGTTACGGCATCCATTTTGTTTCTTGCCCTCACATAGTCAATGGACGAGCGATGACCCCGGCAGAATCACCTTGTTAAGGACACGTAAGCTCGAGCCCCAAGAAAGGCTGACGCTGCATGACTAGGCAGAATCAAGCTGCCTCCCTTGCCCGAGGCCAGTCCTGCTATACTGGTTCTCGTGTCCATTATCCTGACTGAGAGGCCGAAGACGGTAGCCGTGCCCGTTTATGATCCATAAACACCTCTTATCCTACTTTTCTATCCTTTGCACCTGGCTCTGCTCCTCTCCTTCTGGGCTTTTACAATGGGGAGGTTACGATTTTTATGATGGGGAGGATCGGGCAAAGAATGGATAACTGACAAGGAGACCTGATCGAATACCGAAAACCTATGACTAATTATTGTTTGATGTCTATTTATTGTTTGTTTGGGATACCGGGTTGGGCATGAGAAATATTCGTGTAATGTTGCCTAAAGACATATTTCGTGTATTTAAGGAACAACCCACTTAATGCAATTTGAACAGTCTCGTAGATTCTGCCTCTGTGTGGTTCCTATGACTTCTGTGTCCCTGCAATAAATAAATCTTGGTCTCTGACGCCACCATCGAGAAACCCGCGTCTCTGTTTGTTTGTGCACCGAGACAGGAGGGAACTCAGGGGTCTTCGGGTGTTGTTTCCCTAACACCTCTGGACTCTTAAAAGTCCAGAACCTCAATTGGCGCCCAACGTGGGCGACGTCATCCGGTACCGGTCCAAAGCCTGAAAAGTTCGAGGAGTTTCGTGTGAAGATTCCGGAGGGAGGTACCCCGCTTCATCGATCCCTGCATGTCGTAAAAGTGGCCCGACGATCTCTTCCACGAGGGTTCCCGTTCCCAGACGGCTACAAAGGACCGCTGCCCTGACTGTCGCCCTGTCTTGGACCCGAGGTGCAGACCTTAGTACGGCGAGACGTAGACGGGTTCTCCTTGGTGACGTCTTCCACATTTCAGTTAAGTATTAAGTGGGTTACGCTCAGTTTGGTTGTTCTTTGTTGCTCTGGTTTACGTTTGTTTTTGAATTCGTAGATTATCATTGGTTGCTCTTGTTTAGATAATCTTTGTTTTGGTATTGGTTCATTTTGGTAGGCCTAAGTTCTTTGCGCATTTTGGTTGGAATTTGTCTTTGGTTTGTCATGACTAACAGTAGTAATTGTTTCCTGTCCTGGTTAAGTTGCAACGGGGATTCCCGGTTGGAGGATTCGTGTTCGGTTCCTCCGATTGGAACTCCTACATATGAGCTCTATTGTAAACATGGTGTAGGTCCTATTGCTTATAATGAAGTATGGGTCCGTTATACCAGAAAAGATGGTGTCCTTAGTTGGCCACCGCATGGTAGCTTCGAAAGCGAAATTCTAGACAATCTAGAAATGAAGTTGTTTAAAAGAAAAGCCCGGCCGGCAATGTTTGATTCTTTTCGCGTATGGCGTAAAGAAGCCAAACAGAGAGAAATTAGGAAGACGAAGAAAGAACAGAAAGAGAAAGGCTTGACTTTAATGGAGTCTGCTAGGCAGTTGCATGTCAACGAGACTGAGAAAGCAATAGAGATGGCGAATAGAAAACATAATTTGGCGATTGATAAATGTTACCCTGTATTGCCATCTTGTCCTACTAAGCCGATAGAGGACTATGAAAAGGATCCTCTGTTGTCGTACCTGTTGAGATCACCTCCACCGTATGCACAGGGTATTACAGCACCACAGTTACTACCTGTTGTACAGCCAGCTGCTGGTCAGCCTGGAATAGTTGCTCCACTTCCTTTGATTCCAGCTCCTGTCCTTCCCGTGGTTAATGTTCACTCGGCACCCCCTCTTCCTGGGTCGCCTATTCCGCCTTTGCCTGTCATTTCGCAAACTGCTTTACCTGCTACTCCCACCCTTACTATTTCATCTGCTCCAGCTGCTCTGTTCCCGAACCCTGTAAACATTCTCACTCCGCTTTCCGTTCGTCGGAAAATAACCGACTCTGTAACTAATATCTTAACTCCTCTCTACAGGTCTTTAATTGGGACCCCCGTTTCTGACTCTACACAGAGACGTAGCCAGCTTCCTGGTCCCCAGGAAGGAGAAATGTTAGATTCGACAGCTCTTAGGTGGATGTCGAAAGCTGCGATGTATGATGCACGAAGAGTGTTAGATACCTTTATGCAATGGAATGAACCAACTCAACGTTATGTTTTTGACGTGATGTGTTCTCTTGTGCGTGAGGAATGGGATGATGATGACTTAGATTCTGTCCCCTCTGATTTGATAAATGTTTAGCAGAAATTTGACGCAGGAATGGTGATAGGTTCAGAAGTAAGGGAAGCGATAGAACTGATTTTAGCTTATAGGGACCCTGATGGTTCACCGATTACTAGGAAAAGACAAGGTCAATATCCGATGAGGGAAGTTCCACCCATATGGCGCGAAGCAGTTCAAGCTGATGCAGTTAATGGTATTGCAGCTGCTCTGGCACATTTCCATAGAGTGTGGATACACATCCCTTGGAAGCGGGCCGAAGTATTAGCAGTAAAACAAGCGCTGCCGGACCCGCGTAAAAATCCTGCTGGTTATTATAAAGAGTTAACGCAGACAGTTCAAGCGTGTGTCATGAATTTGGCAGACATTGAAATGCTATTTGGCAATGTAGTGCCACAGCCTATATGTGCCAAGATTCGGCAAGAGAACCACCCAGTCGCCCTAGGAGGTGATTGGCCAGCTATTATAGCGGCAGATGCGCAACAAGTTGGCGGTGCTAAACCTGAGCCTCTGATTGCTGCCTTACCTGGCAGAATAATTAATCTAATGAAAACGCTGATGCCAGCGTTACGGGTAAATTGGGATAAACTATCAGCATGCAAGCAAAAGAAGGACGAAAGCGTCTCTGACTTTTTCACTAGATTTGAAGAGACCTTCGTAGCCCACAGTGGGCAAGATATGAGTACTGAGGGAGGTCAGAGGTTGTTTGTCGACAAGTTCATGTTTAATTTACTACCTGAGCTTAGTAACAAGTTAAAGGATTCTGAAAGTGCATGGGCAGTGTCGACGATAGCACAGATACTTGCAACTGCTCAGTATTACAAGAATAGAGAGAAAGAAGAGAAGGAAAAGTCAGAAAAGAAGACAAAAGATTTGAAGACTAAAGTACTATTGCAACAGGCGTATCCGCCTCGCTCGAATCAGTCAGATTCACAGCAGCGACCCCAGTTTCACCAACAGCCACAATTCCAGCAAGGGACCTCCCAAAGATTTAATTATGGTTTTCCCCGACAACAGTTAGCATGGAATCAGTGTGCCTATTGTAAAAAGGAGGGTCATTATAAGAATGAGTGTCCAGTACTCCACGCACAGACTAGTGGTGTCCCAGCTCAGAGAGGAAATGCTGGGTTTATGCAAGCTCCTAGAGGTAGAGGACGTGGCACAATGACTCCACAGGCTGATCGCCCATCAAATTATTTCGATCAGCGAAATGTACAACCTGCGCAACCGGGTAGATCTCCACAGTATCATATTGAAGATTACTATGAACATAATGAAGAGTTTCAGAGAAGCGAGTACTAGGACAGCCACAGGCAAAGAGAGGGAGTAGTATCAGTTCCAGTTGATCAGAGTGGACCTTATGTCGCAGTAGTTACATCAGGCGTGGTCGAGCCGTTTCTGTTGGATACTGGTGCGGCAAAAAGTTCAATTATGCATGCGAAACTCCCTGGCGCACCTTTGTCTGGCTTAACGAACACTTCAGTAGGTTTCTCAGGCGCCCCTGTTGACAATCCTGTTTCTAGTCCTTTATCAATTTCTGTTGGGCCATGCGAACTAGAAGCACCCCTTATCCTAACAACCGGTTGTAATGAGAATCTGCTTGGTTTAGATCTGTTGAAACGACTGCATGCGACACTGTACTGTTCTCCTTCGGGAGTACAGCTCACATTAGGCAAAAGAGTCATCTCTCCAATGTACATGTCGATGGATAAGCTCCCACCGGAGCTGCGTTCTCTCCCTGATACTCTTTGGGCGACTGGTCCTAACGATGTAGGCCTCTTGGAAATCCCCCCTTATGTGGTGAGTCTGAAAGCAAATGTTAGATTCCCACGAATCCCACAGTATCGGATTTCGAATGAAGGTGAACGTGCACTTTTGCTGATCGTAAAAGATTTAATACAGAAAGATGTGATAGAGGAAACTAGAGGAAATGTCTGCAATAGTCCTGTCCTGCCGATTTTAAAACGCACTGACCCTTCCAAACCTCCAATCTACAGATTTGTGATTGACCTCAGAGAAGTTAACAAAATAGTGATTCCGCAGTTTCCTGTGGTACCAGATATCACTGCATTATTGACGTTGATTCCTGCCTCAGCCTCATGGTTCACAGTGATCGACTTGAAGAATGCCTTCTTCAGCATACCGATAGCCGAGGAAAGTAGAGACATTTTTGGTTTCTCCTTAGGAGGTCGCAGTTTCAGATTCAAACGCGCTCCACAAGGTTATTGTGAGAGCCCTTCAATTTACAGTCAAGCATTGAAGAGTCAATTAGATGCTCTTGTACTTCCTCCTGGTGTTGCTCTGATCCAATACGTAGATTTTCTTTTATTGGCCGCTGATGACAAGGAAACTTTCAAATTAGCTACAATTTCTTTATTACGTCATTTGTCAGACTTACATCACAAGGTTTCACCTTCTAAACTGCAATATTGTTGCCAAGAAGTGACCTACTTAGGTCATCTTTTGTCAAAGGAGGGAAGAAGGTTGACCCCAGAGAGAATCAAAGCAATTTCGCAGATGACTGTACCAAGCACACAGAGAGAAGTGCGTGCGTTCTTGGGTATTACGTCATACTGTAGGCAATGGATCCCAAATTTTTCTCTCATGGCAAAACCATTGGTAGCCCTGACTGGAAAAGGTGTTCCGAGCCCTTTGCCATGGTCTGATGAATGCCAACAAAGTTTTTCCGACTTACGTGATGCGCTGTGTTCAGCTCCTGTGTTGGGTACTCCAGACTACAGTAAGCCGTTTACTTTATATGTCCATGAAAGAGAAGGTTGTGCGTTGAGTGTATTAACGCAACAATTTGGTGACAAACAGCGGCCTTGTGCATATTTCTCATCCACATTAGATCCGGTAGCCAGAGCATTGCCAAGTTGTTTAAGAGCTACAGCAGCAGCTGCAGTGTCTATTCGACAGTCTGCTGGACTAGTCATGAACAACATGTTAGTAGTCATGGTTCCACATGCTGTGGATACACTCATGAATCGAACGAAAACTCAGCATCTCACCAGTGCTAGACTATCAGGCTATGAGCTGACACTTTTGGCAAGTCACATTCAGATCAAGCGATGCAACATATTGAATCCAGCAACGCTGTTGCCGACTACTCTAGAGTCGAGTGATTCAGAGCCCCATGACTGTTGTTTCAGAACTGAGGAAGAGACAAAAGGTAGGATTGATTTAAAAGACACTCCGTTACTAGATCCAGATGGCACTTTATATGTCGATGGGTCATGTTTTAAACTACAGAATGGTGATGTGACGGCCGCGTATGCAGTTACGACTTTGAGTACGATTGTTGAGACCGCAAGAGTAAGTCAGAATTCTGCCCAAGCTGCAGAATTATTTGCACTAACAAGAGCGTGTGTTTTAGCTGAGGGAAAGAGAGTGAATGTGTTTACTGATAGCCAATACGCCTTCGGCGTAGCACATAGCTTTGGACGTCTGTGGAAAGAAAGAGGTTTTCTCACGTTCCATGGGACTAAGATCCAACATGGACAGCTAGTCAGCGGTCTATTGGAATCTCTGACCCTACCGAATAAAGTTGCGATTGTGAAGTGCAGTGCACATCGAAAGATTACGGATGATGTTGGCCGTGGGAATGCGTTCGCTGATGAGGTCGCCAAAGAGACGGCCAAGAACATGACGAGCCGAATGTACGTTGCAACGTCTGCAAGATGGATTACTGAATCAGGGATGTGTGAGAATACGATTGAAAGTGTGAAGGCAATACAGAATGAAGCAACTGAAAATGAGAAGAATGCATGGAAGGAAAAAACGGGTAAAGTGGATTCGAGTGGATGTTGGGTTGATTTGTCTGAACAGCAGCGTTGGATGTTACCTGATGCGTATGTGCTCGCAGTAGTCACGATGGCGCATGGAGCGGCGCACATCAGTTCGAAAGGGATTTGTAAACTGTTAGCTCCAGTATGGAAGAATGATGGAATTACGTAGTGTGCGGAAAGAGTGGTGAAAAACTGCATGATATGCCTGATGCATAATCCTGGCAAGGGAACCCCAACCCCAACTGGTCATTTTGCTCCCCCTTCTTGTCCCTTTGAAGTGATTCAGTTGGATTTTATCCACATGGACAGGTGTAACAATCTTAGATATGTCCTAGTGGTAGTCTGTGCCTTTTTTGAAGATGGATTGAGGCATATCCATTAAAGGATAACACTGCTATGTCCACCGCTAAAATCCTCCTCAAAGAGTACTTCCCCAGGTATGGTATGCCACGGATTGTTTGGTCGGACAATGGAAGTGAGTTTGTAGGGAAAGTTATGAAGAGTGTGTGTACGGGTCTGGGAATCATCCAGAAATTCCACAGTGCGAATCACCCACAGTCAGCAGCTTTGGTTGAAGGGTACAATGGTACCTTGAAGCTGAAACTTGCTAAAATTCAACTTCCACTGGTCTATCTTGGCCAGATGCACTGCCTTTAGCTCTACTGTCCACCAGAGCGACTGTACACTCTTGAGTAGGGCTTAGCCCATATGAGATTGTGTTCGGTCGTCCTGCTAATGTTTGGGGAGTCCCTAGGCCAAAGGAATTCAAACAGATCAAATACCCAATGTTGATTGATTATCTTTATGACCTGACTGCTAAACTGAGCCTTATTCATCAACAGGTATTCGAATCCTTGCCTAAACTGCCAGAGAGTCTAGGCCACACGTTGAAACCCGGTGATCAAGTGGTGGTGCGGAATTTTGGGCGAACCCGGAACCTCCAGCCAAGATTCGTGGGCCCGTTCCAAGTGCTCCTGACAACGAGAACTGCTGTACGCCTAGCTGGAAGGAAGAATTGGGTGCACGCTAGCCATACGAAGCGTGTCCCTCTCCCACTCCCCTATGACAACTGGGTTAGACAGGGATTTGGTGTATCCGAGACAGAACCTGTTCCTAGGCTCATCCCTTTCAGTTATGCAGAGTACATAACGGACCCACGAACTGAAACGCAGAACTCTGACACCTCAGCAGGAACTGCTCCTTTGAACCCTGGACAGAGTGTTGTACAAAGTGAACATTTGTCACCTGTGGATTCGAACATTTCTGCACCTGTAGACCAGCTATTTCAAGATCAGACAAGACCCGGGAAGTACAGATATAATCTACGTTCTCATGCTATGAACCAATGACATTGCATAATTACCTTTCTGTTTGAAAACTGTTTTGAT
The DNA here is from genome assembly GCF_964204655.1 of Triturus cristatus. Lineage (NCBI taxonomy): Eukaryota > Metazoa > Chordata > Amphibia > Caudata > Salamandridae > Triturus > Triturus cristatus. The sequence continues at coordinate 1,106,661,882 of NC_140588.1, read as the reverse complement.
TTTACCGCATTCCATTCAGTCAGGAAGTTTGCTCTAAATTTTTGTATCTTTTTGTTTTTGTTGTTCTCTCACCTTGCCATCTGGGTTACCGTACGGTCGTAACGTGTGCCTTGTTTTAATTTGCAGGGAACCAGACACAAGGTCGCTTTCTTCTGTTTACTTTGTGAACTCCCAGGGTAGACAGAGGCAATTTTTTAAACAGGTACAAACCATCCGTTGCGAACGGTTGTAGAAGATGGAGCTTCCTGAACTGCGACGGGTTAACGTCATAAATGTGCACAAGACAAAACTATATGAAATATTGTATAGCAAATGTTTTCTAATGCAATGTGCTCTGACACTTCTGATTGTTTTAATAACTCTGGTAGGCGGAATTATTTTTTGTATTCAATTGATCTTTACACCTGTTACATCTACAGTATCTCCCCATGTTCCAGTTTCTCCGACTGTTGTTTCTCTTCATTCTTTCCATCCTTTTCCTGCCCATGAGCAAGCTCGACGCTCCGAGTTTATAAATAACACTTTCATTCAGCTCTTGCACCAACATCAACTAGTGGTTAACACAACGAACTGCTGGGTGTGTGGCTTGATACCACATACCATGGATAAGGGCATCCCTTATCTGGTTCTGCCCTTTAGTTATAATGGATCATTCTGGGCATTTCAGACCATGTTCGCTTATGCCCTAGAGACCTATCCCCCACGGCCTCCGCGTTCCACTAGGTATAACTCCGCTAATAGAGCCTTGGTAAAAGGAATCACTGACATGGTTAGAGACGTCAATAACACTCCGTTCATTCCCAAGGATGAATTGCGAGTTTACATGGGTTGGAATGTTACGGAATATGGTATTACTTTGGGTGAGAACAAACGTAAAAGCTCGACTCGGATCTGGGTCGTACCCCACCAAGGCCAGGTCTGTTTGCAAGGAAATGGGAGGAATCCAAAAGCTCGACTAGGGAAGAGTGACTGTATCGAAACATACGTTTTCCCGTCACAGTCTTCCCCTGCATTTTTAGCTGCTAAGGGCACCTATTTTGTTTGCAAAGACAGAGCATATACATGGCTGCCTGCTGATTTCTCAGGCTCATGTTATATCGCTCAACTGTTACCTCCGACATACACTGCTGCACCGGACTATCACAAAACTAGAGTTGTGAGAGGTGTTTTCAGTAAAGAAGATACTGCTGGCCAAGAAGCAGGAGACTTCTTCAAAGGTTTCCTTCCGTTCTGGGGGCCTATGGCCAACAGTAGAAACTTACGTCAACTAACACGGGTAGTTGAATCCACTATTACCGAAACTGCGGGTGCCCTTAGTAACCTGACAGCTGAGCTGCAAGCGGATCGCCTCATGACGTTACAGAACCGTATGGTCCTTGATGTGTTACTTGCAGATCGAGGTGGGGTATGTAAGATGATCCAATCGAGTTGCTGTGTTTTTATCCCAGATAATGCGCCAACGGTATATAAGGCCATCTCTAAGTTACACAAAATCTCTGACTCTATTCATGTAGAGGAAGGTGACTGGTCATTAATGGGATGGTTCTGGAGTCTGTTATCTGCGTGGGGATAGAAGGTTCTGATAGTCACTGGTGTTGCGTTGGTATTTTTATTTTCATGCTGTCTCATTGTTCAGTGTGGTCCTACCTTATGTGGCCTTTGTGTTTCGACATGCGTAAGAAGACCACCTGTTTTTGGAGATACGCCACGAGATAGAGTAATGCTTCAGCAACATATCAGTGACCTGATGAACATAGAAATGGACTCTGACATAGAGTAAGTTATTGCCTATGTAAGGGCAAAAGGACGGTCTGAGGTTCTGTAGCGATCCGAACCCGTGTATTCGGTATCGTAGTACTGACACGATTTTGGTACCAATAACCCGTAAATGATCCATTATATGCATGACAGTGTTTTCGCTGCGCAACTAGCATGAATTCACTGAAAAATAGGGCATTCTGTTGTTAAGTCATGGCATCCATTTTAGTTACGGCATCCATTTTGTTTCTTGCCCTCACATAGTCAATGGACGAGCGATGACCCCGGCAGAATCACCTTGTTAAGGACACGTAAGCTCGAGCCCCAAGAAAGGCTGACGCTGCATGACTAGGCAGAATCAAGCTGCCTCCCCTGCCTGAGGCCAGTCCTGCTATACTGGTTCTCGTGTCCATTATCCTGACTGAGAGGCCGAAGACGGTAGCCGTGCCCGTTTATGATCCATAAACACCTCTTATCCTACTTTTCAATCCTTTGCACCTGGCTCTGCTCCTCTCCTTCTGGGCTTTTACAATGGGGAGGTTACGATTTTTATGATGGGGAGGATCGGGCAAAGAATGGAAAACTGACAAGGAGACCTGATCGAATACCGAAAACCTACGACTAATTATTGTTTGATGTCTATTTATTGTTTGTTTGGGATACCGGGTTGGGCATGAGAAATATTCGTGTAATGTTGCCTAAAGACATATTTTGTGTATTTAAGGAACAACCCACTTAATGCAATTTGAACAGTCTCGTAGATTCTGCCTCTGTGTGGATCCTATGACTTCTGTGTCCCTGCAGTAAATAAATCTTGGTCTCTGACGCCACCATCGAGAAACCCGCGTCTCTGTTTGTTTGTGCACCGAGACAGGAGGGAACTCAGGGGTCTTCGGGTGTTGTTTCCCTAACACCTCTGGACTCTTAAAAGTCCAGAACCTCACAAGGGGGATCCCCCCAAATTTGACGGATTTAGATAACATAAGTTTGCAGTTCAGAACGTCAATGGTGTTTAGCCACTCTTGGACCTGGGAGGTTTGCCCATTATTGGAAAGGAGTAGGTTTTCCATCATATCTCAGTTGAGTTTTAGTTTGCTGCGTGAGAGACAGTTTGGAAGGTTTTGAGAGTAGAGTTAAGTCTCCCTCGGTTTTCCGGTGAGGTTATATTTAAGCAAACATGGGTGTTGTCTACAAAAAGGTGGTAGAGGGTGTTTGATTGTTTGAGAATCAATGTGAGGGTTTCTTTGTATATATTGAAGAGTATAGGAGAGAGGACTGAGCCCTTGGACAACTCTGATTCTGTTGAATATGTCTGAAGCTGAGTTATTAATTTTTATTTTTTTAAGAGCAATTGTCAAAGTAGGAAAGGAGGTAGGATAGGAGGATAACCATTTTAGGACCAGGGGGTCAGCTCTGATATGTTTTTGGAAGATTTCCAGAATCAACTTATGATCAACCGTGTCAAAGGCTGCTGATATGTCTAGGAGGATGAGAAGGTAGCATCTATATTTGTCTAGTGCCTTTTGCATGCCACTGGTTATCTTACATTGATTTTTTCCATGCTACAACCTTTTCTGAAACCTGATTGTAGTTATTCAAGAAAATTGTTGGAGTCAGTGTGTCGATTGAGTTGGGAGAGAACACATTTCTCAAGTATTTGGGCCAGCAAGGGATGGATGGAAAAGGTCTGAAGTAGATGAGGTCATTTGGGCCAGCACCAGGTTTCTTAAGCAAGTGAGTGACTTGCCTTAGTTTGAGGCAGTCAGGCATCGACCCATTGCTCAGGAAGCTGTTTATTTTCTCAGTCCAGGGTTGTGTTAGGGCGTGGTCGAGGCTCTTATTTGGGGAGACCAGGTGAGGATCTGTTAGGTAAGAGGTGGCTTCAAATTTGCGATCATCTTTGAAATGAGAAGAGGATATGGGCCCAACGGATAGAGCCATCATCCTCGAAGACGGGGAATATAGTTTGAGTATCGTCAGGCATGGTCAACATTCTTTAATTCTGGGCAAATCACTTGATCTCCTGTGCCTAACATAATAAATGTGTCCATCTGTAACTCAACTGGTGCTCATGTAGGGCACTCTGATACCTTAGGGTCATGTTTGCGCTATATAAAACTCCACTCCTCAAAACCTTGAATTTAGCTCAGTGGGCCACATCTGATCCCTGTAATCATCCCACAATCCATGGCTTCAGCCCAGACTTTTCATTTTGTTTTGGTCTAGCGTGACCAGATGCCCCTTGTTAGGGCTTAATGCTTGTTGGAGCTAATTTCACTTAATTCTTTAAAAATCAATATCTAAGGTTTTACTCTTCGAATTTCTATAATTTTAGTGTCAAACAATTTATTGAAATGTCATCTATTTTCCTAAATTGGGTTAGGATTTTTATTATGTTGTGTTTTCCTTTTATTATTATTTTTGTGCTGCATAAATATTTTACCCATCACCGTTAAGTTAAGCCTTACTGCTTAAGAGTCAAGCTACCCCGGATTAAGCAATCGTTAATTTTGTGACTTTTTGTGATTCACTTGCAGGGGATTGTAGGTTTTGCTTAACCAGGGCTCACACCCCAATCAACCAACAATCCAATTTCTCACAGCAACCAACACCAAGGTCCCTCCTGTGCTATTATTTGGAACCAGCTGGTTGTCAGGTGGCAACCTTTTGGAGAAATGTATTATGTCTAAAGAAAACTCTCCTTGTTGAATTAATTATGCACCAGTAAACCTTGTCATCTTGCAAGACCAATCTTTACTAGTGGTTTCTTGGTATTCTAACTTGGCTCAGTAAGTACCCAATGTAATCTACCGAAGAAACATTATTCTTCAAGAGAGGCAAATTTGTACTATTTGTGGAGTGTGGAACTGGGTCACCATTGCATGATGTACCAAGTCTGTAGCGGGCAGATGAAAGGCAGCCACATTTGGAGCAGCAAGTGGGATGTTACTTTTGGAACAATTTATGTTTTTCTGAACATCGGAGAGCTGAGAGAAAAGCATGCAATTTAAAAAGTGAGCAAATTCCTTATTTTCCGACCCACTATTCAGGAAAACTGCTCTCACTTCCATGAAGTGAAGAAGATTTTCTTTTGTGCAAAAGGAGCTGCATGTTTGCAGCTCCCCTTGTCCAAAATCTATGCTGGCTCCTAGAGGACTTGGGGAGCTGGCAGGGACCGTGGGGGCATTGGGGCACTCCAACAGTCCCCTACATGAGGCCAGGTCCTGGGGATGGTACTTCCAGGGCCAAAAGTGGCTCAGGGAATGTGGGGCATGCAGCTCCTTTCCCATAAAATTCAAAAGATATTTTAAAAAACGAGGCAGCATAGCCCCAAGGGATGGTGTCCCCAGGGCCAAAAATGGCCTCAGGAGTGGGGCCAAGCGGCCCCTTCCTGTTTATTTAAATATTGTTTTTTACATTGGCTCAAGCCCTGGGGAAGGGGTCTCCATGGCCTAAAAATTATTAAGGAAAGGGGGGCCACACAGCACCCCTTCCAAAAAGAAGACAGAAAAGAGAAGCTGGCATCTCCCTGGAGGCCCCGCCCCCTCCCTGCCCCACTCTCCAAACACACCTTCTAGCGCTTTATGGGTTGGAAGATTAAGTCCCCTTGAATACTAAGAGTCCTTAGGTGCCAGCTAGACCACCAAGTACTTCCAGTGAGCCCCACAGAGAGGGATTGCTGAGAGGTGGTCTGAGGCCATGCCCCTTTTCACACCACTCTGAAAATGCACCTTCTGGCATACTACTGGCTGGGGATGAAGTCCACTTTACTGCTGAGGGACTTTGGGGCCAAGAAGCCCTCCTGATACCTCCTGTAAGTGAAATGTAGCAGAATTCCTGAGCGCTGGTTGGAGGCCCAGCCCCCTTTCTCCACCACTCAGTAAACACAACAATTCCAATTACAAAAGTTAGGCCTATTGACATTGTAAATGTAAAGGTATTGTAATAATGTTGTTTTGGAGTAGAGTGGATGTACGTTATGTGTAGTGGGGTTATGTGGTGTGTTGTGCAGTGAAATTATGTGGATATAAAGTATGTGTTACTTAGTGTATAGGAATAATGTCGAGTATAATTATGTGTTATGGAGAATAATTTTGTGGTATGGTAGTCTGTTTTGTGGAGTGGTAACTTCAGGTTTAGTCTTCCTTGTTTCCATAGAAGCTAAACTATAAACTCAATGAGACAGAAAAAAGAAGGAACCACTGAGAAGCACTTCTGGACCTAGTCGGTGGTATGAGCAGGGTCACTAGAATTATGCGGCTGTTCTGCTGCACCGATTTTCACATAATCCATCATCTGCTGCATGATCTGCAGATTTGAACAAAAAAAAGTATTTCTAGCTCAAATTGCTCAAACGTTACCAAAAAAAGAAGTGACAAGTGATACAATGTGGTGGAAGGCCCTTTGCAAACCAGGAATGGTCACCTGTTACTTATTGCTAAATGTGGGTGGTAAATTAATACTAATGGTGCGCAAACCATTCTTGCTTCTTTCTCTGCCTCTTGTGCCTCTTTCTCCATTTCTCTTGCTTCTTTATGTACCTTTCTTCCTTTACTGCACTTCTCTTGCCTCTTTCTGCACATCTCTTCGGCTTTCTGCACCTCCCTTCTTTCTGCACCTCTTGCCTCTTTCTGCACCTCTGTTGCTTCTTTCTGCACTTCCCTTGTTTCTTTCTGTAGCTCTCTTGCTTCTTTCTGCAGCTCTCTTGCTTCTTTCTGCACCTCTTTTACCTCTTTCTGCACCTTTGTTGCTTCTTTGTGCACTTCCCTTGCTTCCTGTGGGTCTGCTTACTTTACCTCTACATTCACAATGCCATGCCTCTTTGCCGATTCTAAATGATTGTTTGGGCACGTTCCATTGTGCTGGCACTCTGACTGTAATTTGGCTGATTTTTATTATACCTTTGTTTACACTCTCTAACACTATCTGTGTTATCAGTTTCATAGTCAAATATGAACTCAGGCAATAGAAACCTGCCCAGACAAGGTCATTCCACTTTGCTGATACATCTTTGTGTACATTTGGACTGATTATGATGTCGGTCGACGTTGCCTTTGACTGACATCTCAGCAGTTTCGGAACCAACCGACCTCGGGTCTGTGGTCTGAAACAGCAATTATGATGCAACCGCACATGGTGTTGTAGCAAGCTGCCATTTCCCTATAGGAGATTGTACGGCGGTCAGAAACCGGCAGCAGCACAAGGTCCCATAGAGAAATGTGGCTTAACGTGACTCATGGTGCCTACCAGAGAGAGCAGGGATTTACAAGGGGTTAGCAGAAGTGCCCCACCGGCCCACAATTGGAGGCCACCGATGGAGGGGGCCTTGTGCAGGCCCCCAAAGAAACTTTCAGACAGGCTTTCAATGTTAGAAGGTCCAACATGGAAAGTCTGTCCAAAACCAAAATCATAATTTTGACAGTGGAAATGCCGTCCAGAAACAGGCAAGAGAAAAGCAAAAAAAGGCAAGTGAGATGTGCGCTGAAATAAGCAAAAGTGGTGTAGAAAGAAACAAGGGAAGTGATGAAAGGGACATGAAAGTTGCAGAAAGAAACTAGAGAAGTGCAGAAAAAAGCAAGAGAAATGCAGAAAGAAGCAAGAAGTGTGCAGAAAAAGGCAAAAGGTGTGCAGAAAGAGACAGAAGAGTTGCAAAAAAGAGGGAAAAATGGTGCTGAAAGAAGAAAAAGAGATGGAGAAAGAAGCAAGGGAAGTGCAGAAAGAAGCAACAGGGGTGCTAAAAGAGGCTTGAGGGATGTAGAAAGAGGCAAGAGAAGTGCAGAATGAACCAACAGAGGCACAAAAGAAGGCAAAAGAAGTGCAGAAAGAGGCAATAGAGTTGCAAAAATAGGCAAAAGTGGTGCAGAAAGAGGGAACAGGGGTGCAGACAGAGGCAAGAGAGGTGCAGAAAAAGGAAGGGGGTTTAGAAAAAGGAAAGAAGTGTGCACAAAGAAACAAGAGGGGTGCAGATAGAGGCAAGAGGGGTACAGAAGGAGGCAAGATGGGTGAAGAATTAAGCAACAGAGGTACAGAAAGAGTAAAAAGAAGTGCAGAAAGACAGAAGAGAAGTGATGAAAGAGACAACATAGTTGAAACAAGAGTGTTGCAGAAAAAAGCAAGAAATTGGAAAAAGGAGGAAGGGTGCAGGAGGACCTAGGAGAGTGACAGAGAGAAGCAAGAGAGGTGCAGAAAAACCTAGAGAAGTACAGAAAGAAGCAACAGAGGTACAGAAATAGATAGGAGTGGTATAGAAAGAGGGAAGAGAGGTACAGAAAGAGGAATCAGAGGTGAAGAAAAAGGGAAGAAGGGTGCAGAAAGAGGCAAGAGGGGTGCATAAAGAAGCAGAGAGGTGCTGAAAGAAGCTAGAGAAGTGCAGAAAAAATCAAGAGGTACTGAAAGAGGTAAGATGGGTGCAGAAAGAGGCAACAAGGGTGCAGCAAGAGGCAAGAGGGGGCAGCCAGAAGGGAAGTGGGTGCAGAAAAAGGCAAGAGAAGTACAGAAAGAAGCAACAGATGTGCAGAATTAGGCAAGAGAAGTGCAGAAAGTGGCAACATAGGTGCGTAAAAAGGCAGGCCAGGTGCAGAAATGGGGAACAGGGTACAGAAAGAGGCAATAGAGGTACAGAAAGAGGCAAGAGGGGTGCAGAAAGAGACAAGAGGGTTGCAGAAAGAGGCAAGACAGGTACAGAAAGAGGCAAGACAAGTGCAGAAAGAGGCAAGAGAAGTGCTGAAAGAAGCAATAGAGGGGTAGAAAAAAGCAACAGACGTGCATAAAGAGGTAAGAGAGTTGCAGAAAGAGGAAAGAGGGGTGCAGAAAGAGATAAGATGGGTCCGTAAAGAAGCAGGAAAACTGTGGAAAAAGAAAAAAGAAGGGCATAAAAAACCAACAGAGGTGAAAAAAGAAGCAAGAGGGGTGCAGAAAGAGGCAAGAGGTGTGCGGAAATTTGCAAGAGAGGTGCAGAAAGAGGCAAGAGGGATACAGAAAGAGGGGTACAAAAATAGGCAAGAGAAGTGCAGAAAGAACCAAAAGACGTACAGAAAGAGGCAAAAAAAACTGCAGACAGAGGAAAGAGAGTTGCAGAAACAGGCAAAACAGGTGCAGAAATATAGAACAAGGGTGAAGACAGAGGCAAAAGAGGTGCAGAAAGAGTGAAGAGGGGTGCAGGAACAGGCACGATTGGTGCAGAGTTTTGTAATAGAGGTGCTGAAAGAAGCAAGAGCAGTGCAGCAATAACCAAAAGAGGTAAAGAAAGAGGCAAGAGGTGTTCAAAAATAGGCAACGGAAGTGCAGTAAGAAGCAAAAGAAGTACAGAAGGAGGCAAGAGAACTGCAGAAAAATGAAAGAGTGGTGCAGAAAAGAGGCAAGAAAGGTGCACAAAGAGTAAAGAAGGATGCAGAAAGAGGCAAGAGGGTGCAGAAAGAAGCAAGAGATGTGTAGAAAGATCAAGAGAGGTACAGAAAGAAGCAACAGAGGTGCTGCAAGAGAGAGGAGGGTGCATAGAAAGGAAAGAGAAGTGCAGAAAGAAGCAACAGAGGTGCAGAAAGAGGCAAGAGAAGTACAGAAAGTGGCAATATATAGGTGCAGAAAAATGCGGGAGAGGTGCAGAAATAGGGAACAGGGGTGTAGAAAGAGGCAAGAGAGATATAGAAAGAGGCAAGAGGGGTACAGAAAGAGGCAAGAGGGTTGCAAAAAGAGGCAAGACAGGTGCAGAAACATGCACGCGAAGTACGAAAAGAGGCAAGAGAAGTGCTGAAAGGAGCAACAGAGGGGTAGAAAGAAGCAAGAGAGGTGCATAAAGAGGCAAGAGAGTGGCAGAAACAGGAAAGAGAGGTATAGAAAGAGGAAAGAGGGGTGCAGAAAGAGGTAAGTGGGGTACGTAAAGAAGCAAAAGAAATGCAGAAAAAAGATTAGAGAAGTGCAGAAAGTACCAACGGAGGTGCAGAAAGAGGCAAGTGGGGTGCAGAAAGAGGCAAGAGGGATGCAGAAAGAGGCAAGAGGGATGCAGAAATTTGCAAGATAGGTGTGGAAAGAAACAGGAGCAGTAAAGCAAGAACCAACAGAAGTGCAGAAAGAGGTAAGAGGGGTGCAGAAAGAGGCAACAAAAGTACAGAAAGAAGCAAAAGAAGTACAGAAAGATGCAAGAGAACTGCAGAAAGAGGAAAGAGAGGTGCAGAAAGAGGCAAGAGAGGAGCACAAAGAGGAAAGAATGGTGTAGAAAGAGGCAAGACGGGTGTAGAAAAAAGCAAGAGAAATGCAGAAAGAATCAATGGAGGTGCTGAAAGAGGGAAGAGGGGTACAGAAAGAGGCAGGAAAAGTGCAGAAAGAAGCAAGAGTGGTGCAGAAAGAGGTGAGAAGGGTGCAGAAAGAGGCAAGACAGGTACAGAAACAGGTTAGAGAAGTGCAGAAAGAGGCTAGAAAAAAGCTGAAAGAAGCAACAGAGGGGTAGAAAGAAGCAAGAGAAATGATAAAAGAGACAAGAGAGTTGCAGAAAGAAACACGAGAGGTGCATAACAAGCAAGAAAAGTTCAGAAAGAGGCAAAATAGGTGCAGAAAAAGGGAACAGGGGTGCAGAAAGAGGCAAGAGAGGTATAGAAAGAGGCAAGAGTTGTGAAGAAAGAGGGGAGAAAGGTGCAGAAGGAGGCAAGACAGGTACAGAAACAGGCTAGAAAAGTGCAGCAAGAGGCTAGAAAAGTACTGAATGAAGCAACAAAGGGGTAGAAAGAAGCAAGATAAGTGATGAAAGATACAAGAGAGTTGCAGAAAGAAACAAGAGAGGTACATGAAAAAGCAAGAGAAGTGCATAAAGAGGCAGGAGAGGTGCAGAAAGAACAAGCGAGGTACAGAAACAGGCAAGAGGGGTGCAAAAAGAGGCAAGAGGAGTGCAGAAATAAGTAACAGAGGTGCAGAAGGAGGCAAGAGAACTGCATAAACAGGCAAGAGATTTGCAGAGGAAGGCAAGAGAGTTCAGAAAGACTAAAGAAAGTACAGAAAGAGGCAAGAGTTGTGCAGAAAGTAGCAAGAGAGATGTAGAAAAAAGCAAGAGAAATGCAGACAGAACCAGCAGAGGTGCAGAAAGAGGCAAGATGAGTTCAGAAAGAAGTAACAAGGGTGCAGAAAGGGGTAAAACAGTGCGGAAAGAGGCAATATATGTGCAGAAACAGGCAGGAGAGGTGCAGAAAGAGGGAACATGGTACAGAAAGAGGCAAGAGAGGTACAGAAAGAGGCAAGAGGGGTGCATAAAGAGGCAAGATAGATGCAGAAAAAGGCAAGAGTAGTGCTGAAAGAAGCAACAAAGGGGTAGAAAGAAGCAAGTGATGAAAGAGACAAGAGAGTTGCAGAAAAAAACAAGGGAGGTGCAGAAAAAAGCAGGAGAAGTGCAGAAACAGGCAAATGAGGTACACAAAGAGGCAAAAGAAGTACAGAAAGAAGCAAAAGAGGTATAGAAAGAGGCAAGTTAGGTACAGAAACAGGCAAGAGGGGTGCATAAAGAGGCAAGAGAGTGCAGAAAGAGATAGGAGGGGTGCAGAAAGAGTCAAGAGGGGTGCAGAAAGAGGCAAGAGAAGAGCTAAAAGAAGCAACAGAGGGGTAGAAAGAGGCAAGAGAAGTGATCAAAAATACAAGAAAGTTGCAGAAAGAAACACAGGAGGTGCAGAAAAAAGCAAGAGAAGTGCAGAAACAGGCAAGTGAGGTGCAGAAAGAGGCAAGAGAGGTGCAGAATCAGGCAAGACTGGTGCAGAATCAGGCAAGACTGGTGCAGAAAGAGGCAAGAGAAGTGCACAAAAGAGTAATAGAGGGGCAGAAGGAGGCAAGAGTATTGCAGAAACCGGCAAGAGAGGTGCAGAAAGAAGAAAGAGGTGTGCGGAAAGAGGCAAAAGTTGTGCTGAAAGAAGCAACAGAGATGAGGAAAAAAGCAACTGAAGTGCAGAAAGTAGCAACAGAGGTGCAAAAAGGGGCAGGAATCATGCAGAAAGATGCAGTAGAGTTGCAGAAACAGGCAAGAGAGGTACAGAGAAAGACAACATAGGTACACAACTGGCAGGAAAGGTGCATAAACAGTCAAAACAGGCACAGAAAGTGGTGTAGGAAGAGGCAAGAGAGATACAGAAAGAGTGGGGTGCAGAAAGAAGCAAGTGAGGAACAAAAATATGCAACAGTGGTGCATAAAGAGGCAAGTCAGGTACAGAAATAAGCAACAGAGATGCAGAAACAGGCAAAATAAGTGGAGAAAGAAAGAACAGGGGTGCAGAAAGTGACAAGAGAGGTGCAGAAAGAGGGAAGACGGGTACATAAAGATGTAAGAGGGGTGCAGACAATTGCAAGAAAGATGCAGAAAGAAGCAAAAGCAGTGCAGAAAGAACCAACAGAAGTGGGAAAGTGGGTTGAGGGATACAGAAAGAGGCAACATAAGTAGAGAAAGAAGTAAAAGATGTGCAGAAAGAGGCATGAGAACTGCAGATAGAGATAATAGAGGTGCAGAAAGAAGCAAGAGATGTGAAAAAAGAGGGAAGAAGAATGCAGAAAAGGCAAGAAAAATGCAGATAGAATCAACAGAGGTGCAGAAGAAGGCAAGAGGTGTTCAGAAAGAGGCAATGGAAGTGCAGTAAGAAGCAAAATAAATACAGAAGGAGGCCAACGAACCACAGAAATAGAAAAGAGAGGTGCAGAAAGAGGCAAGAGAGGTGCACAAAGAGGGAAGAAGGGTGCAGAACGAGGTTAGTGGGGTGCACAAAGAAGCACGTGAGGTGCAGAAAGATACAAGAGACGTGCTGAAGAAGCAAATGAGTTGCATAAAGAGGAAAGAGGGAAGCAGAAAGAGGCAAGATACGTACAGACAGAAGCAACAAAGGTACAGAAAGAGGCAAGAGAAGTGCAGACGAGGCAACAGAGATGCATACACAGACAGAAGAGATACAGAAAGAGGGAACAGGGATGCAGAAAGAGGTAAGAGAGATCAGAACGTGGGAAGAGGGGTGCGGATAGATGCAAGAGGGGAGAAGAAAGAAGAAAGTGTGGTGCAGAAATAGACAAGAGAGGTAGAGAAAGAGGCAAGAGAAGTGCTGAAAAAGACAACTGAGTTCCAGAAAGAAACATGAGAGGTGTAGGAAAAAGCAAGGGAGGTGCAGAAAGAGGCAGGTGAGGTGCACAAATAAGAAAGAGAAGAGCCAAAACAGGCAAGAGAGGAGTGGAAAGAGGAAAGTAAGGTGCAGAAATAGTCAAGAGGGGTGCAGAAAGAGGCAAGAGAAGTGCAGAAATAATCAACAGAGGTGCATAAGGGTGCAAGAGAGCTGCAAAAAGAGGACAGAGGGGTGAAGAAAGAGGCAAGAGGGGTACAGAAAAAAAGCAAGAGAGATGCATCGAACAGGAGGAGGAGTACAGAAAGTACCAACAGGGGTGCAAAAAGATACAAGAGGGGTACAGAAAGAGGATTGAGAAGTGCAGAAAGAAGCAACAGAGGTGCAGCATGAGGCAACAAAACTGCAGAAAGAGGATATAGTGGTGCAGGAATAGAGAACAGGGGTGTAGAAAGAGGAAAATGGGTACAGAAAGAGGGAAGAGGAGTGCATAAAGAGGAAAGAGAGTGCAGGAAGAGGCAAGAGATGTGTAGACAGAAGCAATAGAGGATCAGAAAGAGGTATGATAAGTGCAGAAAGAGGCAACAAAGTTGCATACATAGACAGGAAAGGTTCAGACAGAGGGAATAGGGATACAGAAAGAGGCAAGAGAGATCAGAAAGTAGGAAGAGGGGTGAAGTTAGCTGCAAGAGGGGTGCAGAAAGAAGCAAGTGTGGTGAAGAAAGAGGCAAGAGAAGTGCAGAAAGAGGCAAGAGAAGTGCTGAAAGAGACAAAGAGGCATGAGCAGTGGAGAAAGAAGCAGCAGAGTTGCAGAACGAGGCAAGAGAACTTCAGAAAGAGGCAAGAGAGGTACAGAAAGAGAGAAGAGGGGTACAGAAAGAGGCAAGAGGTATACAGAAAGAAGCAAGTGAGGTACAGAGAGAGGCAACAGTAGTGCAGAAATAGGCAAGACAGCTGCAGAAACAGGCAAGAGAAGTACATAAAGAGGCAATAGAAGTGCTGAAAGAGATAACAGAATTGCAGAAACAAACAAGAGAGGTGCAAAAAAAGCAAGAGAAGTGCAGAAAGCGGCAAGAGAAGTCAGAAAGAGGCAAGTGAGGTGGAGAAACAGTCAAGAGGGATGCAGAAAGAGGACAGAAAAGTGCAGAAAGAATCAACAGAGGTGCAGAAGGAGGCAAGCGACCTGCAGGAATAGACAAGAGAGTTGCAGAAAAAGTCAAGAGAGGTGCGGAAAGAGGAAAGATGGGTGCAGAGTGAGGCAAGAGGGGTGTGGAAGAAGCTAGAGAGATGCAGAAAAAAGCAAGAGGAGTGCAGAAAGAAGCAACAGAGGTGCATAAAAAGACAAGAGGGGTACAGAACATGGCAAGAGAAGAGGAGAAAGAGGAAAGATAAGTGCATAATAAGGCAAGAGAGGTGTACAAAGAGGAAAGAAGGGTACACAAAGAGGGTGAAGAAATAAAACCGTTTTTAGGGGTTCACTGATACACCTGGTCCTTTAACCCAACAAAGAAGAGACTGGCATGGAAGCTGTAATATCAAAAAGAAATATTTATTAACCTCACATGAGGGAGACTGCTTCATACAGGACCCTCAGGCCGCTGTAGGAGAAAGTCTAAGGAGTGCACATAACAGGGGCCTTTTATACCCACACAGGGGCTCAAAAGGAGGCGGTACAAGTACACATGAGAAGAGTTACACACATAGATGGTCATACAGAAAATGCACAGTCAACAAGTAGGAGGAGTAATGAGTTGCTGAGATCAGTTGGAACAGCCTGACAGTTACAGTCTAAGACAGGTACATGAGGAGCTACAGACTCTTCTGAGCATGTGCAAGGCTCTGGCTCAGTGCTGAAAGAGTTAACTATATCACATGACACAAGCAGAATACAAGGGCAGTCAACAGCGAAGAGGGAGAAAGCACATGGCGAGCACATGGCTAACTAAAATGGCTGCCACAAACCAAATGGCTTCAGCAAATGCTAACAGCTATTGCAGCTAGTTTTCCACAAGGGAGGACAGGTGCAGAAAGAAGCAAGAGAGGTGCAGAAAGAAGCAACATTGGTGGAGAAAGAAGCAAGAGAAGTGCACAAAGAAGCAACAGAGGTGCAGAAAGAGGCTTCCAACATTTGGGCATCTGTGCAAAGTGCGCATATCAACAGTTTTGATGAACTTGCATCTGGTGCTTAATCTGCAAGCTGGTCAATGCTATCAAATGTATTCATACTACATATGTCACAAACGTAAAAACATTGTATCTACAGATGAATTAGCAAAGTGGAATAACCTTTGCTAAGCTTGTCTCTTGGCATGTTGCTGTACCCTATGTTCACCTTTGAGTATGGATCTGGTGCACATATGGTGCAATGAATTAAAAAAAAAAGGTTTACGAAAATATAATTCAATCAAATCATTATTAATATGGGTCATTGTCCCACACATGTTGGTTCATCTTGCAGCATACTATACTCATACTTGCTGCATACAATTAACCTCTCCTGCTACATATGTCCAGTGTGACTGACTATTGATTCTTTCTGATCAACACTTAAAGTGTTTGGTCACATATACCTGTCCATGTATCTGTGTGTCAATTCAAAATCCAAATTGTTGAATCATGGAGGGGAGTTTCAGCAAACTAGCCATCACTTTTAAAACATTTCTCCAATGATAGATGCTCAGACTGTGGTGTTGGTGTGAGAAGCTGCTTAGTATATGATGTCCACTAATATAGGTGGGCACACTGCACCAGCCCAGACAAACCTTATGGTGGTTTAAGAGGTCTTAGACACCCTTAGAAAGCTCTCTAAGTAATAGCGGTGGAGAGCAGACTTCAGGATTAGTCCAGAAGGAGTGTAAAGCAGCTTGTTTTACCAGAACGCAATTCTATAGTATAGTAAAGTTAGGATTCCTAACTTTATTTGTGAATACCAAAAGTCATAAAGTTAAGATTTTGTCTCAGTTTAGTAGTAGTAGAGTTAGGAGTCCTAACTTTACTACTACTAAATGCCTTCTGTGAATACCAAAAGTAGTAATTTTAGGATTTTATCTGAAATTAGTTCTGTGAATTGGCCCCAAGGTATTTAAAGAAATATGTATATATCATATAATACTTTCTAACATGTTTAGACATTTCCTACCCAGAGATAAACACAGAGGGCCCGATTCACAGAACAAACTTAAGACTAAATCCTAAACTTAGTACCATTCTGGTATTCACAGAATGCACTTAGTACTTCTGATATTCACAGAATGAACTTACTACTTTTGCTATTCACAGAATGAACTTAGTACTTTTGCTATTCACAGAATGGATTTACGACTCCTAAACTTACGTCCGCACTCGGGCCGGAAATTCCGGCCCGGAGGCGGAGCTTCCGGCCCGGAGGCGGGGCTTCCGGGCCGGAGGCGGAGCTTCCGGCCCGGAGGTGGGGATTCCGGCCGATTTAGCTATGGCTGAAATCTCCACCTCCGGGCCGGAAGCTCCGCCTCCGGCCCGGAAGCCCCGCCTCCGGGCCGGAAGCTCCGCCTCCGGGCCGGAAGCTCCGCCTCCGGGCCGGAATTTCCGGCCCGAGTGCGGACATAAGTTTAGGAGTCGTAAATCCATTCTGTGCATAGCAAAAGTACTAAGTTCATTCTGTGAATAGCAAAAGTAGTAAGTTCATTCTGTGAATACCAGAAGTACTAAGTGCATTCTGTGAATACCAGAATGGTACTAAGTTTAGGATTTAGTCTTAAGTTTGTTCTGTGAATCGGGCCCAGAGCACTCAATACTTTGCACAGAATACACATTGGGACCCGGAGGGACCAAATCATATACTATGAAAGTGGTATAAGTACCTCGACTCGGGTCAAGACAATGTCAAGATGATGTATAAGCGCTAAGGACCCAAAGAACTACCCAGGGTGAGTGACTAGGAGCCCCACAGAAAGTGTGTGCAGTGTGGGAATGTGATTGCATGCTCTGTACAACTCAATGTGTAAGTTGGAGTAGGAATTTTAAAGATTAAGGACCCTTCCCAGTGGACCCTGAAGAAACGCCATGGAAGACAGAAGAGTGGAGTGCCACCCCACACATGGATACCCTAGTACCCATATTACCTACACCAGGGAAGCCGGGTGCATAGGAGTGAAGTGGTATCGGAAACCGCTGTTGAACCTAATGAAGGACTTCAGGAAAGTGCTGCTGCTGAAGAAGAAGAAAGTGTTTGGTGGAATCTGAAGGTGGATTCTAGTTGAGAGGTACCTGCAAGTATAGGGGCAGAGTCTATGTCACTCAGGAGTGACAAGGAGATCTAGAAGACGAATGCCCACCAATGTCGGGAGTTGCAATATAGTTGATGAGGACCTTGAATCTGCAGCTGTGAGGACCAGGTGATGCTGAAGAAGACAAGGAGCTGTGCATGAGCTGTTCCATGTCAGACGTTGAGTATTGCGGGGTCAGTGTCCAGCAGGAGCACCAACAAGCCTTGGCAAATGCAACCGTTGCAGAAGTCGAAGGAGGTGCAATATCGGGACCAGCAAGGTCCAGGAGGCTCACCACAATCAGGGGCATCAGGGCAGGCCCGAACAATCAGGGTATACCAAAAGAAGCAAAAGTGACCCTAAACAGGACCCAGAGGCTGGAGACACTGGAGTCGCAGAAGGACCTCAAACTCACCAAAAGAAGCAGTCCACGGTGCAAGCAATGTGGTGTAGCTGAAGATTCTAGTCACTGGAGATGCTTGAGATTGAGGCTATTGGAGCCCGAAGATCTTGGTGGAAGGAAACCAACAAGCCTTTGCAACAGCAATTCAATGCAGTGCACAGGGGTTCAGTTTCCCACAAGGGATTTTGGCCACAAACTTGGTGAGAGGACAGGGTAGGCCTCGAGAGCTGTGGAGAACCACCACTCGTGTTGCAAAATCTTTTGGAGTCTGTAGGTGCTCAGGATCAGCACACCGGACATTTGCAGGGAAGTGACTCCTTCACTTCAAGGGAGATTCTTTTAGGTGTCTTGGATGCCCACAGGCCTTGGAAGGTTCCTGTCTGGTGCACAGGCACAGACAATGCAGCAGAATGTAAGGGGGATGTAGTTGAGCACAAACAAAGTCCACAGAAGTCCAGAGTGCCCAGATGGATAAGTAGTAGTGGTTTCTGAATTGAATCATGTCCCACAACAAATTTAGGGACCTACACCAAGGTGAGCCCTTAAGTACCCTAAGGAAAGGGTTGGTATGTTTCAGGGAATCTTCCCAGAGGAGGGTCTGGACATGGGAGAGGTTACTCCAAAGTTCTTTGTTCAGTTTCGTGCCAGAGCACAAGCCAACTGCTCCCAAAGCTGGTTTGAACTGGACTATGCATGGGAACACCCAATGTGCCCCTCATGCAGACTGGTACTGGCAAGTGTACCCACCCAGCCCTAATACACTAAATCCTGACTAGGAGGTGGTCACACCTCCCTGAGAAAGGATACCTATTATCTCGCCTTCCCCTGCTTGAGCTAGGCTCAGCAGCAGGAGGGCAGAATCACATCTTTGGTCGACAGCAACCATTTTGCTCTGTGCGGGTCTAGAAGACTGGTACTGGGAGCACTGAGAGCCTAATGGAGGGCTAATTCAGTGCTTGAAATCATACCTCCCACACCACTGGGGGTATAATTCCAACATGTTTGATACCAAGCATGATAGGATTCATTGCAGCCAGTTTCAAGGTGGTCATTGTGTAATTACGCTGTGCCTCTCTATATAGTATATGGCTGCTTCACTCACCACCCAGGAGAATGGAATCCGTACGCTGTAGGAGTGCCCTGCTCATGAAGGAGAATCCTCATACTTAGAACCAAGCGCCCTGCCTTCAGGATTGGTAAGGCCTGCTATAGGAGTGACTTATAGGTTTTAAGTGCAGTGATCCTAGATATAGGAAACCTATATCTTTAGTAAGTGGTGCTAGCACCTGCTTACACAGGATGCAATGGCAGGCCTGTAGTTCCATAATGATTGGTCTCCCATGGGTGGCATAATGCATGCTTCATCCCATGGGGTACATCTGGGGTACCTATGCCCTATGAACCTTAGTACCATATACTAGGGACTGATAAGGGTACCCCAGTAGCCAGTCTGGGATATACCTAAGTACTGAACTTAACAATTTAAGGGAGATAGCGTATAGACTGGGGTCCTGAATAGCAGAATCTTGGTCAGACTAGTCGAAAAAAGCTAGTACCAGGCAAAATGTAGGGGTAACCATGCAGAAGAATCCTACCTACCTAGAATTTGTATGCCAAAGTGTATCCACATCATGAATTTAACCTATGAAAGAGAAAAAAAAGAGAAAATAAGATCTCTGTATGACAACTTCAACAAACAGACCCAGGACACCAAACTGCACCCCAGCAACAACAGCGATACCAAACGGGATGATGGACGGAGCAAATCAAACACTCACCCCCAGGCAACTGACGTTTTACTTGTCATGTGCCTTAAAGACTGACCAGTGTGAACTTTCAGTATCAGACACATTTGTGGATTAATCTGAAGTTTATTATGTGAGGTTTTATTATTTTCCAAGTGGAGCGCATTGCAGTAGTTAAGGCGAGAGGTGATAAGTGCAATGAGCACTGCAATTGTGTGTTCTATAGGAATACATTATAATGAAGCACTTGAGGTCCTTTTAACATGTGAATAAAAAGTGAGTGCCTTGTCAAAGATAAATCCCTGGTGTTTAACTGAGGAAACAGGGGAATGGTAATGGGCCACAAGACATTGGCCACCTCAGTTCAGGCCATACCGAAAACTGACCCCAAAAACCACAATCCCAGTCTTTTCCAAATTCATTTTCTCCTCATCCAAGTCCTAATGTTCACCATGCAAAGCTTGAACCTTTCTGCCACTGATATCACATTATAAGTCACAGAGACAATAATCAGACTGTCTTCGGGATAGGATAAAACCTTGAAACAAAATGGCCATACCAGAGATGCCAAAGTTGCAACATATAGGCTGAACAAAGGAGGTCTAAGTGAGGACCCCTGCAGCACTGCTCAAGGAAGACAGATGTGTTCTACAATGAAGTCCTCGTAGCTAACAGCCTGAGTACTTTTGTGAGAAAAGTTCTCAATTAGTCCAATTTACCCCTGCCTGCCACAAACCTTGTACCAGGTAGGAGGGGACACCAAATCAAATGCTGCTGACAGATCCAGCATGACCAGGATAACAGTGCCACCTTGGTCCACCTGCCTACTCTACTAGAGCCAATTGAGTGCTGTATTCTCTATGGAAACCATTCTGTGAGGGGTCCATCAGGTTCTGTGTGGAAATAAACTCAGCCAGCGTCTGATTAATACATCTTTCAATGTTTTTGTTTGGGACATAAGTGAAATAAGGCACACATTTTTTTTAATCATCTGGTTTCCCATTCTGCTTCTTTTTACTAGGTATGATACTGGCTTTTTCCATGTTTGAGGATAAACTATTGTACACAATATCTGGTTATATACTGTTTCCAAGAAAGTACTAATCAAGTCAGGGACCAACTGAAGTACCCTTCTGTGGAAGCTGGGGACCTCTGGTGAGCCTGTTTTACCAGATTTCTTATCTAAGGGAGCCTCCTTATTCTCATCATGAGAAAATGTATCCTCATCTTCATTAAAATCAGAAAATATATTTACTTTAAAAAAAATCTGCAATCTTATTGCAAATATTGTTGGGTAGGTATGAAGCTCCTTTACAACCTTGAAAAGTGCATTGGGGTATTGCCACTAATGGCTTAGTAAAATAATTGGATTTTGCTTAAAAAATGGCACGTTTATATATTTCCAGCAATGCTTTATATTTAGTTTTGTCTATTGCAATTTGGAGCAAGCCTCTACCAGCACTCTTGTCCACCCAGCCCCTCTGGACGGACCACCACTGCGTCCATTTCACTTTCAACACCACCACCGTACCCGCCCCACGCCCGCCTCGACGGAACTGGAGTAAGGTCACCGAGGAACACCTGAACTCCGCCCTCCTCCAAGACCCCCCCAAGGCCACAACTGACACCAACTCCGCAGCCAGGAAATTCCACGGCTGGGTCTCCTGCTGCGCCAACAAGCTGGCACCTCTCTGACACACCGCCAAACAACGCCCGCTGAAGGCCGCCTGGTTCACCACCGCGCCTGCAGACATTTGGAGAAAACCTGGCGGAACCAAAAGACCACGGGAGCATGGAGCAACCAAAAGAGCACCATGAATGACTACCATCAGCGTATACGGGACACCAAAAGAACCTTCATCAGAGACAAATTCAAGACCAACGCATCCAATACCAAGGAACTTTTCAATGTCATTTAGCAGTTCGCAAAACCCACCTGCGAAGCCAGTGACATCACATCCTCCCAGTAACTCTGCAACAAACTCAGCTCCTACTTCCACCTGAAGATCAAGACCCTCAATGACAACTTCAGCAAGCCTGAAGAAGACATCAGCACATCACCCACCACCGCTGAAAAGCCAAACATCACCTCCTGGGCCCCCGCATCCATCGAGCTCATCCCCTCAACCATGAAGAAGACACAGTCAGGAGCCCCAAAGGACCCCTGCCCCCTCACATCTTCCACAGGGCTGCCACTCTCATCTCACCCGAACTAGGATGGACTATCAACTCCTCCCTCAGATCGGCATCTGCCCAGACGACTGTAAGCGAGCAGAGGTGAAACCCCTCCTCAAGAAACCAACAGCCGACCCAACTGACCTGAAGAACTACCAGACCATCTATCTCCTCCCCTCGCAGCCAAAGTCACTGAAAGATTCATGAACGTCCAGCTGACCGCGTTCATCGAAGAAAATTCCATCCTAGACGCATCCCAGTCTGGCTTCCGCAGCAACCACAGCATCTAGACTGCCCTCCTCGCCGCAACCGACGACATCCGCATGCTGCTAGACCAGGGACACACCGCAGCCCTCATCCTCCTAGACCTCTTTGCAGCCTTTGATACCATCTCACATAGCACGCTAGCCGCCAGACTCCACAACTCAGGAATACAGGGATCCGCCCTCGACTGGATCCAATCCTTCCTCTGCGGCAGAAATCAGAGGATCAGACTCCCCCCCTTCCTATCCAATCCCACTGACATCATCTGCGGAGTACCCCAAGGATTTTCACTAAGCCTGACGCTCTACCACATCTACTCGGACCTTATCGCCCCCATCGTCAGACAGCACGGGCTTAGCATCATATACTACACTGACGATACCCAGCTCATCCTCTCCCTCACCAAGAACCCAGAAGGCACCAGACACTTCCTCCAGGAAGGAATGAGAAACGTAGCAGCCTGAATGAAGGACAGCTGCCTTAAACTCAACTCCAAAAAGACCGAGGTCCTCATCCACGGACCCTGCACCTGCGCCTGGGACAGCACCTGGTTGCCCTCCACCCTCGGGAGCCCACCCACCCTGACAGACCACGTTCAGAACCTCGGCATATTCCTCAACTCCTCCCTCTCCATAAAGCGCCAGATTAACACCATTGCATCCACCAGGTTCAACTGCCTCCGCATCCTCCGTAAGACATTCAAATGGATCCCCCCGACTGCAGAACCCACGCACTCATAACCGGCAGACTACGGCAACACCCTCTACTCCGGAATCAACAAAACTCTTCTACACAAACTCCAAACCATCCAGAATGCCGCAGCCAGGCTTGTCCAAGGGACACCGCACCACAAACATATGACCCTACACCTAGGAAGCCTCCACTGGCTTCCCGTCGAGAAGAGGGTCACCTTCAAACTCCTCACCCACACCTACAAATCCCTCAACAACATTGGCCCCAAATACCTCAACGACGAGTATGTTTCCACATACTCAAGAGGAACCTCTGATCTGCCGACCTCGTCCTGGCAGAGGTCCCTCGCATCTCTAGAAACAGAACCGGCAGGAGAGCTTTCTCCTATATCGCAGCCAAGACCTGGAACAAGCTCCTGGTCAACATCAGATGCTCCCCAACCCTCCATACATTCAGGAAGGACCTCAAGACCTGGCTCTTTGACTGACCCGGATCTGCCCCCCAAGCACCTTGAGACCCTCACGGGTGAGAAATGCGGAATATAAACCACTGATTGATTGATTGATTGTCTATAACATTGTCATCTAAGCTCCTTTAAATTATCAGAGAACCAAGGTTCAGATTCGTTAGCTCTTGTAATCCCCTTAGCTTTAATTGGGGCCACTTGATCAATGGCCACAGATATTTAGCAGCAAGAGAAGAATCATTAACTACCATATTACCAATAAGCCCGGGTGGTAAACTTTACTCCACTCATGGAGTTTCCAGAATTCGGGCACTCTGCACTCCACAGAGGTTGCTCTCCTTCTCACTTTTCATTTGGATTTGGAGCTGGAAAGTTAAAAAAACCTTTGTGTGGGGGGTTTTGTGTGCTTGAAAGAGGGCATGCACCAGTATTTATAGTTATTGTGACGGGTGGCCAGTATTTTATTCGTAGGGTCTTACTTATAATTTTGTGTTTACTTTTTTCTTTTATAAAGAAATAATGTTGCAACGTTCAGTACATTTTCTCTTTGTTTGTTAACATATCTACTTATTTTACTATGTGGCCTAGCCTACCAAGGAGCAATCCAGTAGGTCATGAGTACATTAAACAACGTTTCTTTGGTATATGCTGTTTTAAAGCATCATTTATGGCAGGGGTGGCATTGAATTCAATTAAAAATGTTTTTTTTTTTATTTCACATTTTCTGTTGTAGAAAACATGTATAAGCATTGTGAGGATGTGTGTTGCTGTAAACTTAATATAGATCAGTTAATTTTCATTTATGGCATTGCTGAATTCATTGTAGTGGTTTTTTCAGTGTTACCATGCCTCCCTTGTCTTTCCAGTGAGTATGTGTCTGTGTGTCTGTGTGTTTGCCATAGGCCTTAATTGATTTGTTTTTGTTCTCCATGCCATGTTGCCTAGGTCCATTTTGTGGAGTCTGTGGCAATAGGCCTGAATGTGTTTTCTTTGTTCCCCATGCCTCCTTGCTCATTGTTGTTGTTTACCCATGTGAATGGCAGCCATTTTGTGCATCCCGCAAGTGTTCATTTGCATAGGCTTGCATGTGTTCTTGTTCAACATGCCTTCTTATTTGCTGCTGTTCTTTAACCGTGTGGCACTGGCTGGTAGACATTTTGTGCATCCAGAGAGTGTACCTTTAACATAGGATTGCATGTATGGATGTGGGATAACAGATTAATAATATGGTTGAGAATCATTGTAGTATGCATATTAAGAATATGATTTTGATGAACAGTGCTTATAACTTACATGAATTATTTTATTTCTTTTTACTGTGCATATTTTTGCCTCACAATAGGTTTCTTATCATTCTCCCATATAAATGTTAGCAAATATTGATTAAAAATGTTTTATTTTTTATCTTAAGTGTTCATTTTTAACTGTAAAACACATCAGCATCTTTCATTGGTGTAATGATTAATACATTTCTCCCTGGACCTCAATTCCTGCATAGACTCACACTAACCAATATTTTTGTAATGTATTGTGTATTACATTTTAAGGTACGGTGGTGTGGTTTGACTGTAAAGTGGTTATTTCCTAAGGAATCTACCACACTAATAATGCCTTTATATGTACTAATTCAAACTATAACAAATCCACGTTTTACTGAACGTTTTTCTTGCTTGTTTGGTTTTAGGTGCACGTCAGTCCTCCAATCTCTGCTGCTTGAGCAGCTCAGTGCAACTGCCATCTGAGAGCTTAAAGATGGCCCTGAAGAATAGAGCTTCTAAGAAAGTAGTCAGTGAGAAGAAGCAGCTTCCCAACAGTGGCAATTGGGACCAAAGCTTTTTTGGACCAGTTCTGTGCCTGCCTTATTGGCCAACAGGGACAAAGCTGAGAGCAGCACTTCTGTAACCGAAGCCCAAGACCATGTCTGTCAGTGAGGCAGCCACTGCAATGTTGGTGACACAGATGAACCTGAATTTTATGTGTCCCTTTTGCAAAGTAGCACCAAATAATTTCAGGAAACAGAGCAAATTGGACAGCAGCCACAGCCAGCAACAGTACATCTTACTGATGTTGGAGCAGAACAGGAGGTTGAGCTTCTTGATGATTATGACAGGGATATGGAGTGGACCCCGGCAGAGTCCGGGAGATGCCAGGAGAGGCAAGGGAAAATGAAGGTTCCTGGAATCCTTACACTTATGCAAGGGGTTGATGAGGAGGATGACGACGATGAGCTAGTCATTGTAGAAGGTGACACAGAGGAGTCAACATTGCAATTGAACCTACTGCAAGGAATGTTGCAGAGGTATCACAGCCAACACCCATATTGGCAAAGCCACCACCAAGACCTAGACTAACGGCTACCTCAGTAGAAGGATGCAATGTATAGACACAACTGACAAAATACCTTCCTTCCTCAAGTTCTTCCTCAGGCTATAGCAACAGCACAGTAAAAAGAACTCCCCCACATTTAGGGACTGTTTTACAGTTAGCAAAGAGGGGGAGCATATTGCACTATGTGCCATGTGACACATTAAGGTAGATCCAGGTGAGCCTGGAACAAAATATGGTACTTGAGGCCAAATGCCCAATATGAAAAATTGCTGAATGTGGTCATTGTGGTGACGGTGAGAAGAGCTGGGGAACATAAGTTATACGTTCAAACACTGTGGGAGGTGATGATGAGGAAGAGGAGGGTGCCATCCTCACCCACCACCTACTTCTAAAAAGTCACCCATGTCAGTGGCTACTATTATGGCCATGTTCAGGCAGAAGGGGCCCTATGACCACAATCAACCAAAGGCACATTTGTACAATGGGAAGCATCAAAATGATAGCACTGGACCTCCTCCCCTTTTCTGTTGTGGAAAGAGTGGTATCCTTATGGTTTATGGCACTCATCTTCCTGAAATGAAAGGTTCCAAGTCAAACCAAATTTGCCAGAGTTCCTGTTCCAGTACTGCATCATGATGTACTGCAATTGGTTGGACAAGCTTTGCAGCAAAGTTTTGTTCACTCCATCCACCTGATGACAGACTTCTTGAACATGTTCAGGCGACTGCTTATATGTGCATCACTGAACTCTGGATCTCTTTTGCGGGATAACGCAAAAGATATATAACAGTTCTTGGACCTAAAGAATGTCTTAAGAGTGTTCAGCGGGATGCAACAGTGGCCATATTCTCCATGAAGAAATCACACACAGCTGTAAAAATCGTGTCCACAACAATAGTAGTTAAGTGAGAGAATATGGGATCAGGGATGTGACTGCCTCTGTGAGTGGGAGAGAAAACCAACTGAGATAGCTGGAGGGCCATCAGGTGAGTAGTTATAGTAGCTGCCGCCAAGCACCCAGTGTCTTCAAAATGAATGTCCTGATGTCCTTCTCTGGGACTTATATGCCTACTGGCCTCTCTTTCTGTTGGATTTGATGTTCTACTACTGTTAGATATCTTCAAAAATGATTGTATAATTGGTTAGTTTGTGTATATATTGCAGTATATTAACAACATTTGTGCAGTTACCAGAACCTGAGTAGATTTAGAAGGATTTCTTAGGGGAAACCTCCAAATTCTTCACATATTTTACCAAATATACACACTGTCTAGGACGTGCAAACATGTGAATCAACTTCACATCAAACTTGACTATCTTCTGCATTGACAAGATTTGATGGTTGAGCAACATGCTCCCTTACACACATTTATTCACAATAGTAATTTTCAAACAATGTTCATTGATTGATACAGGCAGCAATGTATGACATTGGAGAATTGGTTACTAAATAGGCCAGAAGTTAACCCCCCTGCAGCTATGAGACAAAGGAAACATGGCTAACTAAGAAGCAATGCATAAATTATTTATGCAGTACCAAAACAGTACTAAAGTAAAAATATAGCGCAAGAAAAGATTCAAACACATTTAGAAAAATAAATGACATTTTAATAAATATAATGACACCACAACGACAAAAATCCAATGAGGAAAAATCAAGTTCTGAGTTTTTAAATGTTAAATCCTAAATCAGTGCCAACAAGCAATACGTGTGGTTTTCTGATTCTGCTTACCTACGCGCATGTTAAGTCCCTTAGGGCCTGGGCTGGGATAGAGGAAGAGATTCAAGGGGGAATAGAGGGTGTTTCCTCAACCTCACCTGGGAGGGGGCTGAGGATGGTGCATCTTCCATTTTCTCCAGTGTCAGTCATGTGATTCCAGATGGTGGGAAGGGGCAGGGTCCCCTACTCTGGAACCACCACCGTCCCTTGCATAGAGATAGCTTGAGGCCCAATTAGCTTTGATAGCTTAGGAGCAGACAAAGCTGGAATTGGCTGAGAAGAAGTGGGAGAGAGAGGAGGGGGTGAAAAGAAATGGTGGCAATGAAAATGATGAAGAGTTTGAGATGCTCAGGGGTTGATTTGAGCCCAAACTTCCCAATAGTATAGTACAAAAGGACACAGAGGGGGATGGCATTGATAAGTGTCTAGCAGCCTTCAAAATGGCTCTTGGGATGGGTAGGGTCCACTCTAAGTATTGTAGTGCACTCCTGTGGGAGTTGATTCCAGTGGCTTGGAGGGATAGGCTCCTGACCCTGAAGAGAGAGGATGGGGAATCTTACCAGCAGATGAAGGCATGCTTAGTTGAGAAATATGGTTTAACCCCAGAGCAGTACAGGGTAAAGTCCAGAGACATCCAGAAAGGAGCACAAAGTCATTGTTAGACTTGTTGGACATCTCAAAAAAGCCACTGGAAGGCTGGATTGTTGGTAATAATGTGGACTACTATGAGGGACTGTATGATGAGATTTTGATAGAACACATTTTGACTCATTCTGCAGCAGAGAAGTTACACCAGTACCTAGTGGACTCAAATCAGGCTGGTCCTAGAGACGCATTGAGACTCATTGATCTGGTACCCTGGTTATTAGCCTTTCCCAAAGTCTACATGAAACCTGGTGCATTAAAGCCCTGCCCTTGTGACCTTTTTTCTGAGCAGGATTCTCTACATTCTATCTTTTTCCATGATTTTTATGACACCCTAACTCAAAAAGTGTATACTCCCACTGCTCAGAAATTGTCAATTTGCTCGAGTAAGGCCTGCATTACTATATCTTCA
The DNA here is from genome assembly GCF_964204655.1 of Triturus cristatus. Lineage (NCBI taxonomy): Eukaryota > Metazoa > Chordata > Amphibia > Caudata > Salamandridae > Triturus > Triturus cristatus. The sequence continues at coordinate 1,106,633,959 of NC_140588.1, read as the reverse complement.
AATGCTTTCTTCTCACATGGCTTGTCAGAAATTCAACATTTTCTACACAGTTTTGGCATTTTACTGGGACATATCCTATTTTTCCTATTTGGTATGTATTTAACCTCCTTCCAGTTAGTGGTTGAAATAGGTGTATCACCAATAATGGATCCCAGAAAGCTATTCATTTCTGAAAACTATAAATACAGCAACTGGTCATTTGTGTAGATCCTTAAAGGTTTTCCTATAGAAAATAACAGTTGAAATGATAAAATATTGAAATTAAATTGGAAAAAAACCAACCATTTTTGTCTACATTTTCACCTATAACATATTCTAACGATAGCAGATCTTTGAAAGCAATATACATTTGCGAGGATATATAAGGGGTCTCGGTTCGCCAAGAACCCAAGGTACAGAGAGCCAGTAACTGAGTTGCACCTTGCAATGGTTTTTCATTGTGTCCCAGGTATACAGCAATTAATTTGGTAACATAAAAAGAGTGAAAAATTGGTATCAAGGAAACTTATGTATTTCCGAAATGGCAATAAGATAAGGTTTTTAGAAGTAGTGGTTATTTGCACATCTCTGAATTTGTGGGTACTCATACTAGCATGTAAATTAGAGGGCATTTTTAAAAAAATACTTATTTTTTACACACTGTTTTACATTTAGAAGGCAGACATGCATAGAAAAACAACAGCTAGTAACACTTGCTCTACTGTTATGTGTTCAACCAAGTCTACCTATAAAAATGGTACCTCACTTGCATGGTTAGGTCTAGTTTCTGTGGAAGGAAATGGCCCAAAACCCATGTGGACAAATCACATGTTTCCACAGAAAACTGACCCTATTTTGCTGTGGATTTTGAACCCTGGCTGAGCCGGGACCTATGTAAACCTAGCAAACCTGTACATTTTTAGAAACTAGACACCCAGGGGAATTCAGGATGGTATGACATGTGTGGCTTTCACCAGGTTATAGTACCCAGAATCCCTTGCAAACCTCAACTTTTGTCCAAAAAAACTAAATTTCCTCACATTTCTGTGATGTAATGTTCCCAAATCTGCGTGGAGCCACAAACTTTCACCCACCGAACATTCCCCCACTACCTCGAAGTTAACAACACCCTGGACCCTTCCCAATCCGGTTTTCGCAGCAACCACAGCACCGAGACCGCCCTCATCGCCGCCACTGACGAAATCCGGACCGTGATGGACAAAGGAGAAACAGCCGCCCTCATCCTCCTTGGACCTATCAGCAGCCTTTGACACGGTCTGCCACCGCACCCTAGCAGCACGCCTCATTGACGCCGGTATCCAAGAGAAGGCCCTGGCCTGGACCACATCCTCCCTCTCCGGCAGAACCCAGAGCGTCCGCCTCCCACCCTTCCGCTCCAAAACCACCGAGATCATCTGAGGTGTCCCACAGGGATCCTCCCTCAGCCCGACGCTGTTCAATATCTACATGGCCCCCCTCTCCCACGTCGCACGACAACACAACCTCAACATCATCTCCTACGCTGACGACACCCAGCTGATCATATCCCTCACCGAAGATCCCCACACCGCCAAAGCTAACCTCCACAGAGGAATGAAGGCCGTAGCCGACTGGATGACGGACAGCAGACTGAAGCTGAACTCAGACAAGACAGAGGTCCTCATTCTCTAACCCACCCCATCAGCCTGGGACGACTCTTGGTGGCCCACGTCACTAGGCACAGCCCCGGAACCCACGGACCACGCATGCAACCTGGGGGTCATCCTCGACTCCACTCTCTCCATGACCAGGCAAGTCAACGCCGTCTCCGCGTCCTGCTTCAACACCCTCCGTATGCTCCGCAGGATCTTCAAATGGATCCCCCTCGACATGAGAAAAACCGTTACCCAGGCCCTCATCACCAACAGACTCGATTACGGGAACGCCCTCTACTCAGGAACTACAAACAAGCTCCTGAGATGACTCCAATGCATCCAGAACGCCTCGGCCCGACTCATCCTCGACGTCCCCCACCGCAGCCACATCACACTCCACCTGAGAGGCCTGCACTGGCTCCCCGTCAACAAAAGGATCACCTTCAAGCTCCTGATCCACGCACACAAAGCACTGCACAAAACCAGACCCACCAACCTCAACAGCCGACTCAGCTTCTACACCCCCACCCGAAGCCTCCACTCAGCCAACCTCGCCCTCGCCACAGTCCCTCGCATCCGAAAAACCACCGCCGGTGGCAGATCCTTCTCCTACCTCACCGCCAAGAACTGGAACACTCTCCCCACCATCCTACGACAGACCCAGGACCTGCTGGCCTTCAGAAGACTCCTCAAGACCTGGCTCTTCGACCAGTAGCACCCCCCCCTCCCCAGCACCTTGAGACCCTCTCGGGTATATAGCGCGCTTTACAAGTGCAGTGATTGATTGATTGATCTCCCAACAAAAATGATTCATCACTTGTGTGGGTGTGGGTGGCCTAATCCCTGTTGTGAGAAAGTATCCTCTTTCTGTATGGTTGCCCCCACTTTTTGCCAAACTGCTGACGTGCTATGAATGACTGTGACCTGGGCTCCTGCTAATCAGGTACCCATGGCCTATGTTCTTTCCCTAAAACTGCATTGAAACCCAAACCCAATTGGCATCTCTGGCCACAGGTCAGTGCCTGGGAAATGGTACCACAGGTACCAAGGGCGCTGTGACAAGGTAATGCCTCTTAGGGCTGCAGTACTTATTGTGCCACCCTTGGAGGCCCTGTACCTTTACACTCACGCACTGCCTTTGCCGGCTGCATGTCTAGGTGCAGAACAAAGTGAAGAGTCGACATGACACACATCCATGTGTGCCACACCTACAACCCACTGCCCTGGCATAGTTAAGTCACCCTCTAGCTGGGTGCCCTATACCAGTGGTGAGGATACAGGTGCATGAGCCCTGGAAACATGCAGTATTTAAGTCCATTCTTAGACATTGTAAGTGTAGTGCTGCCATTAAGGGTATATGGTGCTGGGAGTTTGTCATTACGAAATCCACAGCACTATAGTGGCTACATTGAAAACTGAGAAGTTTGGTATCAGACTTTTTAGCACATTAAACTGACACTGATGCCAGTGTGGGATTTAATGAAAATGCACACAGACGGCATCTTAGAGATGCCCCCTAATAACTAACCTAGAACTAGTGTCCAGGCTGAGTGGCTGCTTTCAGCTCCCACCACCAGACATGTTTCTGGACCCCTGGGTTGAGAGCCTGTTGCTCTCGGGGGCCAGAAACACTGCACATCCTGGGATGGGATGCCAAGCCTCCTCCCCCAGGATGGGCAGGGTCCACAAAGGGGAAGCTTCAAAGGCTTGCCGCCTTTGTGAGATCCCCCAGGCCACTTGCTGTTTTCAGCAACTGGTCACCACTGGATCTGACCCCCATTTTGGGCAGGAGAACCAGTGGGAAAACAAGTGAGGAAGAGAGGTGTGCCCACCTCTGCCAACTCCACCCCTCAGGTGGAGGAGGTGAGGTGAATGTCTCCCCAATGAGCCCGACCCAAGAACCGGTGACCCCTGACCTGCCTCAAGCCTCCAGCCAACGCCTGCAGCCTCAAACTGGAAGGGCTCCCCAACCGTGACCAGGAGTTTGGTAAGGAGATCCGACCCTAAAAGGCACCCCTGCACCCAACACCCCATGGCCTTGGGTGGCCCAACCGAGTACATGGGTGAGTCAATTGGTGTAGAATAAGTGTTTAGGTGTTTCCAAGAGTGCATAATAACTGTTGTATGATTGCACAACTGTATAGATAGTGTCTGAGTGATTGTAGGAGAGCTTAGCTCATGTTTGTTTGGTTATATGAGTGTGTGGGTACGGTCTGGGTGATTGCATTAGTGGGCAGATAGTATAAGAATACATTAGTAGTGCATTGATGATTGGATGAGTGCATGAGTAGTGTATGGGTTGTTGAATGGCTCCAGATGTAGTGGCAGGGTGTTAGAGTATGTGAGTAGTGATTAACTAATTCTATAACTGAATTACTAATGCCTGGGTGATTTGATGAGTGAAAAGGTAGTAGGTTTACCACATGTCACTAATTACATGTAAAAGTTCAGTCATACTAACTCATGGTAATAGACAGACATTCAGACCTGACAGAATATGTTTCAAGTCACAAGCACAGACATCACTTTCTATGGACTATTTGTAGTCTACCTCTGCAATGATTTATACATAATAGGACAGTAGTTAATACAGATGCACACATGTTTTCAATCACATATTTTTCTACCAGTTTGATTAGAAAAACAGAGCTCACACTGTCAGGCATGATCCCAACTGAAATGTTGTCTCCTCTCATGCCACTGTTATCACTGTCAGGAAGTCTCCATAAATCTCAATGAGTGTGTCAGTGCATGTTAGAGGAGAGATGATTCATGTAAAGTGGTCTATAGGCAGTAGACCACCTCTGTTTCAGGCCGCATGCTCTGTAAATGTGTGTAGAAGAACCTGCATTGTACAGGGCAGCTCAGTATGAAGCTTTGTATTTTGGTGCTTTCACAAGACATCCTTAGAATAGAGATGTGTGGCTCTGGGACTGATAGATAAAATAGTTTTGCCAATATTTGCCCACATAATAGACAATTGAGTAGTCAAGTTACATTCATTAGCTTCAGCAAATGTGTCTATATACAACTACAACCTACTTACACTGTACCTTTCTACAGAATTATATGATCTATGCTAGTGATTAATAGACTTGGGAACATGTTTTAAACCTCAGATTTGTTGACAAGTCTGATTAGTGACTCAGAGCTGAACTGTCGGACCTAACTAAAAATGAAAGGCCGACTCCTCTCATACACTCCTATTACTGTCCGCATCTCTCTAGAGATCTCAATCAGTTTGTCTGTGTTTTATAGGGGTGAGATAGCACATGAAAAGCAGTCTGTAGGCAGCAGAATAACTCTATTTCACACCACATGCTCTGTAAATGTATTTAGAAGAAGCTACATGGATGACTTTCTGCTTATTATACAGGGTAGTGGGATATGAAGCTTCTCAGTTAAGTGCTTTCACAAGGGTTGCTTAGAAAAGAGATATGTGTTTCTATGACTGAAATATGGAAGAAGTCTGTCAATATTTGCTCAGGGGTATCATTAACCTACGAGTTTTCAACTTAGAATCATCAGCTGCACCACAGGTCTGAGACTACATGTAAGCACAGACATAGCTGAGACATGGTAGCAATCATACCGTCAAATGTAATAGAATATGTTTTCAGTTTCAATCACTCATATCACCATATACAGCCTACTTGCAATGCACCTTTCCAGACAGTTAAATGAACTACAATAGTGGCTAAAAGACTTGGGGAATTTTTTTAAACCTCAGATTTGTTGCTGAGTTTGATTAGTGAGTCAGAGGTGACAGTGGCAGGCGTAACCCACAATGAACTCCTGTCATGCTATTCTTATCAGTGTCAACATCTTTCCAGAGTTCTCAATGAGTGTGTCAGTTCCCCTAAGGGTGACATAACACATACAAAACAATATATATACACTATAATACCTTTGCTTGAGACTGCATGCTCTATAAATGTGTTTAGAAGAAGGTGCATGTGTCACATTCTGTTTATTGTACAGAGTAAAGCAAACACAAAGAGATGATGGACGGCAAACCCTGATTATCACCCTGTGTCAATAGCCAATGCTCAAATTGCTACCATGGGGCCTCACATTAGTTTGAGTCACCCAGTGGCGAACCGTTGTGTATCGCCATCGTTCCAAGTCGCGAGACCATAGTCCTGTTCGAGCACTGAGAAATCATGCAGCCCCTGTTCATCAAAGAGGTCTGCTATGTACTTGCAGTTGGCCTCTTGCCATCAAGAGAATATAGTGCCATTCATAGCCGGAGGAAAGTCTGCATTCACTATAATCAGAGTGAGTGGAGAGATCAGGGTAGTGAGGTCCTTGGAGCTGGTCAGTTTGTCCCAGGAACCCATTGTAGCCCTGACTACTGGGAAGATATACACTACCGGTGGGCGGTTCTTACACAACAGTCAGGGTACCTTCTAGATGTAGATACCAGCCACTGTCTGGTCCCAGAAGCACCAAGGCTTTTCCATAAGTGAACGTCCCACTCCACCAAGCACCTCAATTACGCATGCTCCCTAGCCATCCTGGCTTTTTTACCACCCCAAATGAAGAAATACAGCATTAGTTGCAGCTTCTTCATCACGGTGGGAGGTAATTGCAATAGTAACACTTGCATTAAATATAAAACATTCAGCAAAAGAGTAATTTTTACTCTCACGGGATAGAGAGGCTGACGGTCTGAAATTTGGTGATTTTCATCCTAAACCCAGATGCGTCCCCAAATGCTACAAATATTTTATAAAAGGCAGCTATAAAGCCATCCTGTCCTGGAGATTTGTCTACTTGGAGTCTCCCTATTGCCTCGAGGACCTTTTGTGTGGTTATGTCTGATTCAAGGGGTGCGGCTACTTATTTCATCAGCTTTGTTAGGGGGGCCTGTTCAATATAAAAGGTGTGAAGTGTGGGCTGCAGGTTCTCAGTTTGATAAAAGTTTTTTTTTTTGTAAATTCTTTTTATTGGCATTTGTTATTACAGTCGTTGAGCATGTGCATTTTGTACGCCTGAAAATTATACATGTGCATCGAAATCAGCTATTATCATTATAGACATTTACATTTGCGTCAATTTCGCGTAGATGCTGTATGTGCTGTAGCGGGTGTTTGCCAAAAAGAAAACCGGGGGGGAGAACCAAACCAGGGGTCGTCATGGAATTCTAGGTGGCAGGGCCAGACAGATGTTATGGTTTCTCGGGTATCTAATTGGCGGCACAGCTGCATCTCGCTAAGGAGGATATGGGTGTGCGGGCGGGTGCAGGGGATAGATCAGTGTGTCGGGTTAGTGGGAGAGGAAGTCTAGCGGGCCCTAGGGAGGCGTGAGTAATTGGGAGGGGTCCCCTGCTGTGTTGGCATGCACAGTAGGTAGCTGTGTGGTGTCGGGGGTTGCCGCGCCAGTGATCCGGTTATCGTGGGACCGGGACTGTTTGAATTGATGTAGCCGGAGCGCCCATTCCAGAGAAATTGGGGTTTTACGTATACCTTTAGCTTCCTCCTCGCGCACTGCGTCCTTCTCAGCTGTAGCCCATTTGAGTAACGCCCCCACCAATGCTGCGATCGGGGGGCCCGAAGGGGATTGCCAGTGCATAGCTATGCAGCGTTTAGCCAGTAGGTGGGCTAGGGAGACAAAGCGTATGGGTATTTTGTGACGTTTCCTCCGTCCGAATATGCCTAATGCACAACATTCCCATGTGGTTAAGTGGGTGAGTCCGGTGAGGTCTCGAAGCGCCATGTGGATAGACGACCAATAGGCGTGGATACCCGGACAGGCCCAAAACATATGGTAAAAATCTGCAGCTTGCGCCTGACAACGGGGTCAAAGGAAAGTCGTATCGGGGTAAAAGCGCTGAAGGCGTTTTGGTGTCAGATAAGCCCTATGTAGAATGTGAAATTGTATATTCTTAAAGCGGGCATTCCTAGATACTTTTTTGGGGAATTCAATCGCCCTCTCCCATTCATTGTCGTGAAATGACCGTCCCGCTTCCTCCTCCCAGAGAGTCCGCAAGGGTTCTAGTAGTGGAGGTGCCAATTCCCTGATCGATATGTACAACCATGTGGTAAGATGGCCGCCTGCTCCCATTCGTAATATTGTGTGAAGAACTGGGTGTGTGGGGGGCTCCCCTAGTGTGAGGTCGCAGTACGGTCGATAGTGGCTGAGGAGTTGGCGGTGCAGTAAGAACTGACCTAGGGGGAGGTCGTAGTCATCAACGAGTTGTTGGTATGGTCTAAGCTGTCCCTCTTCGAATAGTATTTCTGCTTCGGCGATGTCTCTTGATGTCCATTCCTGGAGCATGGCAGGAGTAAAAAACCGGGTGTGTTTGGGCCAGCCTACTAATGGAAGTAATGGTGTATATGGGGGACGGTTTGATGTCATGCGGTGTATGCGTTGGACACATTTCTGGGCTATTTCCACTTGGAGGGGGGATCCCGGTATGAGTAGGCGACGCAACTCTGGTGCCGTCACCCGGCCTGCGGCTGTGTATGTTTCGGATGAGTACCTATCTGCCGTCCAGTAGGGAAGCCACTGAAGCTGCGCCGCCAAAAAATAGGCTTCGAATGATGGAACGCCGAGGCCTCCCTGTGTAGTGGGTAGTTTTAATTTTGCCAGCGCAATCCTGTGTCGTCCTTTACCCCATATCAGGGAGCTAAGGAGTGAGTCCAAATCTTTAAAATAGGATCGGGCGGGATTACTGGGAGGTTGGTAAAGTAATAGAGCAGTCGGGGGACCAGTATCATTTTTGCGAGAGCTACCCGACTGATCGGGGCCAGTGGGAGACTCTGCCAGAAGCCAATTGTGGATCGCATACCAGCGAGTACCCTACGATGATTGCCCTCGAAGAGGTCGGTGGGGGAGTGGTAGAAGCGGATCCCAAGATATCGGGGAGCTTCCGCGGTCCAACTTATTTTCTGGTCGCCAATCCAAATTTCCTGGGGGGGGACACTCGGGTGTAGGGGGTACACCATAGATTTGTCCCAGCTCACTTTCAGGCCCGAGGCATTGGCAAATTCTGTCAAGGCGGTCTCGAGTAGGGTGAGATGCGCTGTGATGTCCTGTATATAGATAAGAAGGTCGTCAGCATACATAGATACACAATGCGTGGTATCTGCGAGTGGGATGCCCCAACCTTGTCCCTCCCGACAGAGACGGATAGCTAAAGGTTCAACAGTGAGCACGAATAGTAGGGGTGAGAGGGGACAACCTTGTTGTGTGCCCCTATGTATCGCGAATTCCGGGGAGATATAGCGTCCAAGGCGGACCCGGGAGGTAAATTTGGTATATAGAAGGCGGGTGTAAGCTATAAGAGTGGGGCCAAGTCCAGCACGTCTGAGGACTGCGAAAAGGAACTGCCATGTTAGGGTATCGAAAGCCTTTTTGAGGTCCAAGACCAGGCACGCCGCCCGGGGAAAGCGGTTGCCAATCTGATCCTGGATGTGAAAAAGATGGCGTATGTTCTGAGAAGTATTCCTGCCCAGGACGAATCCGCACTGGTCTGGATGCACTAGTGGGCGTATAATTTGGGAGTATCTATCCGCTAAGACTTTCCTTAGGATTTTACAATCGGCTGTGAGAAGCGTGATAGGCCGATAGGAGGCTAGGAGCTGGAGATCACAGTTGGGTTTCGGGAACGTTATGATCACCGATTCTCTAATGGATCGGGGCAGTTCACCGGATTGTAGCGCTGTGTCCAGCACTGTCGATAAGCGGGGGGTCAGTTGGGAGGCAAAGGTGGCATAGTACTCGAGTGGAAACCCGTCCAATCCTGGGGCTTTGTTACGGGCTAGGGCTCGTATAGCGTGTGTAATCTCAGTGGTTTGTATCTTCGCATCCAGATCCGTCTTATCTGCGTCAGATATCTGGGGGAGGGGGTCTAGGAAGTGGTTAACAGCCTCCAGTTCCAGTAATAGGGGGTTACTGTAGACCGCCGAGTAATGTTGATGGAATGCCTGGAGGATCTCGTCCTGAGATTGTACCAGGGTGCCGTGAGGATTTATTATTGCGGTGATGGGCCGCACCTCTGTGTCTTGTTTAGCTAGCCACGCTAACAGCGTGCCTGTTTTGTCGCGGTCTTTATACATTCGGGTCGCATAGGTCCGAAAGTTGTGACGCCGAAGGTCCGCACATGCTGCCTGGTATTCTGATTTGGTGTGGGCGATTTGTGTCACCGCTGCCGCTGACTGGTCGGCGGCCTTAATGGCAGTAGCTAGCTGCTTTTCCGCTTTGTCAAGGGCCTGCTCCTGGGTACGCTTCGCCCCGGCTCCCTGTTTAATACATTCCCCTCGGGCCACCACCTTAAAGCTGTCCCACTCAATTAGGATTGATGATGCGGTCCCCGTTTTATGAGTAAAGTATTCTTGAATGCTACGTCGTTGCTCGTGCGTGAAGACTTGGTCCATCAGCCAGTCTTGTGATAAGCGCAATGTGGGGACAGGGGGATGTGGGGGTCTCCACTGAAGGCTTAAGAGATGTGCATCATGATCTGAGACGACCCTGCCCAGATAATCTAAGTGACATATTTGCGTGAGAAGTGTTGCCGTACATAGGAAATGGTCGAGCCGGTCTCGTAGGTTGGGGGGATGGAGTGAAAAGAGTATATGCGTGTTTGGGGGTGGTGCAGTCTCCATGCATCCGTGAGCGACCAGTGTGCGACCCATGCCTTGAATTGCTCAATTTGCCTGTAAGTGATGGAGTGTGGGAGTGGGGGGTGGGAACGGTCCAGTCCTGTTTCCAGGATACAATTGTAGTCCCCCCCTAGTATCCAGGGTACATGTGTGAATTGGGCTAGGGTTTTCGTGAGTCGGTCCCAAAATTTGTCCTGGTCAACGTTCGGGGCATACACACTTCACAGAAGGACAGCCTGACCGTCCAAGAGTCCCTCTAGTAGGGTGAATCTGCCCTCCCCGTCCACCACCCGTCTGAGCTCCTGGAACGGGGTCCCTGGGCGGACCCAGATCAGCGCCCCACGGGCAAATGATGAGTAGGTCGTAGCACATATGATGCCGCGCCACTTTGTGTGTAGCTTGCCTGCTTCAGTTAAGTCGAGGTGGGTTTCCTGTAAGAAAAGAACGGACGCTTTCTGCCGCTTCGCGTAGGCATACATCGTGTAACGCTTACTTTGGGTGTGTAGACCTCGTGTATTCAGTGTAAGTATGTAAATGTCTGCGTTTTTCATCAACGTTGCCATGAGCAATTTATGTTGTGTGTGGGTCTGGTGAGGTGCCCACTAGATAGGTCATTAAGTGGTCTCCTTGGGATACGCTGCGCCTGGGGAGAGTAGGTGAAGGGTGAGCCTGGCCGCTCAGGTGTTCTACGGTGTGGAGTTCCATGACGGAATGGGACTTGTATGAACTGGGATGTAAACAACGTGTAGGGGTTCGGGAAACAGTCCCAATACAAAGGACTCATCGTTCGGGAAACGGTGTGTCCAAACTTCCTCGCGTAGCACTGGGGAGGATAACTGCTCTATATGATAGGGGGTGGCGACATGCAAGTGCGAGGCCGCGCGCTAAACGGGCATGCAGAAGGATCAATGTGCGTCACTTGCAGGGTATCAAACCCTATTCTCTTGGCAGTGGGCATGTAATGGACACTCAGTTTGATAAAAGTTGTGCGTAGAATCAACCATATTCTATTGAAATATTGGTGTCCCTCATCAGGGGGCTTTGGTTGTGGTCCATTAAAGCTTGCACTTGAAGAGCCTGTGTTTGAGTGCGTAATCTATGTGAATCAGCCTGCCCGTGTTGTTCCCTCTAGCATAGTACCTCTGCCATATGTGGACTAAAGCGCGTTCTGCTATGTCCATATCTAAGGCCTTGAGTTGTATTCTGGCAGTAGTCAGTTGTCGACCCATCTTGTGAGACCCTTTCCTTCTATGTGTTTCTTCCAGTTCCATCACCGTCCCCTGTAGCTCTGCACATGTGGCCCTGCACTCCTTATTGTGCCTTACTGCTATAGCTATGTAGGTTCCCCGTACAACTGCTTTTAGTGCATCCCACAGTGTCAAGATCGCTATGTGTGGTGCGCCATTGCTGATAGGGTAGTCCAAAATCTCCCCTCGGACCTCCTTGCCATTTGAATCATATGAAAAACAATATAGGATTGAGGCACCATATTCTAGAGTCCTGGCTACGATGGGCAGGCGAAGCCCTGGAGATATGGAGGAATGATCTGACAGTGAGGCAACATCAATATCAGGCTTCATCAAAGACCGCAACAGAGAAGTGAAAAAGTCTATTCTGGAATATGACTGATGTGCAGCAGATGAGTGCAAGTGTGATTTTGTAGTGGGATGCTGAGCTCTCAAAATACCAACCAGGCTGACGTCTGAAAGCTATTGAAGCTCCTACAGGGTGAGTGGTTACGTTGGTCCTATTCTCTAGGGTGTCCTCTCCAGTGTGGCATCTTGTGCTATATTGAAATCCCCTCCAATGAGGATATTGCCATCCTTGTAGTGATGATGCTCCAAATTGGCTGACGGATAAAAGGTTCCTTGTAGTCATTAGGTGTGTAGAGGCATGCAATCTCTGAGTGTGTTTGAGTGGCCCTGCAACTGAATGCTGTAGTAGCTCTGACAATATTTATGCAGTGGTATGATAAACTGCATAGTTTTTAACTTAGGTCATCAGCTGTACAACACGTGTCAGAAAAAAACGTAGCAGTGTAAAAATATCTGAGGCATGGTGGCAGTCAGACATTGAAATTTGACAGAGAATGTGTTCACTTTCAATCACTAACATAACTATCTGCAGCCTACTTGGAGTGCACCTTCGGCAGAGCCTTATATGCACTTGGATATAGGTTAATACAACTGCCAACATGTTTTCAGCCTCACTTTTCTCTAGTAGTTTTCTTTTCTCTAGTAGTTTTGTTAGAGACACAGAACTCACAAAGCCACACCTAGGCCAAAATGAAAGACTAACTCCTGTCAAGCCACTCACAGCATCTTTCTAAACTACTCAATACGTTTGTCTCTGCCTTTTAGTGTTTAGATGACACATGTAAAGAAGCCCATAGATATTACACTACCTCTGTTTGACACTACATGTTTATAAAAACGCTGCGTAAATCACTTTTTGCTCATTAAACTGGGCAGGGAGGTAGGTAACTGAGTGTTTGAGTGCTTTAGTGACACTTGCCTAGCTAACACATCTCTGCTTCTGGGACTGAAGGCTGAAGTAGCTCTGGCAAGATTTGTGCAGTGGTATAAAGGCTGTATAGTTTTTAAGTTAGTCTCTCAAGCTGCACCACACTCATCAGACTACAAGTTGAATTACAGACATACCTAAGATCTGGAAGGAGTCACACATTCAAATTTGACACAATATGCATTCAGTTTAAAGTATAAACTTTACTATCTGTGGCCTACTCTCAGAATACCTATCTAGAGACTTATTTGGACTGGGATAGAGATTAATACATCTACGAACATGCTTCAAACCTCACGTTTCTCCATCACTTTCATTAGAGGAGCAGAAGCCACAATGCTAGGCCTGAGCCAAAATAAAGGCTGACTCCTGTCGTGTCACTGTGACGAATGTCAGTATGTATATGACGACCTCAGGGAGTGTGTCAGTGCATTTCTAAAAGCAAAGTAACATTTAAACACCCCTGTTAGACACCACATGCTTTCTAAATGTCTATACAAGAAGCTGTAGGAATTTGTTTCTAATCATTACACAGTGCTGTTGGGTATACACATGTGTGTCCAAATGTTATTATGATGCATGCCTAGGTAAGAGATCTGTGTTTCTGAGACTAAATGCTGAAGTAGTTGTGACAGGATTTTTACAAAGGTATAATATTCCCTGTAACTTTTAAGTTAGGCTGATCAGCTGCACCACACACATCAGAGTACACATAGATGTGCACACATATCTGAGACATTGTAGAAGTCAGATGTTCAAGCATGAGAAAGTATGATATCAATTTTAACTCACTTACCTCACTATCTACGGCCTACTTCAAGTATTCTTTGGAGAGACTTTTACACAGTGAGATACACGTTAATACATTGACCAACTTGTTTTAATCTCGCTTTTATTTTCTGCTTTCATTACAGAGACAGAGCTCACAATACCAGGCCTATACCAAAAATGAAAGAACAACTCTTGTCATGCAACATCTTTCTTTTTAAAACATAATACGTATATCTGTGACTTTTAGGGGTGGGATAACACATGTAAAAAAGCCTATAGATATTAGACAACCTCTGTTTCACACCACATACTCTGCAAATGTTTGTAAAAGAAGTTGCATGAATCATCTAACAGATATATGCTTCTGGGACTTAATGCTGAAGTAATTTGGGCAGGAAATTGAACAACTGTATACTTTTTAAGTTAGGGTCATCAGATGCACCACACATGTCAGATTACACATAGAAGTACACACATACCTGACACGTGGCAGCACTCAGACTTTCTCTACTACTTTCACTACAGAGTTAGAGCAGAGAATGCCAGGCCTAAACCAACACTAAACACCAACTGCTGTCATGCAAATCTTGTGAATCCTAACATCTTTCTAAACACCCTAATGAGTTTGTGTGTACATTTTAGAGAGGAGACGACATATGTAAAGAAGCTTACAGCTGAAACACTGCCTCATTTTCACAATGTATGCTTTATAACTGATTTCATGATGCCTCCCTAGCCAAGACGTCTGTGATTTTGGGGCTCAGAGCTGAAGTAGGTCTCACAAGGTTTGTGCAGGGATAGAATAGACTGTGTTGTTTTTAAGTAAGGCTCATCAGCTGCAGGACACATATCAGACTACATGTTCAAATGCAGACAAGCCTGAGACATGATACAGGTCAGACATTTAAACTTGACAGACTCTGCTTCCATTTTAAAGCACAAACCTCGTTACCTATGGACTAGTCTTAGCTTAACTATGAAGAGACTTATATGACTTGAATTCAGCATCTGGAAACATGCTTTAAATCTCACTATCTCCACACATTTCATAACAGAGAGAGAAGTCACAATGCCAGGCCCTAGACAAAATGAAAGGCCGACTCCAGTCACTCCTCTCGTGAATAAAAACATCTTTCTACAGACCACAATGACTGTGTCAGTGACTTTTTAGAGGCAAGATAATACAGTTAAACACGCCTATGCGTACTAGACCACCACATGCTTTCTAACTATATATAGAAGAAACTACATAAATCATTACACAAGGCACGCAGGTATAAATTTGCTCGTTCAACTGATTTAATTATGCTCACCTAGGTAATAGAATGAAAAAAGCATGTTCTTTCTCTCACAAGAAATGTGATGCACCACTCTCAATAAGGAAAAAACAATAATGGCAATTTTTTTCCTCAGAAATGAACGTAAGGATTAATCAAAATACAAAACAAAGGAGCCCAATCTGGTTCTGTAACATAATGGAGTTGCGACTCTTCTGCAGTGCCGCAGTGTAACATCGCAATAGAGCCTTACGGGAGTTCAGAAACCCATTTCCAATAATACTAGTATTATTTTTTGGGAACGCACCACTTTTGAACATAGTACTGATTTAGGAAAGCGCAGTTTACTTCAAACCCTCCCCCTTAGGGCATCATCTCAGTATCCATAGTAACTGTTTCTGCAACATTAAATACCAGTAGATCAGAAGTTCACCATGTTTTTAAAACAGCACACTATCTTCCACATCCAAGTAACAGCTGTGGTTGACGTTTGCAAAACATTAGCTTATTCAATCTATGGTACCTTTCAAGCTTTTCCCATAACCAGTCAGAAAGATACTTGTTTTTCGAAGTAAAAGGCAACCTATTTTGAAGCACACAATGCTTTTGAACGGACAATGACTTATCTGCTTTAAGTTAAACAACGTTTTGTCCACCATTTTAGATACCACTCATTATACCAACCGACTTTCTAAGCTACAGACATCATTTGATTGCTTGTATACATCCCTTCACATTATGCATTGTAGGGCATAGTTATATTTGTGCTGAAGACAGAGGTATTGACAAAGACCTGCGTATGTATAATGTGGATAATAAATGGTTTTCCCTGGGAGGATTAAAGTGGCACCAATTGTTGCCTTAGGTTAAAAACATTTTGCATTTCTGAACCCCTGACCTCATGATTGTGCACTGTGGTGACAATTAGCCCGGCACACTGACTGGGGTAGGTTTGGAAATACATATAAAGGAAACCATTGCAGAACTGATGCTGTTTTTTTAAACACTGTCTTTGGATACTAATATAGGCCAAAGCCAATTTTGTCCACAGATTGACAAAGCTAGAAAGCATGTTAATAAAGCTGTTCTGCTTTCCTCAAAGACCTTACATGAGCTCTAGCTATAACAACAATCTGTGTTTTGACGTTCATGACATCAACAGAAGAGATGGAGTTCCCTTCACAGATGAAGGTAACAGGGTGTTTCTCAACAACCTCAAGCTGTGCATCTGCACTTACAAGTCATAATGAACACATGGGCTCTTCTTAAAGCCACCCTATACCCGAACAGTGGAAGGTATCTATTTTTTAACACATATACTCTTTATAAATATGTGCCTAATTTGCAAACCCATCGCGAATCCACAAAACAAAAGCCCAAATTCAATGAACAGCAATACATTTCATTTGTTTAAGTACATTTTTTAATTTATATAATTTAAAGGGCTTTCTATTCTGTACATGTGAATGTAAGTATGTACTTCACTCACAGTAGATCTATAAAACAACTTCACAACTGTAAGAGTAGCACTGTAATTCTATAATATTATTTAGTTTAAGATAAAATGGCAACTCCACCATGACGTTACCCTGGGGTGCCAAGCTGAGTGCCAGTATGGAATTGTGACTCCTACAACATAAGACAAAATATATATTGGTGTTAATGCCCCCGTTCTTTGGCCTTATTTTGGCTGTGGGGGCGCCATCACCCAGGGTCATGCCTTTCAATTATTTTTTTAAAATTAAATGAAGTGGGGGTACAGGGCCCCCCTCCACAGGACTATTTCGGCCCAGGGACCTCATCCCCCGGGGCAGGCCTTTACTTATTTTTTCTCAACAAGAATCCCTACCCAGGCCTATTTTTGCCCCCGGGGAACCCATACCCAGAGCCAGGCCTTCAGCAGTTTTTAAACAATGTGGAGCAGGGCCAGGCCTTGCCCCTCTCTAGTGGCCCATATTGCCACTGGGATCCTATCACCTGGGGCATGGCCTCTTGTTGGGGAACACAGGAGGAGCCTCAAGGCCCCCTTGATCCTTGCTGGCTCCCCACCTCTTTCGAGAGACAGCATGGCTTTTAGGCAGAGGGAGCTGCAAGCATGCTTAAAGGAAGCACAAGCATTTTTCATGTTCCTACTTCCAAGAAATGGAACAGAGTTTGCTATGGCTTTGTCGCAGCAGTCTACCCACCAATCCATAGCAAACTGCAATGTCCCGGGGGTGGGCACCTCAGGACGTTGTGGGAGCCGGGCCTAGGGGGGTAGAGGTCCCAAGGGACATGGAGGGCTCCTGGGGGGCACACAGTCCACTCACATCTCCTCTATAGCCCTGGGAGGTGGTGGTCTCCGGGCCACAGATCTGCAAAGGACCCCTGTCTTTACTTCATTTGTGCCCTTTTTAGGTCTCACTGAGCCAAAGGCTCGAAGAGACATTTTGTATGTGGGATTTTCGAAGTGCTACCCACAGTCTTTTGGCTGGCCTAAACCTTGAGTGCACGATCACATACACAGTTGCTCCCACTCCCCCCTCCCTTCTCTATAGCTTTGGCTCCTTTGTTTTTTATTACACCCTCCCTTCTCTCCCCGCTGTTTTCACACTACCCCCTCCCTTCTAATCAGTTTCCTTTCTGCTCGCTTGATCACGTCTCCGATCACTTTAACTACTTCAAATGCAGCGCGCGCACCCCTGCTTTCACTTTTGCTGTGTCCGCGATCACTTTAAACAAATGCAGCGCTCGCACCCCTGCTTTCACTTTTGCCGTGTCTGCGATCACTTTAATGAAATGCAGCGCTCGCTCCCCTGCTTTCACTTTTGCCGTCTTTATTAAAGGTCGAGCTTAAAAATAAACATGTCGCAGTCTGCCTGTTCTGGCACTAACTCGGGCAGGTTGCATGATCGGCGAGCATATGACAGTGCCACTTAGTATTTCGAATGGTAGATCGGTTTTTGGAGCACCAGAGCAGCAAGAAGCATGTTGGGGGAGGGTATGCTGTCTCGCGCACATGCCCGTCACATTTGCCCTTCACTTCTTGTGGCCGTTAACAGGAGTTCAACCTGTTCTGTCATTATACTGCTGACACTGTACAACAGGTTGTGGCGCACTGGCACTGGCTTCCATATGGCGGCACATCTGTGAGCGGTCAGTTCAACCAACTGATCTTGCTCGGAGCGTCTTTTCAAGGAGAGCAGAGAGAGCACATCTTTTAACTGTCATATTTCAGCAGATCACTTCCTCAGCCCCGTCGTTCTTCTTGGGCAGTTTTATGTCTTAATTATAATTTGTTGTTTTGGGGGAAGCCGAGAAGCCAGACTTTAGTGTAATAATGTGATTTGCTGCTTAGGCATTGAGTGTTTTTAAACAGATTAGGCAATTCGTTATAATATGCATCGATATGATACTGATGTTGTATGCTTTATTGTGAAGTGTAACATGGCAGCTGCTTGCATCTTCATGAAATTTGGACAGATGGACGTTATCCTAAGCTAATGTAAAACTTGCTGAGACTTGTATTTAATATAAAAGCACGTAAAGTGTTCTCAATGTACATATTTAAATATTTTATATATTGGCAGTAATAATGTATTTGTATGCACGCCTCGTACTGAACTGCTGTCATTCCTGAGTGCTGGTAGTAATAGATTTTACAATTTTACAAGTTTATGGTACACAGTTTTCAAACCGCAGGATGGAATACTGAGTTATGCTTGTCGAGGTTCAAACTAGTGAAAAGCAGGTCGCCGAAGTTACTTGCAAACGTATAACCCCCACAGCTACCTGGCCGGTCATTGTGCGGTATACTGCGGAGGGTACTTTAACGTTGCCTGTCATTCCTTTTTTTTCTCTTCATTTTTGTAGTGGCTTTGTTACCTGTGCCTTCCAGTGTAATGAATCACTTACATAGCATGTGCCCTGCGTTATGTTCGGTGCTCTTGGAATAGCTCGACGGAGATGAAGCTCTCTGCTCCTTAGCTTTATTTGTTGTTATAGAGACTATTACGTTTTTATTTCTCTAGCTGGAATAAATGACCTTACAGTAAATGGTGGCAACTGAAAGCCAAATATCATCTAGACTTGGTTCTCAGTTCAGGCCCCTCTGCACTTGAGTATCGCTTTTGCTCCAAGTGACACGGAAACAGCTGTTACTGCTCTCAAGGTGATTGAATGAGAACAAGCATGCATCCTTCAGGGGGACCATCTGCTGGTCTAGAAAACAGAATTGGGCTCGTCTTCCAGAAGCAGCTTACACCGCCTGCTTTCCCAGAAGGAACCAGGCCGACATGCTCATGTCAATTGGGAGGGGTGGCGAAAATAAAAATACCTGAACCATGGATCTTTATTTCCTGACTGGTACAGATTGCAACCAAATGATCAGTTTTAGGAGTGACAGGTCACTGAGTGATAGGACACTGAGAGGGGCAATGTGTCACCTCCTTTCAGAGAGAGTTTGTTCCTAGTTTAATTTGCATTTTGGCTCGGCCCACATTACAGTAATTCGGTGTTGGTCATGATGTATGACATTTTGATTGTTTGCTGTACGAGTTTTGAGGCAAAAAAAAACCTACAGTCCCGCTGAGTCACCAGTAAATTGCACTATGGGAACACCCTCTATGCCAGGATCACCAATCATCTTTCTAAAAGACTGGAAGCAATCCAGAACTCAGCAGCCAGAATCATCCTCAATCTACCAAACAGAATTCACATTACACCACATCTCAGGGAACTACACTAACTACTGATACACTAATACACACCATTCAAACTCCCCACACACATATTCAAGGCACCACACAACTCAGATACCTGTAGTGATTAATGGTCCTCAGGTGTATCATTCCATTTTCTTTAAGGTGATTCCATTAAAATGCTCGAGGGACTATTTAGCATTTGCAATGCTATAGGTCTCGCATTGACACGAGTTTGAGCTATTGGCATTGCACATAACAATGCCTTTTATTTTTGAATAGTTTTTAGAAACATAAATAAAAGGATTTGTTATTTACAATACCAATAGGTTAAACTCTCGTAACTGCAAGACCTATTGCATTGCAAATGCTTGTTGTTTTTGTTTATCCGGCTGGCTGTGGTGGCTGCTAACTAAGCAGTGGGCAGTTGGCTTTCTGTCGCAATGAAAATCTTCACCATCTCTGAACTTCTGGGCCCCTCACATCGCCAACATGTAGGGCGGCGAGGAAGGTAAGTGCGAGTGTTCACTGTGCGTCTTTCTCACTGTCTGCTGGTGCCTGTGATCCATGTGCACCCAAAATCCAGCGCCCAGGGTCCAGGTTTAGAATAATGACTGGGCACCCGCCTCCTCAATGACAGCAGGGCACTCGCCTTAAAATTTTTCGTCCAACACAAAGGCACCTGGCCTCGATGCCTGGGCAGCACGCAACACATGCACCGCGGCCCGCCCCTCCTGGCTCAAGTCTTCCACCGCATGCCCTGCTGGCCGCCTGAACCGCACTCCACCCTCCCGACCCCTTCAGAGCTCGGGGGCGGCGGGCGGCGCTTGGACCAGCTGTAGTGTTGAGGCCTAGGGCCTAGAAATCAGGGGGGCCACAACACAGGTGTATGTAACTAGTGGCTAGAACACTGCTTGCCACGCCCGGTGTTCCGGGCTCTTTATTCCTTGACATCACGTGCCTCCTCCCTGGACGTCAGGCACGTCCACCGGAGGCACGTTCACAGGGGGACATTGCTTTCGCCTCAGCCAGGGACCCCCACGCAGTGGAAGGGTCCACCTGACGACACTACATTCCTCCTTTACCCCCAAATACAAAAACCTGAAAACAACAATAAACATAGCGACCATGGTCACACATTTCTTTTAGAGTCTCTAGCACAGTCTCTGCAGGTTTCCTGACACAACATAAACAAAGAACAGTCTTACTTGGTCTTGGCGCAGCTCACTTCGGCTTCGGGAGATGACAGCAGGCCACAAAGTCTCGGTATCTCTGGGATGGCTGCGGGCATGGGCGTAGGTGGTACCTGCTCTGGCTGCGCCCACATCGGGAGGGGTAGGACGCATGTCCTCCAAACAGTCTGCGCCTGCCCCGTGGGGGCGGCTCTGTGTCTCTTGCGACTCCCGACCTCCTTGGGCTGATGCAGTCGAGGCGCTCACCTCTTCTTCGGCGCTGCGTGGAGTCACTCCTGCTGCCACGGTCTCTTGTTCCGTGGCCCTCCTGGGGCTCGGGTGTGCCATTGGCCAGTCATCTTCCTGCTCGGGACACTCTTCCTCTCCACCGTCCGGGACTTTCTTGAACAAAGGCACGTTTCTTGGGACCTCATCACCATTCCTGACCGCCGTGACCAGGGTTCCGCTGATTCGCGTGACTGTCCAAGGGTTCAGCTCGAAGGGCAGGCGGAACTTTCCCCCAGGGTGGCGGTCTTTCACCAGCACCCGGTCACCCACTTGGATGGGGCTGTCGGCCGCTCTCCTTTTCCGCGATGCTTCGCAATTAGTTTTTGCCCTTTGTTCCATGGACCGGTTGGGTGGGGTTGGTGCTGACGCCCACCGGGGGTGGTGTGGAATGGTGTCGGTGACCGTTCTGCCGAAACAGAGGCGGCTTGGAGAAATCCCCGTGGTGCAGTGGGGCGTCACTCGGTACTCCCGTAGAAATTGATAGAGGGCTAGCTCTATGCTCTGGCCGTCTGCCAGTGCGATCTGAATTGTCTTGTTTAAAGTTCTCATTAGTCTCTCGACTTCCCCATTAGCTTGCGGCCACCTCGGGGTTATGCGTCGGTGCTTGATGCTGTGTGACTGCAGGTACTCTGCCAGCTCGGTACCGTTGAACGGGGGGCCATTGTCCGTGCGCAGCTCCCCGATGAGGCCGTGGGTGGCAAGTATCTTTTCCAACTTGGGGACTACCTCCGCAGTGGCTGTCGAGGACAGGAGCTCCACTTCGGGGTATCGCGAGAAATCGTCCACCACTACCAGCATGTACTTCCCTCCGGGGAGGCTGCCGAAGTCTGCGCTGGCTCGCTCCCATGGAGCCGTTGGGCCTTCCTCGGTGATTATGGGCGCTGGAGGGTTGGGTAGGCTGGTCGCTAGGCACACGGGACATCGCTGGACTATTGTCTCCACCACCCTGTCGAGGCCGGGGAACCAGAGCTTGCTCTGGAGGCGGTTCTTCGACTTCACGATGCCCTGGTGCGCGCCGTGCGCCAGAAGGGCTGCCTGTTGGGTGAGGCAGTTAGGTAGTACCAGACAGGGCCCTCTCAGGAGGCATCCTTCCGGAGATACGGACAGTTCGTTCCGTACTTGATGTAGGGCTTTAAGGGTCGCTTGGGCATCCGATGTGTGGAACGACGATGGGCTTTGGAGTTCTTTCCAGTTGCCTGATGTGACGGCTTGGATGGCGATCTGGAGGCAGTAATCATCTTTGGTGGCTCGCGCCACTTCCTCCAAAGAGATCGGTAGTGGCCGTGACCTTTCCACGATCATCCTGACGAATTCCTCCGTGGCCGCGGCTTCCGCAGCTTCTGAGTCCGTGGCAGGACGTGCGTGCCTCGAGAGAAAGTCAGCAGGGTTCCGGGTGCCTGGCCGATACTCCACCGTGAACTGGAATTCCTGGAGTTGGAGCACCCATTTTTCGATGCGCGGAGGGGGCCGAGTGGAGGAACCCTGGAACAGCGGGACTAGAGGTTTGTGGTCCGTGATGACCACAACGGGGTGCCCATTCAGGTAGATGTGGAAGTGCCGGCACCCCCACAGGATGGCGATGGCCTCGTGTTCGATTTGCGAGTACCGCTGCTCCGTTGGTGTGAGGGTCCTGCTCGCATACGCAATGGGAGCCCATTCTCCGCATGCTTGTCGTTGGGTTAGCACGGCCCCCAGGCCTGTCGGGCTGGTGTCCACCACGAGTTGCGACTCGTTGCAGAGATCAAAGTAGGCCAGGGTGGTGTCGGCCGAGAGCGCCGCCTTGGTCCTCTGGAACGCCTCCTGCTGTGCCGGGCCCCACTCCCAGGTGGCGGCCGCCTTTGTGAGGTCCCGGAGGGGGCCGGTGATGTCGGACAGGTCCTTGATAAACCTCCCGCAGTAGGTGACCATCCCAAGGAAACTGCGGACCGCGGTCACCGACGTGGGGGCTGGAGCAGCGTGGATATCCTTGACCTTTTCTGGGTCCGGCCCAATTCCGTGGTCTGAGAACCGGTAGCCGAAGAAACTGATGTCCTTGCGTAGGAAATCGCATTTTTCTCGGTGGAGGGTCAGCCTTTGCTCTTGGAGTCGGGTGAACACTTCCTGGAGGCGTTGGATGTGTTCGTCCAAAGTCGGTGCGTGGACAAAAATGTCATCACTGACATTCAGAACTCCCTCGAGTCCCTGTAGTACGTTCTGAATGATGTTTTGAAACACCTCCGCGGCACTCGAGATTCCAAAGTTGAGCCGGGTGTAGCGCCAGAGGCCAGCATGCATGGAGAAGGTGGTGATCGGGTGCGAATCAGGGTGCAGGGGAATCTGGTGGTATCCTGACCTCAAGTCCATCTTGGAGAACAACTTTGAGCCAGACAGTTCTCCGACTATTTCGTCAATAGTTGGCGTCAGGTGGCGTTCGCGCTTGATAGCGAGGTTGGGGATGCGCATGTCCACGCAAATTCGCACCACATCCAGCTGCTTCGGCTTCTTGGCCACCACGATGGGTGACACCCACGGGGTGGGCCCGCTTACCCTCTCGATGATGCCAGCCCGCTCAAGTACTCTCAGTTCTGCCACAACCTTGGGTCGCAGGTGGAATGCAATGCGTCGGTGCCGGAGGGCCACCGGGGCGACCGACTTGTCTATGTGGAGGTGGATAGCAGGTCCTTTCAGGCAGCCTATCCCTTCGAATAGAGATGTGTGGTTCCGAACCAGGTGGTTGAGGCTGCTGGCTTGGACTGTGAGTGCGAAATGGATCAGCCCGAGGTCTTGGGCGGTTCGGCAACCAAGTAGGAATCCTGATCCCTCTTGCGACACGTAGATCTTGGTTTGTAAGCGAGTGGTGTCGTGGGACAGGTCCGTCCGGAACATCCCGCACAGGCGGAGTGGGCGACTGGTGCCGTAGGCGTACACTTGTACCCTCGTGGGATGGAGCGCCGGGGCATTTTCTAACGTCCGGTATACGCTGGCAGCCATCAGGTTGATTGATGCGCCTGTGTCGATCAGGGCCGCCACGGCTTGGTCCCGTACGTTGACTGTGCACATGGGTTCTGCGGATGGAGAGGCCGCCAGGGTGTGTAGAACTCTCACGACATGGACGGAGGCCACGTCCGCTTCATCGTCATCCATGTCGCTGCTGGTGGATGTGCTAGGTAGCGGCTCTACCTGCCTTACCCTCCTGGGCGGGCCACTCTGTTTCTTCCTGGGTGCCGACAGACATACACTCGCGAAGTGGTTGGCCTTTCCGCATGCGCTGCATACTTTGCCTTGTGCTGGGCACGCTCCTCTGTGGGGCGTCGCTCCTCCACACCACGCGCAGGCGCGACCGGAGGGGGCTTGCGCCGGTCTTGGGTTTCTCCGCCGAGGCTGCTTCGAGTTGTTCTCGCCGGCGTCGGTCTTGAGGGCGCACACTGGCTCTGTCTTGATTGCGACCATCGGCTTTGGCTCCATGTGCGCGGCACATGCCTTAGACAACTCCTTTGACCGCCCGAGCGCGAGGATGTCCCGCATGGGCATGTTGTCTGTTTCTAACACCCACTCGCGCAACTTTGATGACGCGCAACCTTGGATGAATTGGGCGCGGATCTCGACGTCCACGTCGGGGAGGTTGCATGTGCTGGCTAGCTTCTTTAGTCTGGCGTAAAAGACGTCCACTGACTCCTCCGGGAGTTGGCGGGCTTGGCGCAGTAAGAATCGCTCATAGTCGGCACTCGCAAATGGCTCAAAGTATCCAGTGATAGCGTCACGCAGCGTGGCATACGTCCTGGGCGGGCCAGCCTCCGTCACGTCCTTCGATATGTCGTGGATTGCTGCACCTCCTAAGTGTAGCAGCATGGCGCGCCGTCGCTCTGCCGCGATTTCCGCCGCCACGAAGTAGTTCTGGAGCCGTTCCACCCACTTTCTCCACCGTGCCGCCTGCGACGGGGGTGTGACTGTGACTGCAAATGGCTCCAAGGGGGGTACATTGGCCATGGTTGTCGTGGGCGGGCGCAGCATGCTGCCCGCCACTGAGCTCTGCTCAGGGATCCAACCCTCCTGCAGTTCTTGGTCCCTTTGCACGGTCCCAGATTAGCAAATGCACCGATGGCTTGACGGTGTTTTTGCTTTTTTTCTCTGTCTTTGAAGGACCTGAAAGTCAGCAGTGGTGTTCTCTGTGACGCGGGACACCTCTCTTGAGTGTTTGCCATCTCCCTTTCAGCGCGGAGCAGTTCCATGTTTTATCCCTGTGCAGCCAGGCCAGACACGCATTCAGACATCGGGTGATGCTCAGAGCTTGAAAGATGTCTGGACCCCTTGCCATGGCGAGTTCTTGCTGCAGCACTGTCTAGCATAAGATCAGTGTGAGGACTTCATGTTTAGATTTCTAACAAATGTACCCACCAGTCAGTGAGGGAGCGCCACGTGCTACAGCTCATCGACGTCCGGCTCTCGATCACCATCCTCTAAAAGGCACAGACACCCCTCCTGATAGGGTACCCTTGTCAGTTCCTGATGTCCATGTTCGGCTTTACAAGGCAGTAACGAATGCAATGTCTGCTGATTGGAAAGACAGAGGGCATTTCTCTTCTGAGTGTGCCTGGGGGGTCTCTTAGGCTCAGCGGTGAAAGCGCCACTGACTCAAGCTCAGGCCAGTGTTGGGCCGCCTTCCGGCACTGACGCTCGGACACATCGGGAAGATGTATTTGACATACATTATCGACTTTCCTCTTCGAAGTTCCCTAGACGTATATTCACCATGTGTATGTTTGGGGTAAGGTTTTCATTTTAGTGTGCCTGCCAGGAAAACTCAGATCTTTGGTCTTGCTGTGGACCCTTGCTCTGCTAGAACAGTGCGTTGACTTTGTCATTTTACAGTAAAACATGTCAGTTTCACAGTGCCCCCACAACTGCTGGAAGAGGAACTGATGCGCAAATATGTCGTTGTCCTATGTGGTTCAGGTGCACATGCAGTGACCAGTGACTCCACCTCAGTGACCAGTGACTCTACCTCAGTGACCAGTGACTCCACCTCAGGGACCAGTGACTCCACCTCAGTGACCAGTGACTCTATCTCAGTGACCAATGACTCCACCTCAGGGACCAGTGACTCCACCTCAGTGACCAGTGACTCCACTTCAGGGACCAGTGACTCCACCTCAGTGACCAGTGACTCCACCTCAGTGACCAGTGACTCTATCTCAGTGACCAATGACTCCACCTCAGGGACCAGTGACTCCACCTCAGTGACCAGTGACTCCACTTCAGGGACCAGTGACTCCACCTCAGTGACCAGTGACTCCACCTCAGTGACCAGTGACTCTATCTCAGTGACCAATGACTCCACCTCAGGGACCAGTGACTCCACCTCAGTGACCAGTGACTCCACTTCAGGGACCAGTGACTCCCCCTCAGTAAGCAGTGACTCCATCTCAGTGACCTCTTCCAAAGTCTGCGTAGAGGGGCTCTTGAACAAAGTAGGGCATACCTAGCGCTTTTACCCACTTTCCGTATCCATCCAGATTTAGCGGATTGTATTAAAAAGCAACATTCGGAGTTGTGAAAGTGGAAGGTTGTGTTGACCGTTCCTTCTTCAGCAAGTCACACCGACAGAAATCTGCCTTCCACGTTTAGCACAAAGTACTGACTCATCCATGTACCACACAGAATGGCCGCTCTTGTTTTTACAAGGTGCTATTTCAGGCTGGGATGGTTTTTCTCACATTTTCCAAGGGTCTTTTTTAGCCTTACCCCATACACAAGCGTTCTGGTAGCCATTGCAAGCAGAGGAAGTGGCAGGCCACAGAGATCAGGGTTCTCGGGTTGTTCTCGCCGGCGTCGGTCTTGAGGGCGCACACTGGCTCTGTCTTGATTGCGACCATCGGCTTTGGCTCCATGTGCGCGGCACATGCCTTAGACAACTCCTTTGAGCGCCCGAGCGCGAGGATGTCCCGCATGGGCATGTTGTCTGTTTCTAACACCCTCTCGCGCAACTTTGATGACGCGCAACCTTGGATG